>NC_071469.1:29825298-30132798 GCF_028500815.1 Rissa tridactyla | reverse complement strand
TGTCATTTCTTTTTTACTTTATATTTCTCCAGAGAGTGAAGTTTTGAACATTATTAACTACCCTACAGTTAGTTTGTTTTCGCTGAAAATGGGCCAGTGCTCCTTTCCAAAAGAATTTGTGGGTATTATTTGGGGGACTAGTATTTTGAAATTAGTAGAATTAATAGAATAGGACTGGCTGATGACAAGATCCAAAAAAGGATAGAGATGTCACAAGACTAACCTTAATGTAGCTGGAACTCCAAGTAAATACAGACTCCCAGACTATATGCTTATGTTTCTACTATAACATGTAAAAGGGAATCTCCAGCACAAAGGGCAGGGTACAAAAACCAGTACTCTGAATGAAGCCTTCCTTGCCAATGGATACATATTGAGACAGCTATGTGTCCTCAATTCTCTCCATTTCTGGAACTGAATGGAGAAAACTAAGATTCCATTGATTTTACACTGTCTGCAAGAGGATGGACTATACATGATCCAGCATAAAGCCTGCCAATAGCAACTAAACATACCACAGCTTCAGAGCACAATTCATCTGGCATAGCGAGTTTTGACTGGATCAGCACTTTTCATCATGAGACTGTTGTATTTCCAACCTGCTGCAGGGCATCAAAAGAAAAAGTGATTCCTCTTCCGTTAAAAACATTGCCATTGGCAGAGGTGCCACTAGTGCCAGTTTTCTTTTCCATACGCAAGTACGAAGTGCTAGAGGAGCCACTCACCTGACGGAAAGACCAAGATTCAGCTGAGAAGGGCAGGGAATACACGTAGCTATTTTACTCCCAGCACATGAGCCATAGTAACTGATTAAGCATAGCAGGAATGTACAGTACCTGAAGGAAATGTATTTATTATTACAATACAGAACCAATCAGCACAAATGGAAAGAATGAGGTTTTTCCCATTAGGGAATTGCACATAAAGTTCTGCACAGAAAGGTTACTATGAGGCAGTACTTTTTCTGTTGTATTTAATTGTTCGGTGAGATCTAGTGGGACTTTTCTCCAAGTAGGATCTTTGTACTTAAACAAAAGTCTGCTTTTGCCAAAAAGACATCACACTGCAAGAAGGCAGGCATTCTGTTTTCATCATTATTTTCAGGTTACAAGTGTTTCATTAAAACTTTGCTAAGATGAGCCAAAAGTGACTTTTTCCAGATTAGGTGAAACAAATCCCACTACTTAGTGATAAAATACACTCCTATAAACTGATGCAGATATACATGTTCATAATATCATGTGAAATGAAAAATTAAACAAAGCATGTTCTGCCATGGAATAATCCTATTTGTAATATCTCCACTTACATTTCTGCCCTATCCTCACATATGATAATTACAGAAATTTAGATTTTTTAATTTTATTTTTTTTTACTATGAACTATATAGTTACTGCGTACTTAAAATAATGCAAGTTCCAGAAAATTTTAATAGCTGTATAATCAGTCAGCACAGGCAATCACGTTCTCTATGAGCTGGATCATCCCCTGCTGTAAAAACATCCGTAGGAAAGAACTGTGAAGAGAAAACGAATCTCAGAGAGCGTTTGTCATGTCTCATGTTCTGCCCTAGCAAGTGGAGTGCCAAAACAAAGCCGTGGAATTCATTATTAGGACTTCAGGTTCCCCTGGGATGTTTACATTTTACTTGTTCTCCCTTTCTACCTCTTTTGTGCCTTGAAAATCTCATGAACTTGTATGAAGTCATCTCATAAAATCGTAAAATCTCAACCCATAAAAACCAGCCACTTCAAAAACATTAATTCTGTACTGGCAGAAAAGGAATTTCTGTAGGAAAAAAATGTGTCACAATGCTATACTATGGCCATAAAATTCAAGACAAAGGTAACCAAAGATTTTATATGATGAAACTACACATATGTACTACTTGTTTGTATGTAAGCTAGGGTCTTTTGAAGTGTGAATGTTGAAATATAGGTAAGCATAACTTTATTTCCACTTATTGGGGACATATCAGCAACCATTAGGAAGCAAACTCACTGTTTCCAATAGGCTGGTGATGCAACCTAAGGTTTGCAGGAGAATCTATGAAAGAGTTAATGAAGCCTGAAGCTACAATCATCCACCCAAAACCTCCCTTAAGGCTGTTGAACTTCTACTTAAAAATAAAGAAATTATACAGCCCGCATGTTCCAGTGGCACATGGCCAGGGTGGCCTGCAAAAGAGAAATTCACAGTTCTGAACCTCAAATCACTCAGGGTCCATAAAAGACACTCATTCATTTAGTCATTTTAGCCAGAGAGAGAAGATGCATCAGCAGTCTGGATGGCAAGAGAGGCTGAGGAATCTTGGTAGCATCTAGAACATTAATTTTTTCATGGACTTTTTTTCATGGACTGTAAGCTATCAGGTATAAACTATGTCTTCTCCTATATCTCAGTGACACCTACTATTCTGTGGGCGCTGCTGTAACACAGAGAATTGTTTGCTGACCTTTACATCTCTCTAAGGCTATATGGGTTGGGGCCAATGCTTGCTGTTATATCAAATATTTCATCATCTGTTTCTTAGCTTTTTATTTAGCATTCAGTGCAAAGGATGTTTACTCCTAGTAGTGAAAGAATATGTGATTGAATGATTTCTAACCTTTTTTTAACAGTGGTCCACGTTTATCCCTGTCCTTAACTTTGCCTTTTTAGGAGTCTACTACTGATAGCTAGGAGCTAATAATTTTTAAGTTGTGTTTCTTTTCCTTTGCCCTTAAGCTGTGATGGAAATGGGACACGTTTTTAATATTCATAATTTTTGCCAACATCTGGATATATTTATCAGACAAATTATTAGAAACTTCACTGGTGGTTAGAACTAGCGTACACATGGATAACTACGATACACTAGGGGAAATGTCAACACAGCTTTTGAGAAAAGAAAGCCTGCTTTACAAAATCATTGGGGTTCTTTAAAGGCTTTGCTAAGGACTTGTATAAAGGAAATCTTGTTGACAAAGTCCTCTGAAAAAGGCTGCTGAGAAAGGTAAATTGCCATGGAATAAAATGGAAGGACCTTGAATGGATAAACAATTTCAAAAAAAACCCAACAAACCCAAACAAGAAACAGAATGGCAGGCACAAAGGCTTAGTCCTTACAGTGGAAAGAGGTTTTGAATGAAGTTCAAGAGGGATAAGTACTGGGATGTGTGTTGTACAACATATTAATAAATAGTTTGGAAAAGGAGTGAGTAGTGAGGAGACAGATTTTTCTGAGGTTCCTAACTTATTCTGGAGAAAGTAAAGCTGAAGGTGAAACACAAAGAATTGCACAAGGATTTACAACACCAAGTTAATAGCCAATAAAATAGAAAAAAAAATGTCAGCATAGATTAACATAAAATCATGTATTTAAGGGAGAAAAAGCCCCAGCCTTAATTTCTCATACACAATGGGGGGCTTTGAGCTGGTCACTCCCTCTGAGGAGTGAAAGTGAGGCTTATGAGGCAAACTGAAGGCCAGGAACTACAGGGAAAGATAGGACAAAATAAAGAATGTTATTATGCCACTCTGTAAATACATAATTCTCCTCCATCTTGAATAATGCATGTAGTGCTGGGCTCTCCATCTCAAACAGGTTATAGTAAAGCTGTAAAATTTTCAGAAAAGACCATAAGCACAGTCAGAGATCTGGACCAGCTTCTGCATCACAAATAATTAAGTAGGCTAGGACTCTTTCTGAGTGAAAAAGAAATGACTGAAACCATATGACAGAGTTCTGTAAGATCATATGTATCATGGAGAGGGTGTATATGGATTGGCCATTATCTCTTCCAAGAAATTTCACATCCCCCCCAAAAAAAGGGGATGTGATATTAAACTATGAGGTAAGCAGTCCAAAACTAAGAGAGTTGTTATTCACACAGCCAGTAGGTTAGCTATGGTACTGCTGGCCACTAGATGCTGTAGAGTGTAAAAGTTTACAGGGTTTCTGGGAGAGGTTAGCGAAGTTCACAGAAGAGATAGCTGCCAAGTGTTATAAAATAAGTAGAAACTACAGCTGTCTCCACAAGCCCTTGAACTGCAAATGACTGGATGCTAGGAGAATATTTGTGGGAAGCATATTTACCTTGTCCTTATACTCTTCCCTAGGCCTCTGCTTTTGGTCACTGTCAGAGACAGGATACCAGGCTAGATGGACTGACCTCCAGACTGACCCTTCATGAGTCCTCTTCCACTCTTAATCCAGATGTGGCCAACAAATTAGCTTTACTCCTCTGTACAAGGTCCTTATCCCAGCTAGCCTGTCATGCATCTTTCTTTCTGCTCTAAAACTATTTGTCAGACTTTATCTGCCCTTCCTGCCACTGTTTTAATGTTGGAATATATAAGTAACTCCAAAATGCAACACTGCAAAAATACTGGCAAAATAAAGTGCCTTTAATTTGTGCTCAGAATTATTTTCTTCCCTTCAGCGGTAAGAACGCACTGAAATGCTATTGAATTGCTGCATATATTAAAAACGTTGAATGGCTACCGATGTACCATACATACAACACATTGCAAAATAATACTTAACTCAGAGAAATGCATTTCATAAATAAAGCCTTTTATAAGTCAGAAGTTGTGTTTTCATACAAGCTGTAAATTTAATAAAGATTTAATGTCATTGTGCCCTCAAACCAGGATTTTTCAGCACGTACCACTTTCTATGAATACCATTCAAAGCTCTTTCCCTCTGTAAACATTTCCAAAGGACATAATCAGAGTCACCTGTTTTTAAGTACAGTACAATTATCACAGAAAAGCTTTGAAAGTCTGGGAAAGTAGAATACATTATTTTGGATATTAAACAATGAAGAAAAATAAAAGGTATCTGAAAGAATTCAAGGAAACAAGTCATATTCAGTAGCCTTTACTTATACAGAAGTACAATTTCCAAATGTCTAATTATGCTCCACCAATTTACATTTTATATACTATTTTAATAACATTTTTAGTTATTTTGTGATGGACAATGACCGTTAAAATAGCAATGGAAAGCTGCAAAATCAGATTCTATACCAATTTGCATTGCTAAACAGATCCTTGGAGAATTCCCCCTTGAAAAGCCATAACAGATAGGTAAATTGACAGTGAAAATCCATAACAGACTTCAGGCCTGTATCTCATTTTCCTGTGCCAGCCTCAATCCTCAATAGTGTAGCTAAGGACAATGTTTACTATTAGAACCATGCAAACGTATAGCAGTGCTTTTTCCTGACAGGGCAATAGGACATTCTATTAAAAGTGCTGTATGGTTGTAATCAACGTGCAGCATGTGGTCACCTTGGGACTGGACATAAAAAAAATTAGCATAAATAGGCAGGTCCAACCAACCATGTGAAGTTATAGAGTGATCCGTAAATCATGGTTTTGAAACCCTGATCAGAATTAGCACTAAGCAAATATTGCAAAACACGTACACAACATCGGCGATTTTAAACTAGCTCATTCTGTGCTTGCTCCATATTGAACTGCTTTTTCATATGCATACTAATGATTGCTTCATCCTGATAAATATTCAATCTTAGGCTATTATTGGAATATTCACCCATTGTAAGACCTTGAACCAGAAAACTGGCGGGATCACAACCTAAAGATATAAACATGAGCAGTCACCTCAGAATTCAAACACTGAATACTAGTAAATCTTTGCTGTATAACTATTCATTTTTCATGAATAACAGAAAGTAACATTTCATAAACAATGGGTGACAACAGTGATAAGTGTTTGTAATTCAGATAGATATTAAATTGCTTATGTCTGGTGGTCATAAGCCTGACAGAAATGAGACTGCATTTGAAGTGTCATCATACCTGTCAAAGTCCAGAAGACACTAACAGTGGTGCACTAGTCTGCTGCAGCCTCTTAACTAACAGAACAAAGTCAAAGCTAATCAAAAGTTAATAGAATTAATGGTAGGGGTCCAAAGTCACTACCAGTGGCTCGCTCATTCATTTGGCATCTGGCAAGACAACAAAAACATACAATAGTGAAAACCCAGCACTGTGGAAGCCAACAGCAAAACTCTGGAGATCTTTGCTGTTGGGATGGAGATTACTTTTATGCCCAAAAAGAGATATAAAACATGAAAGATTCCATGAAATTACCTATTTCTGTGCCAGAAAGTAAATCTATGGAGAGGCTGGTGGTCCTTGCAGATCCAGCTTCGGGACTGCCAAGCTTCTGGTTCACTGATTTTTTTTTGAGGGGGAAGGTAATCCTTATTTGGAGACTCATAAATAAAACCAAAGCATTTGCTAAGAACAGAACAGAAAATTGGAAGACTAACACCTCACAAATACACGTTGTGTGTTTGTAGTTTATTTCTTTAATTTTACAGCCAATGTTTTTTAAAATACACATTAAAATACACATTCGCAGTGTTGTTTGCAGTTTAGAATCCATCTCTACAAATAAAGTAATACAAAATTTCAAAGTACATTACCAGCTGTACTGGTAGCTGTAGCTAAACTTTTAGCTACAGCTGCAGATAAACTTTTGTTAGAAAGATTTCAGATCCCCGATGAGAGCTCTATTCAAAAATAAGAGAGACTTGTTCACCTCAGCCGGTAAATATGCTGTCTGGGACAATCCCCCAGAACCTAGGAGGCCCATGCTCTCATCTGCTTTCTCATTAAATCATTTTCTTTCTCTGTGTGAGAAAATTAATGCTTAGTTTATACAAAGTGGACAACTTTCAATAGCAATTAAGAGATACTCCCCACCATAGTTCTCCACATAATTATTCTCTCGCAGAAACTACAAACAAATTTTCACACAGTTCTTCAAATCCTTAATGCTCACATTTTGAAAGTATCATTTTCATTCCAATGTACCAAAGAAATGTCAAAACCTCACAATTTTTAACAAAACTGGTTTATTTTCTGGGCAATCCTAATCCAGAGTGGCCATCTGCTAGTTCTGTACTGTGATTGCCGCATAATACTTTCACAGAATGCAGCCACTAATGCTGAACTGCCCAATTAATTGAATCATTCATTCAGCAACTGGTTTCTTTGCACATTATGTCAGCCAGGTGTTTTTTGTTTACAAGCTATGGAGCCGAAGCAACTGCTTCTCAGTGAGCTATTTTTCTTTTTGTATCACTTGTGCTAAACGCAACCTTAAGACAAAGAAATCTTTTAGAAAAGTTTTGAAGAGAAAACTTTGTCAAGGACCTCATCTCAGCTATGACAACTTGAGAAAACAGGCCAGGTAACAGAACGGAATTAGGACTGTTAATGAACAGAACCATACTTTTCTCATCATCAGATCTGATTTTGCCTATTTGTAAACATGTCCATGTCTTCATTTGATTTCCCCATCCTACATACATAGAATGTTTCGCCAGCTTTACACACAAAAAAAACCCCTAATTAGCAAGAGGGAAAAAAAATCTGGAAAAAAAAGTTTGAGATTCTTCACAAAAAGAAAAGCTCTGCAAGGCAGCTGGTACTGTGTCAACTTCTATGCAACCAGCCTTTTGTCCTTAGTTGTCAGGAGAGACCCAAAAGGATTCTTTGCTACCACTTTAGATGGTGACAGGTTCCTTCTAAACATCTGTTACTGATTCACTCAATTTCTTTACTTTCACATTGTCTGTTGCAGGCAAAAGGAGAGTACTTTCAAGGGTTATGCACAGTGTGCAGAATATAATTTGTAGATCAAAGATTTCTTTGTGTCCTTGACAAACAGACCACAGTTTTCACCAGCCTATCAGGGTGGGCCGTCAAAATAAATCAGTTCTGCAGGAGAGGCGTGTTCTGGCTACTGTTCGCTGAAATGAACCATTAGTCTTTTGATAAGGGATTGGCTTCTGTATCTCTCCTCTCCAGTCCCATCTGAAGCACTAAGCTGCGGATAGCTAGGTGATTTATATGAAGCACTCCATCACCTTCGTGGAATGGGAAACTTCTGGACAAATTAGAAAGGTAGGTAATGAAGTCACCAGCACCAAAACTACATTAGCAACTCAACAAGAACTACTTGCTCCCTTAACACCCGTAATCACACCACAGGGCACAAAGACCTATTCCAACATCATATTAACACGCAGCAACGTGCATTAATACAACCAGAGGTGACTCTGCCTTTTGCGTCATCCATAGCTTCATACAGTGGTGACATACTATGCTGAACAACCCACTGTACTTAGCTGGAACAAATTTGCCTTCCTAACATTAGCCAAGCGGCTCTCATTTATTTACACATTACATTGAAAGATATGAAAAAGAAAGTAAATGCGTAAAAGCTGTGAAGGACCCCTGATATCCAAACATTTCTGCAAGACACAGTATAGCCTCTTGAGATACAATCTCCCCTCCTTTGCTGGAACCAATGGGACTCTTCCACCAAGACCACCAGGATGTCTACAGCTAGAGAGGATTCTATCCTCAAGTGTTAAGAGTAGGCTACTGGAAGATTTAAGATGAAGACTTGGTAGATGGGCCAATTCACTGATCTACTGACAATGCCACCAGACTAGCGTGACCAGGGATTTGTCAGGGAAAGAGAAATTTAATCTTGCTGCTTCTTATTATTCAAAGTACTAAGAGTGAAACATGTATCTTAAAGATTTTATTCAATAAAGGAAAATAAAAAGGGGCAGCACAAGGATTTCTGCATAGCTGAGCATGCATTCATCCAAAATCCTTGACTTCAGCTGCCAAGCAAGTTCATAAATCCCTCAAATATTTCTGCATTAAATCACATGCCAGCATACATAACGTTTCCATGTTCAGTACAGAACACACTGTGTACTTCAACCTTTAGAGTTACAGACAGAGAAGAAAAGCAGTTATACTTTTGGCATACAAATGTAGTTTGAAGAGAAAGAAACAAGAACAATACCAAAAAAAAAAAAACCCTCAACAAGCCTCAGGTCTTTACTCCTGGGGCAAATGAACACACAGACATTTTCTTTTCTAAGACCTGATTATATGTTCTTTTTTGCTCTTTCCCAGGTCATTACTCTTTATGACCAAATTACATCTCTTGACAAACTTAAACTTTGCAGCTAAAGAGAGCAACATTTATTTCTTCCATCATTAGTCACGGAGATTTTGCTGCCCATTCCTGTGCAAACACAAAGTTAACTGCCTTCCTTCTTTTGTTTCCTGTTCCTAATTAGCCAATGCAATAATGCCTTCCCTTTAGAACATGAGCACTGGACAGTGTTTACCGGAAAAAGCTGGTCCTCCTTCCTATTCCCAGAGCAGTTGATTAACCTATTCTTGTCTTGGCCAAGGGTAGGACGTATCTCACACTCATATTCTATTGTAAGTAGCCTGTTAGGTAACTTTGCTTGACATTATAAAGTAACAAGTATTTAGTGCATAGAGTCATTATGTGAAATGACTCTGAATGCCTGCCTTTTTCACCTACACCAATAATTAGGTCACTTTGCATCTAAAGCAAACAGCAATTAGAATGGAGTAGAGTAAGGAAAGATGGGCTTTCTTTTGAAAGGAAAAAGTACTACAAATTTTACATGTGAATGTTTGTTATGTCTATATTATTCCCTTGATTTGCTACTCCACCTTTTTCACAACTGTCTAAACCCTTAAAGTACAATCTTCAAAGGGCTGTGTGAACATTCTCCATGTTCATTCATTCATCCATTTTCCTTTCACAAGAGTGAATACAGGAGGCAATTTTGGCTGTGACTTGCCTGCATGCTTAGCTTCACATGCACATGTACACACAAAGACAGTGGAACCACTCCCAAAGCCCAGCTCAACAATGGGCAAATTCTTTCACCTTATTCATTGTGCTCCATATGTGAAAAAGTAAACTTAGGCTTAATTTTTTTCAGCATTTCTGCAAACAGCAGCAGACCAAAAAGTCCCATTAACTTAAACTAATTATTGAAGGGGAAGACTGTAAATATCAGTAATGCTTCTCAGGAATCATAACCCAGCTACCCAGGATTTCTTTTTACGGTGCCTTGGTTGTTAATACTTAAGCATCATCAACCATGCTAGAAGGCAACCTTCAATTCTAATAACAGGGATAGAAAGAATTTGTGGTTTACAAGCTTTTCTGAGGCTTAGAACACCAGAATTCAGAGCTAAAGTTCTGCCAATGGCTTTTCATGTGAACCAGTTCTTCTGACTCCATTAAAACTATTAGCATGTCTAACTGGAGCTATCCTTATAGCTTATAGGAACCTTATAGATTCCATACAGATACACATGACAATCGTGTGCAACACCTACAAGTGCAACAACAATGGGGTACCTACAGACATTATGAACAGCGTTATCTTTCCCAACTTTTCATCTTTATGCTAAAAAATTCCAGAAATATCTGAAATGTCAAATCAGTCAAAGTATTTTATCAGTTGTCTTTAAAATAATGACAAAACTTTTGTTCCAGAGATGTTGTTTCCTATACTGGGATTAAATTTGTCCTTTGTTCATCATAAACATTCCAGGAGAACATATGTTTAACAACATGATCATTTACAGAGAAATAGCCGCTTGACTGAGAAACACAGAAAATAGGTATCCTTAATGAGCCTTTAAACTACTGTTGTACTTTTTTTGTCAATGTATAATGCAGAATCTCCAGTGGCAACCATCCTGTTTTGGAGCTTGACTATCCTTAGTGTTTTGAAATCTTTTTTTCTACAGTGTAGCAAACATTTTCCCTGATTCAGTTTAAAACTTTTACTTTTTATCAGAAGGCAGGGCACCAAGTGCCTGATGTCTCTCGCTTAATTTTTGTTCCTGTAAAAGTTGCAGATTTTCTTCTCTAGAACTTCCACTTTTCTAGCATTCCCCATCTTGCATGCACATAGCCGATTATACTCATGTGTGGAATTTTGCCCCTTCTCTGGTTGATTTAGATCCTGTCTGTCTCACCCTATTGCTCCAATCAATCAACGTTTCACATTCTAATCTTCCCAAGTGCTTGTAGTTGTCCTGCCCTTGCTTGGTTTTGCCTGAAAATTTAATAAGGGCATTCTTTATTCTGCTGCCCAAATCCTTAATGAAAACAACAAATAATATTGACCTTGAGAAACTTCTCTTTACTCGTTTTTTCAGTTTGTGAACAACAGATAGCTAATCTCAGTATGACTTTTCAGCTACTTGCTTACCCACTCTACACTAGTTCCCTAATGTTTCTGTAACTCATTTATGGAAATGCTGTGCAAGACTATCAAATTCTGTTGAAAGTCAAATTACATGTGAAATTTTCTTCCTTCTCCACAAAGCTTGTCCTCCATATTGTAAGAGGAAGTTAGGTAGCTTCAAGTTCATGAATTTTAAATAGCAGAAGTGCTTTATAAAATGCAATTAAGTTTTATTAGAGACATGAAAACTGCCACTTGTTGTGGCTGAGTGAAAACTGGTCTTGAAAATACTACCAGATATGTAAAATAAAAGCATTCTATGTTTTCCTTACCTTATCTGAGCTAGATAAAGCCATCTTATCTGAGTATGTACCTAAAGAGAAGTTAAGCAACTGGACAAACTTTGATGGCTAATCTCAGCAATTACTATGCAGGAATTGATTTTGGTTTATTGGGCAAAATCTCATCAACAGACAAATGTCATAGGTGCCTTTGTAATATAAAAGCTCTAGGTATAGGTAGTAGCAATTCTACAGTCCTTTCAGCACACAGTAGATTACGTCCCTTTCCTAATAACCACTGGAATTTGGAGTAAATGGAGGCATATTGATATATTCAGAACCATATACTGCAACAAACTCTTAGAACAATCCATCAAGCACAGTCAGCTGCTTTTGGATTAGCTATTGGCAAAAATAATCCTGCCCATGGTTTTGGTTTTTTGGGTTTTTTTTTTAATTGGCACTAATACTTGAAGCTACTAAGGTTAGTCTGAGTCTTCTTTCTTTGTCCATCACAGTTCCAGATTTTTGACTGCTCCTTTCTTTGTCCAGAATGTTTTCACAGTTCATTTCTGAAACAACCATCACTCAAAGCCAGGGAGTCAGAGGGTTGGCTTCACTTTCTGTCACTCAGCTGCTCAGTTTTGTATATCACTCCAAATGAATTTTGCCAGAGCTTCTTACACATCCATTTTCCCATGAGTGTGTGCAACAGCTCCTTCTTTGTGCATGATTCATGGAATCCCTAAGGCTGCTACTGTCCATTTTTCTTGATCTCAAATGGTAAAAACTCAAGCTTTTATTTCTTTAGAGGTCAGAGAACTGTTCCTCACCCGCATCAATCAGTATTATAGGCACTGAAATAGACTTTGCAATGTACTGTGAGTACAATTTTTTGTCATTACCTGGCCCTGCAAAGAACTCCATATGAAAAGATGGAAGCGCAGGTTCTGCGCAGGGTCAGAACACAGAAATATGGATCAAGCTTTGAAAACTCTTGCTATTAACCTTGATAAAGGATGAAATATTTAAAAATGATAAAATTCTCATTTCTAATATGCATAAGGTTAAAAAGACTCCCCCTGCCTCCCCAGTTTCAAGGGACATTACAGGAAAGTGTAGTAATCATGAGAAAAGATTCTCCATGGAAAGTAAAGACCCGCCAAATCAGATTTTTAAAATATCTGAAATTATTAGACCTCTCTGCCCAGTAACTGTTACAATGCTCACACACAGAGAGCTCTTAGCATGCCTCATGGTGACCTGTCATCTTCACTGTGAGGTGCAAACACTTTGTGACATACTGCAGTGGGATGAGCATTTTAATTACTCATTTTAATAACAGACTGGCCACTACAGTGAATGATAATAAACATTTTCCCATCTGCCAGTTTTTTTAAGAGGAGAAGGAAAAGAAGGCATTTTTTTTCCTCTCCCAATCTCAACTTTCCTCCCAAGCACACCTGCTAATCTTCCCACATTTCTTCTTGTCTTCCACCAAGCTAAAGAACACAATAATTCCTGTCGCTAAATAGGCAACATAGGAGCAATAATAACAGAACAACACTGTTGTCGGCGATGATAAGACAGAACCTATAAAACTATGGACAAAGGATGGGAGGTAAAACAAGGACCTAGAGACTCACATCTGGTCCAAAGCAAACACACATGCTTTGATTCTTTTTTCTGGCTGGTTTAATATTCAGTTTCACTTCAGTTGGATATGAGTTATAACCTATTTCACACCTAAGTTTTCAGGTACATAAAACAAAATTATTTTGTCTCCAAAGGAGGTAGTTCCCTCCAGTCGCAGTCTGGTTTTTGGCAAAAATTCACTGACCTTGACAGTAACTACCTAGTAGAAAATTGATCATTTCCATAGAGTATCTGATTTTTTTTTAGTAATTCTATTAATAATTATTAATCTTTTGCATTGTGGAATTTATTGCTCTTATGAACTGTTAGGAAAGAATCAAAATAACCTTACCAAGTAAAATCAACAATGTTTACTTTGTCTCTACTACTATACTACAAAAATTCATATGGCTAATTATTTAAGAAAAATGGTTTTGAAAGATCTAAGTCCAACAATTCCTGCATTACTCAGACTAAGCAAAAGAAAACCCATTTCAACTTTCATGCACTAAAATAGGATATAAACTGACAATAAGAAAAAGTGATACTAATCATGTCAACCTTTAATCCAAATCCAATAGGACACAAAAAGGTAAATGAAAAAGTAATATAGACTCAGTTTCAAATACAGTTGTTAGTAATCCTAAAATTATGACTCTTATGAAGTTATGATCTAAAGTTAGATAAGTGTAGAAGGATGCTTTTCTCAAAAGATATAGGACTTAACATGATATTGATTTTTTTGGAAGTGCAATCACTTTCCCTTCTCTTTCTGAGAAGATTTGTGAGCTCAATTCTGGCATTGTATAAGAAGAATTCTGTGCCTATTCAAGCCCTTAGCTAAAGACCTATGGAATAACATGTTAGATGTCAATCCTGATGTATATATTGATCATTTAGATCTTCCCTCCTGGAATCTACACAGATTGTTTTTTGCTCTTGATTTTTGGTTTGGTTTTTTTTTTACTATCCTTGCCCCATCTTGTTCAGTAAAGCAAATGACAGAAAAAAAGATTTCATAAAAACCCTACATCTCACGTGGCCTATGAAGTGAAAAAGAAAAAAATAACGTGAACTGTTAACTCTCATTTCCAAATGCAGCCTTCACCAGGCTCAACAGGGTATTGTGACAATGAAGCAGTGGCTACACAAAACATCAAAGTTTAAAAGAATTAGATAATTGGTATAAAAGGATTGTGTTGGTATACAAAGGATACAACATGGAAGCTTTCACCTCAGGAAACGGGATGACGTCACCTGGAAGCATTTTGACAGCATTTGGTGAGGTGACTTGGTAGTGGTGTTGGTAGTCACAGCCTCATACTAGAGGAATTCAGTCACTAAAGAAAAATATTTCTTTTTGCCTTTTTCTTTCTTAAGGAAAAAAAAATCCTACTTTCTCACAGGAAGATAACTTTGGGAAGGTGGACTGTCAGACAATGCAGAATTAATGAGCAGAGCAAAAAGGAATCAGTGAGGACTGGAATTACCTGTCCGTGGCATAGAAATGGACCAGGTCTGTGTGAGAGAGCAAGATAGAGATTAGGTGAAACATTCCCCATAGCTGCAACTTGCACAGCATGGGAGAAGCTGGATCACGAGAGAAAAAACAGCCTTTGCTTACCTTTGTGCAAAGTAGAGTTCTGCCTGTGGCTAAATGTGCTTCCCTCCCACCCCCTTCCTTTGGCTCTTCCTGCACCTCCAACATGGAGCTATTTCCCAGTCTAAGCTAACAGTGTAGGGCATGCTTTTTCGATGTCATATATTACATCCTTGCTAAATCTTTATATAAGGAGCAAAAAGGGAAGTAGCCAAAGGCCGAAAACTGAGCGTCCAGTATTTTAAATAAGCTCCTGAACAGATTAATTTAACATATTCATCACGTTAAAAGTACCTACTTTCTTTTTGTGTATGGTCATACCCTCTCACCCTGGATGGAGTAAGCCCTCACTTTTTTGTCTAGCCCCTTAGTCTGTTTAATAATACACAGTATGAGTTTCAAAGCAAGACTGAAATAAAAATAGCTGCTTTCCTGCATAAGTCTCAGAGCTGCTGGCTAAGAATCAGACATTTCAAATTTGCACCTTTCTTGTAATTATTTTACTTATTAACATGATCTTAATGAACTTTAGGCTTCGGGATATTAGGTGGGTGGAAGTTGAAGGATATAAGGTGGGCAGGGGTTGAAGTTTGTGGTTATTCAGGACTATTATTACCTTACAGACACTTAAAGTGAAGAAGACTAGAGGATTTCTTCTCTACAGTCATGAATTCATGCTGAAGTTGCAACATAACAAATCTCATGAAAAGAACTGATTTGCTAATTATATAGATGTTTGAGCAGTAATTATTCAAACTTCCACATAAAATTATTTTTTTAAGTGCAGAAGAAAGTACAAAATCATTAATAAAACTAACAGAATATTCTGCATTTGTAAACAGAACTTTGGTCACAAGCAAAATCAGGAAGACTCAGGCTGGCAACAGCCTTCCACCTTCAGCTTTGATTCAAGTATTAATGACTACTGTGATCTACTGAGCATCCCAAAATAAAGGGGGGGGGGGCTAGGGACATTGCTCCTTATTAGCATTTTTTTAAATGCCATCTGATGCATTTCAATGAACTTCTAGCCTCTTGCTATCAAACAGTTCTGATGCATCTGCTCCTCTAATTGTTATGGAAATTCCTGACAAATTCTGGGAATAGATTACACAGATAAGGGGACCCCCGTTTCTAGTATTGTATGTTATCTTTTCAATACTGTTTTACAACAGCAAAGGTGAGCTAAAAGATTGAATAACTATAAAAACAAGAGACAGTCCATATTATTTTTTCCAAAAAAAATTACTGAATAATATTACTAAATAATATTTATTAATTCTCGTCTCTACCAAAGTAAATAGAATACTTAAGTTTAATTTCAATCATGTCAGAATTCCTCTTTCAGCTAAAATTTAAGGTTTTTTTTTAATAATTAGTGAACCTATTAATATATGCAGACATGCATCTGTGGGCAGTACTATGCTGTACAGCATAGAGGAAGGCATCCATTATAAAATGAATCACAGTGACACTATGTGAATATTTAAAACATTATTCTGCAAATATTGGGTCATAAGCAGCACTATTTCTAGAACGTGCTTTTGAATTTTCTCCTATGACAGAAACCCTGCTCCCAATACAAGACCGACTTCCTCTAGCTTAAGGTGAGTATAAATTCACTGAAGACCTGTCACGTGCAGAAAATTCATCTCAGCATTTTCACAGCATTTCTGCAATTTCAAATTTACCTATTGCATAATAGTTTAAATCGTTTTTTAATGCCATAGGTAGAGAATGAGAAAGACATTAAAAGCTCTAATCTTTAGTATTGCTGTTACCCCAACTTTTTTCCAATAAATGGTAAAATGCTGATTCATCTTAAGTTAATAGGAACTTTGTGAAATAGATTTTTTATGTATGGCTATTATAATAGCATTTTTCTTGCTCTTTAAATACATTTGTGTGTGTGTGCCTATATGTGTAAAGAGAAGGCGTACAAAAAGAGATTGCAAATTACAAATTCATTTTCAGAAGCCTCAAAAAAATCTATGCATTCTTTCTTGATGGAAGCATTAAAGATCAAAGGTAAGTGATCAAAGCATCAAATCATTTGGTTCCACATAGCAAATACATTGGGAAAAACTAAATTTTGAATTTGTTAGAGTAGACAAAAGCACGTTATAAATCAAAAATCATATACTGCCACTGCTGACATTCAGCCCTCACCACAAAATAGACAATGTTTTCTTGCCATCCATCCAAATATTTTTTATATAAGTGGATTAAATAGATCATTTTAAAAGCGCTGAACTTCCAGAGGGCAATAACAGCAAAAAGAAAAGTTTGAAAGTTATTTGGTTTTAACGAGTATTTTTTTGTTATAAGGAGAAGGAAAAAGACTTTTTGCATTGAGTACCAAAATTATATTTATCCAGATAAAAGTAGTGGACAAAAGAAAATGTAATTTCAAATGAAAAATGCCTTCACTTGTATTTAACCTTCAGAGAGAACATTTTCTATTCTAAAGAGTGACATGGATAGAGCAGGTAATAAATTGTGTGTGAAATCATTAATCTGTAATTTTATACGTCAACAGCAAGCCAATTCCAATTTTGCACAATTACAAAGCATTTAATATAAAAATACGGATGCTACAAAATAAATATTTTATTGTGTCATTAAAGAGAAACATATATACGGCAAAATTTACTGTATGCTTTAGCTGTGAGAGAGAAATAATGATCATTTGGGGGATTTTAAACACAATATTTCTAACATATGTATAAAATCAATAAAGTGAAATTCCATAAGGTTCAAAAAGTCAGTGATGGACATCAAATATAGATTATTGTATCTCCTAAAAATAATCTATTTGTTCCCTCAGAACAAAAGTGTAAGAATAAAATACTACCATAGCATAAACCAGTTATTTTTTCAGTCAGCTACCACTCCCATCATAAACTCCAAACATTTTGGCCAAGTAAGGACTAAGATATTGCTGTTCTCTTCTCTTCTGTGCATTTGCTAATTATTCCTCCTGTTCAGATTCAGGAACTGCTCCTGATACATAGTGAAATGTGCAAATCTTTGAGCCTCCCGTGCCTTTACAAACCAATGGTTAAATTGTTTAACAGTTCCAAAGCAGATATTGAAACATGCCTGTGCATTTGTTCTCCTACAGAACTAATTCTATGACAAGTTGAACTTACTTTTTTGTACTTGTGAATGTTTGAGGAAGCTATACATATTCATAGCCTCATTAAAATGTCTTACTTGTAATTACTTCCTCAGCAAGTTCTTGATTTTTTTCCTATGAACTACTTAGAAGAAACACAGAAAATATCACTAATAACCCTCGCTTCACTTGCCAAAACTCTCCTCTAATGAAATAGGATCAATAAGCCACAGCACATATATACATTAAACCATTATGACACAGTGAATACCACATAATGACTGTCATTATGAAGCCAAAATTTACAAGCAGCAATCACACAGTGGTGTTTTATGACACAAATTGATCTTAAAATTTTAAGTGTATCACTGGGTTCTGTTGACAACTGTTTAGAGATGGTGTTGGCAACTGAAGTACAATGACTCACTTTTCCATTTTTCTCCCCAGAGATATAGCTGAGGTGAGACTGCTAAAGTGACTCAGTATTTTCCCACTGCCCATTAGGAATCTTTGAGCAAAACCTATACAACAGCAAGGAAGAAGACAGACTAGGGTATCAGAGAGCCAGACTGCCTAACTGCCAACAGGGAACTAGGAAAGCTCATTCATTTGAACGTTGAACAGAACTGGCACTAAGCCGAGTGATCTGAGCACCTGATTTCATTATCCTAGGTATCCTCTAGTATCAATGGCAAGAGGTGGCACCTCCAGAAGATGATATAGAGTTTGATGATTTTAAGCATTTGAAATATTCGGACACCTCCCTCCAAAACATAAAGAATTTGCCAAGGGTGACTAACACTCTAAAATTAGTTGTGTCAGTAAAGTCCCTAAGGTAGATGCATAAATCCATCTAATGAAACTGAAGAGAATCTACTCCAGAGCAAGCTAAAGGCCTTCCAGTTTTGTGCTTTAACTAATCTTGGCCTGTAAAAGTCTAAAAAGCGCACCTTGAATATATTCCAGAACTCCAAAGACAAATAAAAGGCTATTATTTTTTTTTCACTAAAGAAAGGCTAGAGTTCATCTACTGAAGTTAGTAACTGAATTGCAGGTACTCAATACCCAAAACCTTGAAGGACTGACTGTAGGTCAGCCTAGTCATTGACCACCAACTCAGGAAATATTCTGGATTGCAATACCACCCCTTAGAGATACAGACGAAAATAAACTAAAACATGCAGTGACAGTAAAATGAGTCAACTCCACCTAGTAAATAATTCCCCTTTTTCATAGACTATCTGTGCCGATTTGCATCCTAATCACAGTCAATGCAATTTTGGCCCAGTGAGCCAGAAATAGATTTGCACTGCCTGCCCCGGAATGACAGGCTACTCCCGCATTAGAAGCAGCATCATATGGAAAATGACTCTCCAAAGGATGCTAATGACTGTATGCCTCATTTCAATCACCATTTCCTTATAGCCAGAGAACCACAGCTACACAAGACTGCAGTATGTTTTTTGGTATTTCTCCCATGTATGTTTAAACATACACTTCTGTCTTTTACACTGGACTTGAAGGTTCTCAACATCTCTCGGGAGATGCTCCAGTCCTGCATGGTCTAAATTTGCAAAATGAAAACTGGAAAGATTTGTATTGCAAGCACCTCAGGAATGAGTTTACCTGTCAGCATTGCTTCTCTTGTAAGTTTTCTTTTGACTGTATTTGGCAGAACTACACATACCATTTTTGAAAACTAAGCAATTTAGACAAGTGAATGTGTGCACTTCTGCCAGATTTTAACAGGATGAAGCAGGGCTGTACATGAATGCCCAACACTTACGCTTTCCTTCCTATCTAGCATATGAAACGAAATGTCACTCAACAACTAAAAAGCAGCCTTGCAACCCCACCACACAAGTTTTTGGTTGTTATTTTTCCTTTTCTTTTTTTATTTTTTTTTCTTTTCTGAAATACGGTGGCATGTTTAGATTCAACTCTGGTTCAGCATGCACATTACCCGTTCTTTACACAGGTACAAAAAATAAATACAGCCCTTCATGATTCTGGTATGGCTGATGTAACAAATTGTAGCTTTGGAATTCCTACGTCCTAGCAGTTAAGCCTCTGCAAATGTGATTCTTCACAAATTGCATGTTACCGAAAAGTTGTGCTCTGTTCCACTCTTTACGCAGCACCTAATGCCTTAGGGAATTTTACCCACACTACAGTCTACTGCTGATAGCACAGAAGACCCCAGTACAACCAATATATTATAACAGGACAGAAACAGTGACAAAAGCAAGAGGTTTTCTGGCTACCCTCAAATAAAGCAGGCACCTATAATTGCTACTGGTTTTTGCTAACATATGTCATTAGAAAATGCCGTAAAACATCAGGGTCCATCCGACCAAAAAGCTGGTAAATATAAAGTAATTTCTTCCTCACTGCAGTGTAAGCCAGACACCTCAGTGGACTGCCTCTACTACCTGATTAAGAAGAATGCTGCATCTATAAAATGAAAGAAGAAATTTATTCTGGTTCCCGTGAACTGGCCTATGTATAGAAAGACACCATCATGATTTTTACAGATTTAACTTGTGACAGTACTAAAACCATCTTTTAAAAGTCATGTCTTTGTGAAGTGAGGAGAAGTGACATTTTATTCTTCCTTAAGAAGACTGGCATCGAGTTTGGCGCTGTGTTAGCAACTTTGCCATCAATTCAGAGTAATGAGTCTTGTCTAAGATGAATTTTTTTTTGCTGTATGAAACAAGTAAAAAAAATCAAATACATTGAAACATGTTTATGGCTGACATCTCCAACATTTCAGCTATTGTCCGTTCAAACAATGGACCAGCATTGTTCTGGACATCTTGTATTTGTGAGCCATACTTCCTTAACAAGAGCTTTTTCTTCACTTTATCACCCACAAAACGTTTATCTGTTTTTCTTCCAGATCTACTTCTGCCTAGGGGCATTTTTAAAACTAAGGCTTTTTTACTTACGTAAAATAGAAATGGTACAGAAGACGTCTGGTTGTTCTTACAAGCAAAGGCAAATGATGTAACCACAGAAACACTGAATTATCCGAGGATCTGTCCAGCCCAAATAATGCACTAAGCATGACAAGGGCTTTTTAGGATCCAAAACATTATAAACTATTTCCCACATTAAATTATCACATTAAGTATCACAGATGAGTTCATAAGAAATCTGCACTCAATCAGCCCATGAACAGGCAGTCTATAGAAAGTTCTATTTTTCCTCCTGTGTGCACAGCAGCAAGAGACCTTCCCCATTCCAAGTAGTTTTGTTCTTACTGTGGCCATGTGCTCTTCAGGTCCCAAGGACTCATTTCCAAAATATTTTCTAGGCGCTCATGACAAACCGTGCATCTCACTCAGGTGATTCCATGGAACGCTTTCCTGAAGGGAATATACGTGCTGAAGTGACTGACTAAACTGAATGGTAAATTTGATGCTAAAGCACTTTTTTTTAAAAAAAGCTGAAAAGATGTGTTCAACTTCTCATACAAATCTCTGTCATCCAAGTTCCATTAGCACAAATCCTAATAGTTAAAGCGATGCTCAGTTCCTTTACCATTTGCAGTAATTGAAAATTATTTTAATAAGAGCAGCAATATTAAACATTCAGTTTTCCTAAAATTCCTACCTGAGTATTTCAAGGCCACATTAATTAACCCTCCAGTTTCAGCCAGATGATATTTCTGGTTTGATACAAATCTCAGTGAGGTTAATGGAAAGATTTATTCTTGCTTTGAATTTGTCTTCCCTGGGATTTTTGGGGGGAGAGAGGGTGGAGCTTGCCTTAAAAAACATTTTGTGTGCCTGGCAAAACAACTTCAATATTTCTTCTTTTTCTCGTCCACAGCTTGGGAAAGAGAAGAGCCAAAGAGCACCCCCCCAAATTTTCAATACTCAGATGAATGCAGTTCTTGGCCTTTTTCTATTCAACACAGATAAGTAATGGAATCAAAATCACAGCTCAGGCAATGGTCTTAAATTCCAGGTTATAATTACAGTGAAGGTCAGAGGCTGGGAAATAATTTTATTTGCTGACAAAACGAATGAAAAGATTGCTATTTCATGCTGATGTGAAACAAGAAAATGTTTTAGATTTCTCATTTTTGCAGGATAGACTACTTTCTGCCCAGATCTAAAATGATTGGGTTTTTTCTGAACTCTCTTACATGAGTGTTCATAATATTTAGCTGTTAATAACATTTTTACTTGCAACATAGAATCAAATACTTTGATTATTAGAACAGCTCATATGTCCAAAAATGACATGCAGCTCCAAAGCCAATAAAATAATTCATGGTCAAAAGGACCATCAATTAGGAGGAAAACCAGAAACTTGCTACCACTTCTGTGTTTTGCCGGAACATTCAGTGATAAGTAAGGAGCAAAAATTGTACAGAGTTTAGTCTAACTCAGAAAAGGTAGGGTGGATAAACTCTCCTGCTAAGATATGCAATAATATATGCAAATGGTGCACATAATCTGCAAAATTACTTGACAATCTTTGCAGATTGTAAGGGGGAGTGGATTTTATTAAAGTTATTTTTGGTCTACTGGTTTAGACATTTTTAGGCAGTAAGCTGCAGTTCAAGGAAAAATCCCCATTTTAAAGTAATTTCTGATCTATGCTATTCTTTTTCTTTGATCTCTTCTTCCTGGAATTTACTGGCTGAGATGGGATATATCTTAATATAAATTTAAAAAATGAAAACACATAACTGCTTCTGATACCTCTCTCCTTTTTTAATAACCTTTCTTTATGATACATGAACCATTTTCTTTTTATTTATAATCACCAAGACATGGTGAATTTGAGAACTATTTTAAGGGCTTCAGTACAATGTTTTGTCTTATTGATCAAAAGTGAGAAATTTCAAATCAATACATGCACGTGGAGTCTAATTTAATTGAACTTAATGCATATTGCAGTAAAATATTTTATCAGAAATACCCTTTAATATGATGCACACTATCACACTATAGTTTACATTTTCTGTCTTACTAGAAGAGAGATTGCATGAGTACAGGACAGGTTGCACAGTTATTTCGTAGACTTTCATGTGCTTTTCAAGAATGATTTTGGTATTTCATCATTTGGTCTTGTAAGATCTTTTTACTTCATATTTTGAAGTAGTTTGGTCACATGACAATTCTCTATCAAAATTAATAAAAAATCATTAAAGGCAGAAACATCAGAAATTTGGTGGCCTGATGGAGTGAGTTTCTTAGCAAGCACAAAAAGAACGAAAGGAACTTCACTGTGGTTCTAAAAGACTGAGTTTGAGAGAGCATCAAGAAGCAGGTGTCACATTCCTATTAGAAATCATTCCTAACAGAATTATAAGTTGCAATTGGCAAAGCAGAAGCAAACGGAGGAGGGGAGGGAGAAGTGAGTAATGATTTGCTGATGGCAGAAACATTCCATGTGAGGGATGCTTACAGAGGCAAGGCATGGTTTCCCCTTCCAGTGATCATAGAATCATTCAGGTTGGAAAAGACCCTTGGGATCATCAAGTCCAACCATCGACCCCACTCTACAAAGCTCTCCCTTACGCCATATCCCTTAACACTACATCTAAACAAGTCTTAAACACATTCAGGGATGGTGACTCCACCACCTCCCTGGGCAGCCTATTCCAGTGTCTAACCACTCTTTCTGTGAAGAATTTTTTTCCTAATGTCCAGTCTAAACCTACCCTGCTGCAGCTTAACGCCATTCCCTCTTGTTCTATCGCTAAGTACCTGTGAGAAGAGACCAGCACCAACCTCTCTACAATGTCCTTTCAAGTAGTTGTAGGGAGTGATGAGGTCTCCCCTCAGCCTCCTCTTCCTCAAACTAAACAGTCCCAGCTCCTTCAATCGCTCCTCATAAGATTTATTCTGCAGGCCCTTCACCAGCTTCGTTGCCCTCCTCTGCACTCACTCCAGCACCTCGCTATCTCTCTTGTATTGGGGTGCCCAAAACTGGACACTATACTCAAGGTGTGGCCTCACCAGTGCTGAGTACAGGGGGACAATCACCTCCCTACTTTTGCTGGTCACACTATTTCTAATACAAGCCAGGATGCCATTGGCTTTCTTGGCCACCTGGGCACACTGCTGGCTCACATTCAGCCGCTTGTCAATTAGAACCCCCGGGTCCTTTTCTGCCAGGCAGCTCTCCAGCCACACTACTGCTACCAAACTTCCTATTTCTCTGTACTGCTGTCTATACTGTTTACACATATGTACCCTGCATTGCAATTGATCAATGAGCTGAAGCAGAAGCATTATTTTGTGTTAGCATTATTTTGTGTTTATTTTGGAATTAAATACTGGGTGAAACAATAAGCTTTTCAGAAATCTGAAGCTCTAATACCTGACATCACGGCCCAGGAATAGACAAGGGTGTTTCCTTTCTTCGTATTTCTCCATTCTGTGCTACTCTTCCCTCTCACCTCTCAAGCCCTTCAGCTGATTTAAATTCTGGCAGTACCAAGAAATCTAATGTGGTTCTGAAGTTTAGTTTTCACAATAGAGGAGCGTCATGGTTTGGGCCAGGTTGGCCAATGACAAGACAACAGATGCTCTCTCCCACCTCTCGCTCCAAGGAGAGGAAAAAGGGAGATAAAGAGACTTGTGAGTTTAGAAAAAAACCTAAACTACTGTAATGAAAAAATAATAATAAAATTAAAAAGGATATAATTAAATAGATTCAATATAAATAGATATATACAAAACTGGATCAAGTTCCTAGGAAGATGTTACTGGCAGGCACTGGGAAAGTTCCAGACTAGACTCAGGGACAAATGGGAACTGGAACACACAGACTGTCATAAAAAGGCAGACGAGCTGAGGGGGTCCTCCTCAGACGTCAGCCGTTGAAGAAAGCGAGCCATCAAAGAAAGCGAGCCATCAAAGAAAGCGAGCCATTGAAGAACCAGTCCATTGAAGAAGAGCCACTGCAGAAGAACCCACTGGAGAAGAGTCAACCAGACCCCTTTGATCCCTCAGCTCCCTATAGTGAGCATGGCAGATGGGATGGAATACCCTATTGGCCAGTTTGGGTCACCTGACCTGTCCACTCCTCCCCACAGGGTAAACAACCCAGCCAGCTGGCCCTGGTTGCCACAGCAACGAGCATAAGCAAGAGCATCTCTCACTGAACAGACCCTTGGCTCTGCTTCACCCCGAACCAGGACAAGGAGCATGGAACCAAGGAAGAGGACTGCTAACAATCCTCTAACGAATTATTATTTTTAAAAATTTAAAACAAACAAAAAAAACCAACACTTTCGAGCAAATGGTCTGTATAGGAAGCAGTATTTTCTGACTCATGCCTTGTGAAAGTGCTCATATTCAGGGAAGACTACTGAAAGGATTGCTGTGATGAAACAGGTATCTGAAGCTCCTGAGGAAAGAAACAAACTAAAGAGAAGCTACCTACTTTCAGTCGCCTCCAGGACACCAAATCCAGAATACACTTCTCATTTAATCTCATACTATTCAAAAATCCTGTTCTTTGAGTGGCCAGAACATCCTCGTCTATCACAGAGACCAACAGCTGTGATACTGGGCCAAGGCTAATCTTGACAAACAATACTGAATCTATCTTTCAAAAATAAGAAATGTGGCTGTTCAGACTTACGCAGTACAGTCAGTTAGTAAACATACTCATATTACCCTTAACATCTTTCTAGACATACACAGAAGAGCCTCCTAATAAGTGTAGTTTTAAGATAGGAAACTTTGTTTTAGAATCCTTGCATAACCATTATGACACAAATATATATGACTATATATGTATGTGTGTGTGACATATTTGACAAATATACATAATGTCTATTATGTTAACATCTATTCACTGTTTATTCTGCTGGAAAATGGCCATCAGATGAAAATTATTCTTCCTGGTTCAGAGTAAATGCGACAGGAGAACTGAAAACAGTTTCGCTGAGCTCTAGATTTGCATTCAGGAAATACAGCCTATGGTACAACAGGGTTAGTCACAGCATGACAACTTCCAGGGTATATTGACAAAACAGGAACAAAATTAGTGATGAATATCCATTTCCTTTCTCCACCATTCTCCTTTTTGTTTCAATGAACACTGAATACATTTTTTGGCACACAAGTTTGGCATTGTGTCTGCAATGTAAGACAGCACCAGCCAAAAAAAAATGAACCATACCCCATAAAACCCCGTATATACATTTTTTCCAATTCCACTAATTTTTCACTCTAAAAATTTCTGTGTGAATAAACTTGAAGACTAAAGTGGTGCCTACTGATATGGGTTGTTTCAAGAAATTCTCAGAAGTGCTGTTTCTTTAGCAAAAAACATAGTTCATATTATAGATGCACTATAAAATATTTTTACATATTTCTTCATTAGTTTTATTCCACATTAATGTCTGGCTGGTACATTCTGAAAGAAAAATGAACATACAAGATAATACTAAATCTAAATTAAAGAAAACAATTTAATAAAACTGTGGTCAAATTGCAGGAAGCACTATAAATCCACACTATAAAATTGGCATCAAGTTTTTTCAGGATTCGAAAAAACCTCATCAACTGCCAATTAGAGGCCAGATAAAATCCCAGTAGGCACCATCGGTATAGTATTCCATCACATAAAATTAATCTTGCAAGCATGAAATGAAACAGACATTACTACAAGAGCAGAAGACTCAAACCACTACAGTAATTACAGCAGAGCTGAACAATCAAAGGCAGATTCATGAACATTTTAGCAATTAAGTAGGGCAGCTTCGCCCCCCTGTTAAGTCTCAAGGTCACATACAGTTTTGGCAGTTTTTTGGACAGCCCCTAGTTTATTCACAAAAGCAGCAATCAGTCTAAAAAATGCCATGAGTGTCAGTGCAAATTAATTATTTGGGCCAAATTTGTACTGGATGTGCATTCTTTTTTAACTGTTAAGACATCAGCCTGCAGCAAAAGAGTTTTAGGACTTAGCCACATGATTCACATAACCAACACAGTATTAAGAGCTGCAAAAAAAAAGAATAAGAAAAAAAAGCTGCCCTCAGCCAGCCCTCAGTGGATTTTATTTACCAATTGATTTACCAAATATTTATGACTATTGCAGCGTTTCTTCTTGGAAAAGTAAATATACCAAAATAAATATTATTTTTTTTTAAAAAAGGCAAAACTTACACTGTAAGCTTACAATGAATGATCTAACAAGCTCTAGCCAAATTCAGAAATATTTCAGTCCAGGAGGAACCTTGCAGTGCTGTGAGATGTACACATATTCGAAATAAACTGAGCTGGGGATCATGCTGTGATCCCCAAGTATAACCTGAGCCAAAACCTCACCAGGACTTGAGCTAACAGATTAACAGTGGGGATGAGAGTGGGACAGGACTTGGCCCCAAGCTCTGGCTCTCCTTTAGTTTTCTAGTACATGTTACCTGACTGCCCTGATGTAGCAAGAAGAGGTGCAGAGAAAAAACAAATGGTCATTGGTCATTTCTGTCTTGGTGAAGTCATAGGGAAGCAGGTCTCTTAAAATGAGACCGCAAACCGCATTCTGTGATGGTCATTCATGCATCACAAAATTAGTCTTAGGGTCATGACCAGCAAAAGCAGAGAAGTTCAGAACATGCAATAGGGAGGCATATTCCAAATAATAATCTTACTCTACAACTACAGAAAAAAAACCCACATACAAACAGGTTTTGACTCTAGTCATGGAAACATATCATTACATATCACAGCCTCTCTCATACAACACATGGTCTCATCTCTTACTCATCCTAATGGCCCATCACTGGACTCAATCCAGTTTGTCTATGTCCCTTGTGTACTAGAGGGTCCAGAACTTATCCCAGAACTCCAGATAGGGTATGACCAGTGTTGAATAGAGGGGACTAATCACGTCCCGTGGCCTCCTGGGGCCACTGTGATGCTATGCAATGAACATAATTCAGTAACAGGCAACACTGCCAGATTGATTTTTGATGCAATAATTTTCACCCTCTCCTTGCAAAAGCAATATTTCTATTTCTGCTTGTCCTCAGATAGAAATAAAATATGTTAGGTCATAAAAAACTGGAATAGCTCTGACAAATCATAGAATGGTTTGAGTTAGAAGGGACCTTATATGTCATCTAGTTCCAACCCCCCTGCCATGGGCAGGGACACCTCCCACAAGACCAGGTTACTGAAAGCCCCGTCCAACCTGACCTTGAACACTTCCAGGGATGGGGCATCCACAACTTCCCCGGGCAACCTGTTCCAGTGCCTCACCACCCTCATAGTGAAAAATTTCTTCCTAATATCTAATCTAAATCTACCCTCTTTGAATTTAAAACTGTTCCCCCTCATCCTATCACTACACTCCCTGATAAAGAGTTCCTCCCCATCTTTCCTGTAGGCCCCCTTTAAGTCCTGGAAGGCTGCTACAAGGTCGCCCCAGAACCTTCTCCAGGCTGAACAACCCCAAATCTCTCAGTCTGTCTTCATAGGAGAGGTGCTCCAGACCTCTGATCATCTTCTGGACCTGCTCCAACAAATGCATGTCTTTCCTGTGCTGAGGGCTCTAGGGGTTGATGCAGTACTCCAGGTGGGGTCTCACGAGAGCAGAGCAGAGGGGCAGAATCACCTCCCTCGACCTGCTGGCCACGCTTCTTCTGATGCAGCCCAGGATGCAGTTGATCTTCTGGGCTGCAAGCGCACATTGCCGGATCATGTTGAGGTTCTCGTCAACCAACACGTCCAAGTCCTTCTCCTCAGGGCTGTTCTTAGTCTATTCTCTGCCTGTATTTATGCTTGGGATTGCCCTGTCCCACGTACACTTTTTCCATTCCCACTTTTCTCCTTTAGTCACCATTATTCTTTTACAGCAGCTGCTCTGAGATTCCTAGTGTGTAGCACTCTGCTGAATGTACAGTTTTAAGCACTCAGCTTTTCACAGTTTTTCAGCACTGTGCTTATAAAAAGCATATTTAGCTTTGTGAATCATGTGGAAAGATATATCAGCTAAGATGCTTTATTCTTGGGAAGGCGTCTCTAAAATTAAGACTTACCCAAATTGCAGGCTGGAGGTTCACTCATCTGTTGCTCTAGACATGCTAATGAAATGCTGATTAGACTTGTCTAGGATTTTGGAAAGTGTGGCATTTGAGACCTTAGAAGATATCCTAGGTACAAACATAGTGTACCCAGTTGTGCAACTTGATTGAATAAAACGATTCATGAGTAATTCTGCAAAATATGTAGAGATTAGGGGCTCCAGCCTAAACTGTCCACTGCAAGTCATGAGGACAATTCTGAGGGTGTAGGCAGATGTGCACTCCCAAAATAGCTGTGAGACAGAAGAGATTAGTTGCATACCTCCGTATGATTGTTACCTTCCCACATCAGATCTGCTCATGTAAGTGCACATTTACTTCTTTCAAAATGAACCAACATTTACTTCCTTTTAAATAAAATTGCAATCTAAAATACCTCCATCACAAAGACAAAGAACAAAACTAGCAAAACCCTTCAGTTTAAACTTGTTAAGCTAACCCCACTTCATAGACTGAAGAAGGTTTGGCACCATTTTACTGAGCAGCTGGTTCAGGAGTTTTGAGAGGACAATAACTTCTATACCAGAGGCCTAACACAGATTCAGCTGTTGCATCTACATTCATCCCTATTGATTTACACCTCATATCCCTATTGATTTACACCTCACACCCCTCCAAGACAGTTAGGCATGGGATCCAGGTACAGAGATACTACTTTGAGCAAATGCAGAAGCTGTAGTTCATTCGTTAACTCTTTCCTTCTTCTACTTAACAGAGAAGGTCGATCAGTTTCTGGCGGCATCTAAGCCCCAGCCCAAGCTGGTCAAAATTTCTCCTTCTCAAAGTAAGAGGAAAGGTGAGGAGGAGTTACAAGCAAACAGAGCACAGAACTGCAGCATATGCAACCGAACAGCAAAAAATCTAGTGACGTTAATATCCTAAGCTAGTCTGAGCATCTCCAGCCCAGATGAGCTAGAAACAGCTGTCTCCCAGGGGAAGTCCTGGATCTGGGGGATTTTTGAAGCATCAGTTCTTCAGACCTAGATTCAAACCAAGGTTCTGTCCATATTGGAAACACTGCAGCACCTGAAGTTCATGCACACAGACACAGACTAGCTTTAAACGATTTATCTCAGGTTTTGGCAGCAGTAGGGTATCACACAATTTAGTACCACACAACTGGAGGGTATATACACAACGTCTTGAGAGTTTTGCATACAGGACTGATCTTCTACAGTAGCAACACACTAATTATAAATTGGCATTCTAGAGTATACGTTCAACTCATGTAACTGCAACCTTGTCTTTCACAATAGATGAAGCAGAAAGGCAGCTGGCAGAATCCTACTTCAACTATCACGGCCAAATCATTTCATTCATATATCTACTCTGAAGTTAGGAACACAAGATAAACTTACAGTCATGTGTGACAGAACCTTCTCCTTCAATTAACCCTTTGAAAATCATAATTTCCACTTCAGATTTCTGGGGGGAAAAAAATTTCAATTTGGAGCCAGAAGCAGAACTTTTAAGATTTCCTCAGCAAGGAGCAGAGTGCTGAGAAAATGTCATAGTAAATAATAACAATAGTAATAATAATTAGTAGTTATAACAATAATAGTATTTCATTTTAGAAATTTAACATTAAATTGATGCTGCATTTCAGCTTTAGATCCTTAGTGAGCCTAAAAACTACAGACAGTGAAGATTCCCAACTCAGTGAGACTTTACAAGATCACAAGTCTTGAAATTCTAGGGCAAAAAGCCTGAAAATCATCGCAATCTAATCCACATAGCAGATATTTCCTTCCAGAACTTGGAAACACAAGGTGAGCTTTGCTTCTTTCAGCACCAGTTGCTGAAAGTGAAAGACAACATCTTTCTTCAAAATATGTCACGACATTGGAGTTCGAGAATTCGGATGCATTTTAGTCACAACTAGGACAATACTTCTGAGCCATGAACAGCTGGTATGTACATGCTGTGTTCATCTTGCTTTGAGCTGGAATTCTTGCAGCTTTATAGTAACAGTCTTATAGAGTTGTTATATATATAGAGAGAAAGAGTCTTATAGAGAAGCCTCATGACTCAATTACTGTAAGGAAGGCCAAATTTCTTAAAAGCACATCCTATTTTGTATATTTTTGCAAAACTAGTTTTGGGGGGAAAAAACATACTGAAACTCTTAATTTACTAGCTGACAAGTCTGACTTTTTTTTTTTCATATTTTCCTTTAAGAAAACAGATTCAACAGAAAGAGTTACTTACGGCACAAAGTTTAATTACTTTTTCTCTTCTCTTTTTTGCTAATCTCTTTTTGCTTCTCAGTTTGAGGCACATCTTATGTTTTGGTCATGATTTCCTTGCAGCAGAATTTAAAACATCTCCTGTAGCTTCAAAATTTCAGTTTGAAACTGAAAGGTATACTGGAAAAGCCAGGCATAAAAATGCTCAGCAATTGAGACACAATCATTCAGACGAGTCTTCTGTCACCATAGCAACATTCCTTCCAAGATTTGAGCAGGAAAAAAACTAACATGCTATAATGTCGTGAAAATGTACCTTGTTATGATGTATTCAGGAATCCTTTATATCCAGTGATGAGCACTTACACATAAAATGCACTGATTGTATTTCTTGAGAAAGGGTCCTGTAGACTAATCCTAATACGTTAAATATTTTTTTTCCAACACAAAGTTTATACCTGTTGTAGAATACATAAAATAAAATCATAATATCACATTAATCACGGAGTGTAATTCTAGCCTTCCTATTACTTTCTTGTAAAAAGTATATATTTTTCAGCTTAATTCTTCAGTATTATCAAATATTAATTAGTAGGATGACTTCTCCCTCCTACATAATAAATCCCACTATTTTTCCTGAGTCTGCTTCTTTAGGAGCTAGTCACTTTCAGCAAGGGTTGTAGAGTCAGATTTAATCCTGATTTGAAACATGATCTTATAAAGACTTATGCATATTCTTAATATTATACACTGATTTATTAAATAGGTCTGTACCTCCTTGTAGCGTAGGGCATAAATTAATAAAAGATAAGGTGGTACTTCTGAAGAAAAAAATGGCAATATGCTCAATGTGCGCAGACAAGTCTTCAAATTAAATTGGACTTTTCAAGGAATAGGAATACAACATGTTCTATTAAAAAGGTCATTTGAAAAGGACACTACAGGCTGGAAAAACAGCACTGTCTAAATAGTATGAAAAAAGATAGCAAAGCTTAATATATTGTTCACAGTCTACAAGAAGTATACTTCATGTCTAAAACTTTCTAATTCAGCCTGCAAGCAAAACATACAAATTACCATTTTATTTAAACTGTGCTGTTTGCAGCACAGATACGTTTTAGGACTGACCTTGTTCCTTGTGAACTGAAAAATTCCAATGAAGAAATGCCACAATCTCATAAGAATCAATGATGTCTTTGTGAGATGAGGTTTTTCTGAACTTATCATTTGGCAGATTTTTACATTTTACTTCTGTGCCCATTCAAGAGGAAAATAGCAGAGTTTCCTACAGTGTATACAAAAATCCAAGATGGTTATGGTCTCATATTGCTTTTAGAAGGAATAAAATGCTTTGAAGACATAAATCAGGTAAATCTTTTGTAACGGATCTGTAATTTAAATACTGTAGGAATATAAAACATCAAAAATCTCCAACAGTCTCAGGAATCGTTATCTTCTAATATGCCTACCAAGTCCTTAGAACTGTCAATTATATTTTGCACTTTTTAAAGGCAGGAGAAGGGCTGTAGCTCTGTAACATTTTTTCTTCTGAGAAGTTGGTTAAGCAGTGCTATATCCAATTTGGAATGGGAAAAGGCCAAACCCTGAGCAGATTCTAGTGCCAAAGCAACTGATATGATTAAGGTTACTCGCACATTAGAAGACAAAATATTGAATAAATAGAAGGCAGGAAAGGAAAGGAAAGACAAAGGCAAGATTCCTCCAGAGTTCTGCTTGGTTGCACTGTGCATGCTGAAAACCAGAGGTGGTCTCAGGATACTGACCCTTCTCCAACTGACTGAGGCCTGCCTGGCCAGCAAAGACTCTTTGGATGTCTGAGCAGGTGCTTAGCTTAGGCTAAGCGTATTAATGCATAGCCTAATAGGTTATTAAATTCTAGAAATTTTTTTAACTGTTTGTTGGTGAATAAATAATTGTTTTATATTTGTAAGCTGTATATATCCTGCTTGCAGAGTCTCTTTGCACACGGCTGAAGATACCTGAACATGATGACCCAAAAGAAGACCTGTAACAGGTCAGCGGACAATGTAGCCAGCCTACATCCTTTTGATTGAAAGCCAGAAACTGAGAGCAGGGTTGGTGATTTGTAGTTTAGGGTAATTGGTGGCAATTTGTGGAGTCTGCTCAGACTGTTCTGCACAGAAGGTCACAACCTAAACCCAGAAATCATCACTCACCTGGGGGGAGGGGGAAAGGAAATAACTTCTTTCTTTCCAGAGGATAGCTTGAAGGTATAGGTCATTCAGAAGTGACCCTGTATGGGATGAGGGATATTTTCAGGGTTAACGTGCATTGAGAAAGAGTCAGGAAAGGCATTTGCAATCTGTCATGAGAGCACTAAACCTGAGGCAGATATGTGAGCTCTGTGCCATGACCTTTGTGGAAGGTTGCAGCTAATTTACGGGTTCTGTTAAAAAAGAGTAAAGAGAGAAGTTGGAGAGAAAAAAGCAAGAAAAGAGCAAGAAAAGAAAATGTGTCTGAAATCAGAGATGGGATTCTGGAGAGAGGCAAAATAGCAACTTGGTGCATAGCTAAGGGATAAAAAAAGTAAATCTTATACTGAGCTGGAAGAAAGGAGATGTAATGCTGAACAGTGTGCCTCTGGAGAAGAGAGAGAGCCTGTATTGTCTCTGTGATGAAGCGAGTTCAGGCAAAACATGATGAATAGCATAGAAAACCTAGTACCTTAGAAATTTGAACCAGGCAGTTAGATCAGTAGTTGAAAGAGACTGGAGAAACTCCAAAACTATTGATGAAACCTAGGTCATGCTGTGAATCAGGTCATTCAATATGCCAGGAGACAATTCAGTCCCTGAAAAAAAGTGTTGCAGGATAAGTAAGGTATAGCGTGCAGGACACAGAGGACAAGACATCAAGCCTTGTGCCAGGGATTGGGATATTTGACACAATCCAGATTGTTCCAGGTCCGACCTACCACATTACCCCGGCAATACATTCCCTTCCTCCACAAAAAGGGTCATCGCAGGTAACGCTCCCCAGAGTAAGCATAAAACTGATGACAGTGGGAATGAATGGCACAAGGAAACCGATTTATCCTCAGATCAGTGAAGAGTTGTAGCTCTTCAGTAGTAATACTGAAGTACAGTGGATGTTAAGAAGCCTCAAGAATGACTGTGAAAGCCCACAAAGCTATTGCAAGGGCATTTACACATCCATCAGATTGAGAAACAGCCCAGTGTTAGACAATAAATAATTGCTAATATTTGTAGACTGCATAGTGCCTGCTTACAGTCTCTTTGCACGTGGCTAAATGACAAAACACAGAGCCCCATAGGAAGGGTGGTAGCAACTACTGGCTCCTGGTCTGATCACTCACAGGTTCCAGATAGGATGCATGAGGCATAGAAGGCTGGAGCAACTGCAGTAAGGTAGAAGTAAACCAACTCGACAATTAAAATGCAGTCTAAATGGTCCTTTCTAAGAACTATTAGATAAAATCTTTAACAGGAATTTTAGTTCAAGTTCTTTTGCCTTCATGGGCCTGCAGCTCAAACACAATTACGTGTCTATAGAACTCGGAGAATGACAAAAAAGAAAGGCAGTTAAGTAGGTGAAAATTTCACAACTGCTCAACTTTGTACTCTTTTCCTTCTACAAGAAAATCCGTTTCCTACAAGGGTATTTTTCAAACAGCCCATTTCATTCCAAGCCTTTGTATATAAGAGGTTTTAAATAAGACTGCTTTAGACAGCTGCAGGAAACAATCACCTGGAGCTTTCAGCTGAGGTTCAGTGAAAGCATCACATGATTTTCAGAGTCAGTATCTTCTTATGCTGAAGTCTGAAAAAAAAGCTTGTTCTTTGTCTTGGCTAAAACAAAATCACATAAATTTGAAGTATGCTCTTTCCAAAATGTTAATATGTTGTAAAAGAGAGATTGGGGTTTTAACAGAGACCCACAGAAAACACCTTGCAAATTAATAATGCAAAACACCACAAGTTCTTTAAAACCATTAGATACCACATTTTTTTTTACACTTTTTTTTAAAAACGATTTTTGCATGGGGTCTATTCAATGAATTTAGATACAGTCTATTGAAAAGTTAAATAAGAGATCATCAAAGTAGTTTTGGAACTGTTATTTTGGGACAAAATTAGGTTTTTTGTGGAGCGGTCTTGTTTTATGAAGATTAGAGAAGATACCTATTTTCAAAATTAGTTTTTCTGTGATATTATTTTTATATTTCATGTCATATTGCACACAATTATTCTGGCATGGCTTGAATGATATTATAAACAACAGCAAGAATATTGCTACTACAATGCAACGACTAACAACACAGTGCATCAGTGTCAGTTTGCCCTACTGGATGACTATAGCATTGGTAACATGTTTTCAAAAAGGCACACGTTTTCAAAAGCTTGTATTTAAACTTTTTTCCTAAAATGTTTTCAGAATTCATTCTTTGTTTGTTGCTTCATCAGAAGTGTAAAAGACTTCAGTTTTCTTTCTAGGCTAGGACAGACAGCAATGGCAACTTCCTGAGAAGTACCCATTCTGACCTTCACTGAGCACTGGGTGCAAACGCCATCCGAGTTACTTCCAGGCTCTCACAGTAACCACCATACAAAAGGTACTTGGATTTTCAGTCAGGATGTTAAACCATAAATACTTCGAATTATCATTTTCTGTGCCAAAGGAGGCTAAAGGATCCATAAGCAGTTGGTACTTAAATGATTTGAAAGTAAAATTAGAATAATCAGGGACAAGGTGTAGGAACCATGTATAACATTACTGACGGCTTCCTTTCACAGCAGTTAAGTGCTGTGTCTAGTGGGGAAAGGTTCCACTGACTGGTTCTTTTGCAGTTTAGGAATTTTTTTTATATTATCATAAATACTATCAATTTCATGAACTCAGCTCTTCATCTCTTTTCTTGAGCAGCAACTGGGAAATCAAGTACTTTTAACATCCGTGTTGAAACAGCAGTAAAATGACAGCTTGCTTTTCATCTACCTGAATAGCATTAGATTTTGTGTCCCCGTATTTAAAGATTATCACTGTCCCGTGACGAGCTGTTTGAACCAGAGGCTGAGAGCAAAAAAATAATTAGGATGTACTACCAGACACAGTGATCCTTGCTGTACTGTTGAAGACATCACTAGAGAAAAAATGACTAGTAATATAGAGACTAGTTAGAAAACATGAATTTGTTCTGTTCTGAAATAAAAAATGAAACCATTCAAATTTGAAGTAGAAAATACACCATAATAGCCAACAATATACTGCTTAGAGATTCAAGTTCATATTCCTTTTTTTTTCCTGACACAGAGCACAAGTCTTCTGTGATTTAGATTCAAGGAACTGATGTTCTGAACATCTCTTGTCCTTGCCCCATCCTGACTCACAAATTGAAATACATGATTATTCTTCAGCAGTTCTGCTTTATACACTTAAAAATCCCCATATATTCTCTTCTGCTTTCCTGCATCCCAGTGACAGCTCTCATTTTCATTCCACATCAGAACAAAAATTCTGTTTGTCCAGCTACCGTTAATCAGATTTTAACACTTAATACTTGTCAGAATCTCCCAAGTAATACATTGCAAACAGTAAGATTAAAAAAAAAAGTCAAGCTAGTCATTATACCCCTATAGCAATACCGAGAGTTCCACTAAGCACTTTTTATTAACGTTTTTTCTGCATTTACATAAAAATTAGGTTCTCCCTTCTGCTTCCTGATAAATGATAAATGAGGCCTTTCATGTACCAGTATGTAAGTACCTAAAGTTATAATTCCAAAAGGATCTGATTAGAATAATAGTAACAGAAATCCCTTTATATTTATGCCAGATTTTACAATGCAGCAAAGCATTCCAATGCTATAAAACACATATATATTTTTATGTAAGGTTCCTCCATCTTTTCCTGTAGCAACAACAGCGGATGATAAATGACTACAGATGAAAGAAAGATGAAGAGAGAATTTATCCCAGGAGGCAGACAGAACATGTATATTTACCCACATGTATATTTACCCATATGATGAATTATCCCTTTAGCAAAGCTTGAATCTTTGCTCCATCAGAAGGGCTCTGCTTTCTAACGTATGAACTCTGAGCAAACTGACACCAATCACTTTGCAACCCTGTGTTTGTCGCTCACATAAAGGAGCACAAGTTGTCCTCTCTTATTTTTGTTGTTTGTTTTGTTACCATTACGTCTTTTGAACTGCAAAATATAGTCCCAGTTGTTTTGAAGCCAGCGGCTGGAGATTCATATAATGGCATATGCTGTATTCTTCACACATCTAACTGACAGCTACAGCTACTTTAAAGATTGAGATTTTAACATATGCTTCTTCCAAATATTTCAACCAAATCCTGTAAAGTCCTAAAAGCATATACTCTTCAATCAATATTGGCACTCAGATGATCTCATCATTCTTACAGTTTAATGTAGGACAGTCTTTGCATACAGGCTATTGAAATTTCAGAAATTCAGAAATAAATACTTAATATAGGGTTGCGCTTTGCAATAATTAAATATGTATGAACATGGGGTAAGATTCAGAGGTCCTAAAGTGGCAATGCAGAATTGAAACATGATAATAAGAACTACTGCTTATTGCTTTCCTAAGCCCTAAATGTGTAATAGGACAGCCTATTACACTTGCATAGATCACGACGCAAGACCTCTAGAACCTTAACCTTAGGGCCTGCTTTATCCAGTGTTTCCACGATCTTTATCATAAAGAGCCTTGAGTTGGTCAAAACCAGCAGAAGCTATTGCCAAGAATGGACAACTAAGTCATAACTGGATCTTGAAAAGGAAAAAAATCTAGAGATCTCCCAGTGATTTCTGTTAATACTGGGGGAGTCCCTGTTACAGATTGGGTCTCTGTTGTGCTATGCATTCTACAGAGTAAAACTATTATTACATTATTCTTATCACTTACAAATGTAATTGAATGCATACATGCATTACATGTATGTGTGTAGGTGTGCAATATGAATGCAATTCATATTATATATGAATATGAACCAACAAAGTGAGAGTACATAACCCTGAAGGTTTAATCCAGATACAAGTCTTCTTGTCTTCTACTGCATGGATCAGTCACTCCCTATAACATCTTTGCTTTTAGCCTTTTGCAGAGCCTGAAGTAACATAGGACCAATGTTCAGGCACTACCTGGAGTTACACTCTGGATAACAGACAAAAAACTACAAAATACAGTTTTGAAATGCCATGTTTCCCTACTCTGCAATAAATGAGTTAAATCTGCAATACTTCCTGCAGCTGAGGGAGGACCATACCAAAGGTTAGTATTAAAAACATGAGTCTAATTCTTGAATATTTTGAGAATTAAAGAAAAAAACACAACCAAAAAACAACCCACCCAAAGTCTACTCTTATATTGATCTGACAAAGCTTTAAGGATAACTTCCCTCCAGGTGGCAATTCTCCCTTTAGACAGTTCTTTTCAACCTTACAGCTCTAGGCCTGATCTCCCTGATAAATGTAATTCCTGAATGGCAACATGCGGCTGGAAATTCAGAGAGATGGAGGTCATTATTTTAGGTTAGGAACATAAAAAGTCATTTTCCTTTTCAATAAAACATCAGGTTTGTGTTGCTTATATAAAACCTTTCTGCATGTTTGCTGCTCCCACGTTGCTTCATTGTGTTTATCTTATGATTGTAACTACTCTTTCCTTTGAAGTTGTTTTTAAAGCCTCTAGTCAACTAAAGCAAGAGATTGTTATGTCAGCTATTAAGATTGCTAGTCCTTAGAGAGCTGGACCCAGCTGTGCAAAGTTTTTAAACACTTTCTAGGACATAGCCAATATTCCAGTCTCTTTCTTTGACATTGAGTACAACCCCCATGTGACTAGGGCCCTCACACACAGAATGGATCAGACATTTTTTGCTTTGATAATGTACAGGCATTGTCAAGAAGCCTTATGGTTTTTGTCTTGTGACAAATCACAAAAGTACAACCAATTCCTTCAATGCAGTGTCCCTCTGGAGGCAGCTCATAAAGCACTGTATTGTTCAAGAAGGCTTTAACTTTCTTCTACTGTGCAAGAAAACTAATGAAGTAAAAAAATATGATAGCACAACTAGAAATAATAGAATGAAATCACACTCGTATTCTGTGAACAAACATCATTGAAACAAAATCTTAGCAAGATTCAATAAAAATAAGTTATATGTAAATGAGAGTTAAGTCTCCATTAAAGTAAATAGGGTACACTATGTATGACAAATCTGCCACGCATGCCTAACAAGAAATTTCCTATATAGTAAGGAAAACACACGAGAAGCCCCCTAAAAGGGAATTAGCACCTTTCTGCTAAGGATCTCTCACCAAAATCAGAGTTGCTGTTGTGGACCAGGGCAACATTTCTGTCATTACTACTCTGTACCATGAGCTATTAATATACGGGTTGGGATACAAAGACATGAATGATTCTCTGTCCTAGCTGAAAAGAAACCACATAATCATGATAAAATATGGCTGTATTTAAGCTACTGTATGCTGTCCCTCTGAAGAACTCTGCTGCATTACCTAGCCTACACAGCTAGGTCAGCATCCAACCAGATCAAGGCAGGTTAAGTATTTCACATGTTGAATAAAAGAAAGAGATGCTGGAATATACATTAAACACAGAATGACATTACAACTGAATCTTATTAACACATAGAACCGAAAGTGCTTTAAAATACCACTCTGGTGATATATTATTTGATAGCCCAGAGGCAGCGTTATAGTTAAGTTTTATCATTAAGGTCAATGGCTCACATATATAGGAACAGCGAATTCACTCTAAAAGGATTAAAGCTGCCAACGCCTTTACAACAGCATAAATGTATGAAAGTTTCTCCTGCATCCATGGAGAGAATTGCTACTCAAATGTCTCTTTTATAGTATTCTAATATTTCTGTGTAAGATTCCGTATTATTTGTGGTTTGGTTTTAGGATGAAGGTGGCTTACAACGTGGTAGACGCTAGAATGCTTTATTTTAATGCAAAACAAGTTGGCAATAAAAGCAATTATTTTCATATTTCTGTGTCACAGCTTTTAGCATATTGTTGCCATCAGCATGCAGTTATTTGTACAGCACAAGCACGTAGGTGTGACAACCTTCGTGTGACAAGCCACTGTGAAACACAGCCTAATCCCTGATGATGGAAAAGAGCGCACACTCAGAAACTTTGCTGATGATACCAAATGGAGAGGAAGCAGTCAATAAGCTGGAGGGCAGGGCTGCTATTCAGGGAGACCTAGACAGACTGGAGAAGTGGGCTGACAAGGAACCTCATGAAGCTCAATAAAGGCTAAGTATTGCATCTGGAATGGAATAACCCCGTGCAACAGTATAGGCTGTAGAGTGTCTTGGCTGAAAGGACCTGGAGAACCCGGAAAAAAGAAAGCTTAACATGAGTCAGCAGTGCGCCTTAACAGCCAAAGCCAATTGCATCCTGGGCTCTGAAAACAAGCCAAGGAAGTGATCATTCCCCTCTGCGTGGCATTTGTGAGACCAGTTCTCCAAAGACCTTTACATAGTGCATCAAGTTCAGGACAGCAACACGATGGTCAGGGGGCTGGAGCATGTGACGTCCGAGGAGAGGCATAGGTAGCTGGGTTTATTCATCCTTAAAAATGAGAAAGCTCAAGGGAGATCATATCTCTGTCTACAGCTAACTAACAGGAAGGCATATTCTCAGAGGTGCATTGTGGAAGGATGAGAGGCAATAGACATGAGGTGCAAGCTGGGAAATTCCAATTTGATATAAGGAATGAGTTTTTTGATTGATTAGCTCTTGGGTTTTTTACCATAAGAACTGTCAAAGGAGGCTGGACTAGATGACCTCTGGAGGCCGCAATGAATCTATGACTAACAGCACGCAGTTCTTGTCTAAACACTTCTAAAGACGTCATTATTACTTTACACAACTTGAGGCTTCATCCAAGACCACAGTCTGACTGTGATGTCTGCTATACATACAGAGAGTCCTCACTAGAAACTTCTTGTAGGCTAAGAACTGCAGCACCAATTCACTAAAATCAAAGACAGTACAGGCATGACTACAACATATATTAGACCTCCAAACTCTCAAACCACAGAGAAATTGATTAACCATGTTATTTGCCTTGAGACATCCCACAAGCAAAAGAATTAGACGTGAAGAAGAATTCTGTTACCACGTTAAATAGTTAAATGCATTAGGAACCTGTTTCAAATAATTTCTGGTTTAGCTTCAACTGCAATATCATTTTAAATATCTTAACCTTTTAAAATATATAAAGCTGTGAACTGTAAAATACTATTATTTCATTTTAACAATATTCCACTTTCACTTTGATTGCATGGAAATTTTCATTGAGAATACTTCCATTTTAAGTATGTTTAATAGGGAAAAAACAGTATCTGTCCCTCTGGGGGAAAAGAAACATATTAAAGTAGCTCATACTGTTGCTATTGATCTCTTCCTTTAAAGCAGTACATAATCATATAAAAGGGGAGAGAAAGAAAGCAGGAAAATAGAAGATGCAATGTTTTGTCTTCTGCAAATTTTCATGTGAGAAACTCAGACCCATCACAACCTTTCCATGCTGGGCAAGCCTTAACTCTCCCAGGGAAAGTACATGCTGAGATATAAACTCTCTTTTCGTTCTCCCATTCCTCTATTGTCAACCTGACTGCAAATACAAACTGTGCCAGAGAGCGCCACAAACACCTTCTATGCTTCTACCTTCTCTTTTGCCTTTCCAAATGTCCAGGTTCCTGTCTGAACCTCTGTACTAAATCTTACTACCAAAAATCTCATTGATTAAACCCATGGCTGTCTGGGACAATCTGTGTACCCACAGCCTTCCTGTAGATACCCGAAACTAATGGGGTAACAACCCCTCTCTTTTGTTAGTGCAGTTTCCTTGCCTCACTGTCCCTTGTTTTTAGCTAATCCCTTATTTACTCAGCCTTCTGCTGGGGTTTAGTATGTCGGAAGGACTATAGCTATATTCCATAATTAGATACTTCGTCCTATGGGGAGTTTTGTAGCCCATATCCTTAAACTCACTCCTTCAGTAGGTTTTCTAGAAGAACTTCACCTCTTCAAAGGCAAGTTGACAGCGGGAGGAGACCTAGCTGTTGAGATTTGGGTGTGGGATTTGGCAGTATTGCCCCAAGGTTCCTTACATAATTGCCTAAAAACTGGTTTCTATCATTAGCTAATGGGAACAAGAAAATCTCAAGGTCCCCATGCTTTTGCACAAAACAGGGTGCATGTAACAGATATTACCTAAAACAGCAGCAATGCCCCTGATCTCAGTTTAATAGAGCACTGAACACGTCAGCTAAGTACAGCATCACTGTTACCACTAGAAAATCACCTGACATATGACTTCCAGCCTGTATGATTTGGATGCACAGGCTGAGTGCTTGAAAATGGCACGTCATTGCAGGATGTTTGTGTGAACACAGACCCAGTCCCCACCACAGCCTCTTGTTGATCCTCTAAGCAGAAAAGGGGCAGCCATTCCACAAGTTTTCTTGACTGAAAAAGGTCAGGCCAACTGTGATATCCAGGTTTCCTATCCAACCTTCTACATTGGTTTACTGCCCAGCACCTGACAGAGAGGGAGCATTTTCACACTCTGGGTCAGTTACAGCCAAAATCTGAAAGCAATGCTTTATCAAATCCTAAAACAAACCCTAGATTATATGTACATTTTCTCTACGCTTCAGAGGCCATCTTCGTAAAACATTCTTATCTAATGCCTCACAATATTTGCTCTAAGAAAATGAATGCATTAATTGTAATAGATATAGAATATAGCAATGTGTCCTTGGTTTTCAAGGTCATTTCTGATGACTTCTATTAAAACAGTTCATATTCTATTTAATATTTTCATTTCATTTTACCAGCCAAGAAATTAAACTGCCTTCTTTAGAAATATCAATATGATTTAAAGGAAGTTACTTGAGTAAATAAACTCAGATGGGTATTATTAATTTGAAAATTTGCCTTTGCTGCTATAGGCTTTACATTTAAAGAAGTCATTAAGAACCTGAAAACATACATTTCTGAACTTAATAAAACAATTATGGATTTTAAAAATTAAAACTTTTTAAGAATTCAGCGCATCAGTAGTTTCATTCCTAAAAAGGAAATACAGCAGTACAACACTTCTGAACACTTCTGAAAGAAGGCATCAGCCCTGGTTTTAGGAGGACAAAGAGCATTCCTCTTCCAAACAGTTCTGTCTCTTTTGTTGTCAACAGCACTGATGTACAGTGTCCTCTCAGAAATATTTTAATAGATACTCAGTTATTGAAGTATGACCTTTTTACATTTTAATAACCTGGAAATTGCATTTTTATCCTTAGATTATATACTACCAGATAATAGTCAAATTCCCCCTGCCAGGCACAGTGTGTAAATGAAAGCTGACCCAAATACCTAATTTCAGATTGGGGTCATTATTGCTTCTTCTTTTAAAGTATCTAACAGATTGTAGCCAAAATCTATTTGATGAGAAAATGATAAATCTTCACTGCATTATCAGAATTAAATTGTCAGGCTTGCTAAGGATACAAGTATGGGTTTTTTCACCACAGTTTTGTGTCCAGTTTTTAAAAATGAATCAAAGTATCCAGTAAGAAGTGCTGAAAGCATAAGAAATGTAGAACAGAGTCACACTCCATGATTTACACATCCTATTCAGCACAGATATGGCAAATGTCCCAGAACACTCTGTGAGTTTCTCAAGGCCACAGTAAGAGCTAACAATAACGAGGTGAGTAAGCAAAAGTTTTTCTTATATGATCGTTCAAGCATTCTTGAAGGTCAGATGAAGAGAAACATCTTAATATGCATGTAGAGAAACTGCAATAAATATAAATCATTTTTTATTGGAATCAGTGTCTTGCCTCTGATCTTATTGCTGACCACTACAACTCTGTATTCTGCTTTCATCCCAGCTTTAGCAACCTGCTTTTAATCTGGCGATTTTTGTTATTATTTTTTTACTTTTAATTATATAGCATATTTTCACAGAAGACCTTGGAAGTGGTATTTCTCTAGCAGAACTATTATTTGGATCTGAATCTACAAGGACGCTCGCTGACATTTTGACGATCTTCTGTCCATGATTAAAATAGCCTCATTTCTGAATATGACAGCATATGGTAATAGAAGCTTCAGAATTTTGATTCTTTTTAGACATCAATATTAGAGTTTTAGAAATGCATAGTATTTACCCAGATGTTCTATTGAAATGAATGGCAATGTGCCCACTGGCTTCAATTGGAGTAAAGATAGGCCACTGCTGAGGGTTTTCATAAATTCTTCCTTCGAGCATAATACACAGTGTACATCTGTTGAATAATTGCCAGTCTGAGCCATTTTTTAGCTTATTATATATTCAAGAGTGATCAGAAATGGTAATGCCACGTGAATTTGAAGCCATAAATCCTCTGAAAGGCAAGTTAGATTTATAAACTGAATACTTATTCTGCTAATGCTTACAAGCCTAGCTGTCTTTACTCACATAGGCAAAGCCTGGGACTGAGAGTATTTGTAGGGTTGTTTTCAGCTTCAGGTTTTGAGGTTTTCTTGTGAGTTTTTTTGTTTGTTTCACAAGCCAGCAGACAGAGATAACATTTGATTTATTATGATTCCATGAAAAATTGAATTTATCCTTTCCGTGGATTTATCTTATTGTGAGTATCAGACTGCTACAATTATTACTCTAAATTGGCAGGACTGAAAAGAGTACCTTGAAGTGAATGAAAAAGAAAGGAATTCTGAAAGGCTCATATCTTGCTGAATGGCACAGTATAAAATTCCCCACACTGGGAATACGGCAAGACACTGTGTTGTGTTTGGCCATTAAATACAAATGTCATTAGCTGATGTGATCGATACCCACTTGGCTTTTATACATTATTTATTATAACAGGCTTAACTCTCTTGGGTATTGCTGTTTTGGTTTGGGTTTTGGTGGTTTTGTTTGTTTGTTTTAAATATAGTATGTGTCATAGTGAAAAGGAAAAAAGTTTCTTAGGAAAAAGAGGTAAAAAAAAAATTTTACCTCTTCTTTTTACTTCTTTTCCTAAGTGGTAGGCAGCAATTTATTTATTTATTTATTACTAGCCAAAAATCAGTATACAAATGTACTAATTGCTCCTCCCAAACACATTTGTGGAAGAACCATTTGCCTAGCCCAGTTTCTCTCAAAGTGTTTAACCCACAGCTCACTTTCACCCTCATACTCAGCAATCATCTTACAATACCTTTGTAGTGTCACCTGGTGAGTAATGCTGACGAAACTGAGAAATATAGGCCTAGTAAAGAAAATACTTTATATGACTGTTATCTTAGTTTCTTTAAGTGTAAACTGAGATTTCCTCTGAGAAACTAGAAGTTTTAGGGATTATATATATTATATATGCAAAAGTGTAAAAAGGCACCATTACCAATTTAGAAAATAAAGTTGAAAGGTTTCAATATGTAGGAGGACTGAATCAAATGAATCAAAATCTTTCTGAAGAGGCCCAAGGTTCCACCTAACAGTATTGTTGAAATAGAATTGGTTTCCAGATGTCACATGAGAAATATTTTGTTCTCATTTTCAGAATTTTTTCAGTGCAGTTGCAGATTTCTTATCCAATAATTTATTAGTAAAATCTATACATATATCTAAAATACATTAGTAAATTTTGTTCTAACAACCAAACTTCCAAAATGAATCACACTGCATCTTTTCTCAATGAGGCTTCTTGGGAAAATAGATATGAAAAGAATTTTCCCCTAGGCTGTGAAAAACAAATTTCCTAGGCTTAGAAGCAGCATCTCATGCAGTGTGGCACAGAAATATACACAAGACATATAGCATTGAGAAACTGGAGATTTTTGCTATAATCGAGGTATTTTACAGTGCAATAAAAGATAACCCAGTGCCAGAGATACTAACCATTAACCACACGTATAGCAATGTTTCCTCAAATTCCCTATGTGATTATAGCTTCCCTTTGTTTTGTACAGCTTAGTGATCTAAAAGCTACATTACAGTATTTATTCGAAAGGGAAAGGGGAAAAAAACCCCAACTTTTAAATCATCCTAAAAACCCATTCACCTATACTGCCTTGTGGCTTTATGTAAATAATGTGATTGGACAGTAATGATGACAGTGGGTACAGTTAGTAGCTATGAAACTGTGAGTTATTAAACACCCCTAGAAGAATCCAAAACCATATAAGAACCTCTTTTGCTCTGCTTAATTGTTTTACACATTCTTTTTCACCCATCTCCAATGCATGCCCAAGGTATAATAATTCCAGACTTCTGAGAAAGTGTACCTTTGGGATGACTATCACTTACTTGTATAAACAGAGCAAAGAAAATAAGTGCTCCATATACCTTCAGGCCAACGCTTTCAAAAGACTTGCTTATATTCTACAAACATAACATAGCCTGTTTTTCTGTGCCCATTCAATCTGGGCAAAGAAAATTTTAAGATGGAAGTTGTACCGCACTGTATTATAAGCAAACACATAGATGTAGCAGAAGTCTTTGCAGCAGGTGCTGTGATCTTGGAAATTATGATACTATTCTTGCCTCAACAGTTTTATAACCCTTAAAGAGTTTAAGATACAAGGAAATACAACTCTGGCATTCCTGTTTAAGTGCTGTCAAAGTCCAACTGAAAACATTGAACTGACTTTTTAAGGAAACTGAAGGCAAAAATATCATTAAACTTTCTGCTTTATCTTTCAAGAAATAACATTGAGAGCTTTCAGAAAAATCAAAGATTTTCTGCATAATTTGGTGAACTTGTGTGAGGCAATACAAATAGGAAACTGAAGAAAATGAAAGACGGGTTCATGGGAAGAAATATGCATAAAGTTTGCTGCTGTAGAAGAAGAACAAAGGTCTGCTAGCCATATGCAATGCATTCAGTTTAGGAAATAAATGATAAAAGCAGCAACTCCAAAGAAAACACAGCAGGAGAATTTGTGGCTACAGTTATGTTCTAAAAAAACCCTACAGAAGCAGTCACTTGAACAAAGTCTTTGAAAAAAGTGATTATTATGAAACTGAATCTCTATTATTGCCTCTTTCAGTGGAATAACTTGGGCTAGCTAAAATAAGTAACTACAGCATTGCCAGCGTGTCTCAAAACCTGTAAGAAGTACACAAGGTCAATGCCCCAGAACTGGTTTGTTTTTTTTTTAAATCTTTGGAGGCTACAGTTGAGAGCAGGAGCTCAGAGCTCTCAGCCTGGTAATTATACAAATCTAGGTCAGAAATGTCTCCAATCATGGCTGACCAGGACACAGAATCACTGAGGTTAGAAGGAATCTCTGGAGATCAGCTAGTCCAAATCACTGATCAAAGAGGTCATGTAGAGCAAGTTGATCTCCAGGAATGTAGACTCCAGAGCCTCTCTGGGCAACCTGTTCCAGTGTCAATCACCCTTACAATAAAAAAGGTTGTTTCTTCTCTTTAAAGGGAGTTTCTCGTACTTTTTTTCCTCCCTTTGCTTCTTGTCCTTTAACTGGATACCACCAAGGAGAGGCTGGCTCTGTTTTCTTCATTTTTCTCCATTAGGTATTTATATAAATTTATAAGATCCCCTCAGATCCCTCTCTTCTCAAGATTAAACAATCCCAGCGCTCTCCTCATGTGTCAGCCTCCCCTCAAATGTCAGAAGCTCCAATCCCTTAGTCATCAGGTCAGAAATCATAAAACATAGAAGCAGCTGACATTAAGATTCTGAATTGAGGGTAACAGAAATGAAAGCAGGGATTCCTATACTACCACCTACACCACATAGCACAACAGCTTTGTTTTGTTCTTCAGCGTCAGCTTTGAAGACAGCAGACACAGAGAGCAACCACAGGCTTAGTTCTTTTTTGAGTAGCTCTAATATGCATGAGCCAGTCTGACAAGTTTAGAAACTTCACAGTTACTAGGGTTCCTGCCCTGAGCTAAAATACTAAAATAAAACGCCTTAGAGGAATTCATGAAGTGACAGTCAAATGGAGCTGGAAATCAACAATGCAAGACTGAACATGAGCTAAGAGTCAGTGTGGAGAGACGGATCTTATGTTTGACGTGAAAGAGGCATAGTCAGTGAAGGGCTGTGAAGAGATGATCTATGCAATAATTTTCTGAGTGGACGGGAGAGAACTAGACTGCATTTGTCAAACCTCAGAAGAGACACTTCAATATTCAGAACATCAATATTTGGGACAAGTGTTTTAGGATGGAGAGTGTAAAAGTTGAAATGCCTCTGTATTTCAGAGATAGAAAGCTTAGATGTAAGAGACCGAGAAAGAAATCAGTCTCAGACAACAACGGCACTACATCACAAGTAGACTCTTGTTATTACCAATAGTGAGTGAGAAAGCAGGTAGCAGAAGGGTTTGAGGAAGACATCTGAGGATTTCTGGTTTAGATATTCTGTTTATGGCTAGACATCTACAACAGACCTCTGTCAGACAATCAGCCCAGTTTTCAGTTTAATTTGGATTACAGGCAATAAGTCTGGAGTAGAGTGGTAGATCTGTGCAAGTCATCGATGTAGAGAATGGCATTAAAACTTCCAAAGCATTTCACAGGTAATAGAAGCTATACCTTACAGTCCTTAAGTAACCATAATTTTGGTAGGAGTTTTATCTGTTTAAAGATTTCAGAGTTGATATCTTTGTTTCATATAAGCCTCCATAAAGATATTTCATGTCCAATTCAGCACTGCCGTACAATTTTTTTTGAAATTTATACCTCTGCAAAATGGACATAAAACGTGACTTTTGGTTTGATAGCACTCACCAGACACTTCACAAGGTATAAATTATAAAAACAGATAGAAGACAACACAAAGTCAGAATAGTAGCTTTATACATCCATTTTGCAGAGGTATAAATTACAAGCGCAAACTACTACTGAATTGAACCAAGCACTAGTACTTAGGTACTAACAACAAGCACTTTCCTGGTCACCTTAACTGCTGTAATAGGTTAGAAAAGGCACAGCAGTTTCTGAGAACCTTTTTTTTACTCTCAGATAAGCACCTTGAATGAGTTTCACATGTGAACCTGAGGGGTCAAGTACAATTAAAGGGAAAAATAAAGAGAAAAGAATAATAAGTCTGTTAAAAGGGTAAACTTTCATCCCACTAAATCAGCTAATACATTTGTGGTATGGGTGGTGTAAGCAGAAAATGGAAATGTGGCCTTTAGAAAATATAGACCATTACCTCTGTAGCTTCAAGACTTCACTGTGTTCTGATCAGTGAAAGTTCCTCATGTGTATGAAATACAGAAGCGTCTAGCATGGATGAGTTGCTAAATAAAGCAAGAAATCAAAATACCTATTTAAAAAGAAAATGGGATTTCCAGGAAATAGCTAAGAGATGGTTCATGAGCCCAGCATGTATCTACTCTGGCCACACGTTATAACCTGCACTGACACTCCGCACAAGCCAATCCAGGAGGATGCTTTGTGTTCAAGTGTTGCTTAGCAACATCACTGCCCAGCAGCAGGGATGCAGTATGAAGCACTGCCTGGCTTTATAATCATTTATCATCTAACCTATAAATGGTTTTCTGCAAACTAAAACAGAATATTTCAATATGATTACATATTTTTTGCAAAATTTTTTCAAATTGTCCACGATTCAAACTTGTTGCAAACTGACTAAGATTCAGGATCTTCCAGATGCAACAGCTCTAAGCTGTCAGATTCTCTGTTGCTCCAAGCAGAAGTCAGTGCTACCCAGAACACTATCTCCATTCTGCAGCTCTGGGCTATGAAAATGCTCTTCTTTTCCCCAGCAACAGGATCAAGAATAGATGAGGGGAGAGCAGTAGACATTGTCTGCCTCAACTTCAGCAAGGCTTTTGACATTGTCTCCCATAACATCTTCATAGGTAAGCTTAGCAAACCTGGGTTAGATGAGTGGACAGTGAAGTGAACTCAGAACTGTCTGAATGGCAGAGCTCAGAGGGTTGTGATCAGTGGTGCAGTTTAGAGGCCTGTAACTAGTGGTGTTCCCCAGGGGTCAGTATTGGGTCTGGTCTTGTTCAACATATTCATCAACGACCTGGATGAAGGGACAGAGTGTACCCTCAGCAAGTTTGCTGATGACACAAAACTTGGAGGAGTGCCTGACCCACCAGAAGGCTGTGCCACCATTCAGTGAGACCTGTAAAGGCTCAAGAGTTGGGCAGAGAGGAACCTAATGAAGTTCAGCAAGGGCAAGTGTAGGGTCCTACACCTGGGGAGGAACAACCCCATACACCAGTGCAGGTTAGGGACTGACCTGCCGGAAAGCAGCTCTGTAAAGAGGGACCAGCAATGTGCCCTTGTGTCCAGGAAGGCCAATGGTAACCTGGGATGCAGGTTAATGGTAACCTGGATGCCAGCAGGTCGAGGGAGGTCATCCTCCCCTTCTAGTCTGCACTGTTGAGGCCACATCTGGAGTTCTGTGTCAAGTTCTGGGCTCCCCACTTCAAGAAAGACAAGGAACTATTGGAGAGAGTCCAGCAAAGGGCTACGAAGATGATCAAGGGACTGGAGCACGTCTTTTATGAGGAAGAGAGGGGAGACTGTTTAGCCTGGAGAAGAGAAGACTGAGTGGGGATCTCATCTATGCTTATAAATATCTAAAGTGTGGATGTCAAGAGGAGGGGACAGACTTTTTTCAGTGGTGCGCAGCAACAGGACAGGGGGCAAGAGGCACAAACTGGAACACTGGAAATCCTATCTCAACATGAGGCAAAACTTCTTTACTTTGAGGGTAATAGAACACTGGAACAGAGGATGTGGAGTTTCCTTTTCTGGAGATACTCAAAACCTGCCTGAATGTGTTCCTGTCCAGCCTGCTCTAGGTGAACGTGCTTCGGCAGGCGGGGTGGACTAGATGGTCTCCGAAGGTCCCTTTCAACCCCTACAATTCTGTGATTCTGTACTCAACTGTTCCCACTGAACTGACCCATAAGATAGTGATGAGAATATCTCTGCCAGCCTGAACTCTTGGATGAGAGTGCTTCAAAAGTCTGTGTTTGCAATGCCAAAAAATTTGCTGAGGAAGCACTATTCCTTTTGCTTATACATTTTAGATCAGAATGTGTTTTCTATGCATTTTCTTCGCATTTGCTGAAGAGAAATGGGAGACTGCACTTCTGGCATTAAAAGACTTTTTCAGTCCAATAATATAGCCAAACTACAAATTTGCCAGTGTAGACAGAAATCAGGTAACAGCCAGACAATACAATGCTTTACAGGAGGTAATAGTCATATTTAAGTTTAGAAGTATGGCAAATGAAATTATTAAAGATCAGTTCCTTGAAAATCATTACACAATGTATTTGTGCTTAAGAGCATTTGCAGCTTGAATAAGACCTGGCAATACAGGAGACCATAACTAAGCCGCCCATAGCAGAAGTAGAAAATTATAAATCAGGGTACAGCAAACACTGTTCAAGGTGTGCAACCATTTCATATGGGGTTTAAAGTCTGATACATAAAAAACACAGTACTGAAAAAAAAAAACCCAAAACATAAATTCAGCCAACTCAGAAAAGACAGAGGGAAATACATTACTTCTATGGATCTACCGAACACATTGCAAATTACACTGAATGCCCGGCAAAAGAAGCAAAATGGGTAGAACGATTGGGTATTTTAATACCATATGCCTTAATGCTCTACTATACTATAAAATATGTGAAATAACTGAGCCAGATGTTGTAGTTTTGCATATGGATGGAAGCAATATACTGGGAACATTTCTGTAATAACACAGAAATGGTCCCAGGCTGCGCTGTCAGCAGTCGACCTCACTGCCTAATGGATTTAGTAGCTTGGCACTTACTGATCTTAGACTGAGCCTTGTTCCTGAGAAACCAGATTCTTATTCTTGGTGGCTTACATGTAGCTGCAACCTTTGATTCATGCAGTGAGGATTTCAGGCTTGAGGAATTCTGTACTCTACATACCAGCACTCGTTTCCTGGGCAGACACCGTTTTGTTACACTAAGCATGCAAAGCTAATGGATGCATTGGTGCCATGCTCCCAACTGCTACGGCAACACAGAGTTCACATCAAAGAAAAATTTTGCTGTGCAAAAGACTTTGTCCACAGAATTAAAATCTGACTTAAGACAACAGCAATTCAGCAGAAATTCTGTCAACTATAACCGTTCATGAAAGATCACATATCACCAGTGTGCCAAATTTAGCATTATCATATGTGCTCGTTACTAGCAAGCTTCTTAAAGGCAGACAAGAAACCTTTTTCCCAAGGTTGGACCCAAGAGAGTTGATGCTCAATTGCTGACAGAGATACTGCTTCAGAAACCGTCAATAAGCCAGTTTCCCAAGGGGTAAGTCTTGTGCAGTGCCCATTTTGAAAAGGCCCTGTTCCAGGTAATGCTTTGATGCACACTTGCTCCTGGATTCCTCCTCTCTCACTGTGTTCTCCATCTGCTTCTCCTCCTTTATGTGTCTGGCAGCATGCTTGGGCATATGTTATCTCACATCTGGGGAATAGCCCAGCTCTGCAAGCAGACCCACACAGGAATCCCCAGCTGCTCCTGTTATTGGGACATGCCTGGAAGAAGCTCACAGTTTCTACAGGTGCAAGGAATAAATAACACAGCAAAACCCCTATTGCAAGTCTCGTGAGGGTAGCATTTAAGGATTTCTGAAGACGATTTACCAACACATGTCCCCATGTGTCCCCCCAGTTGTTTATGTTAAGCAGCCATGCTTCAGGCAGGTGCCACAGCCCAGGATGGCATGGTGTCTAGGCACGTCTTCAGAGTTGGTGCGATTTGCTCTTGAACATGGCTTAACGTGGAGAATTTGTAACCTCATGCTTCCCAAAGTTGCATCAGGACTTTGCTAAGAGTACAGACGGATTTAGTGGTGTTTTGTACAGGCAGAGCCTGAACACAGCCTGACAGAGCGGGATACAAGGAAGCTCCACAGACCGCATAGGATACAAGCTATAAAACTAGCCACAATCCATGCTCCCACCTGCTATCCATAAACCTCCTGCTGACGTATTCACACAACCAATAGAAGTGCCCTTGAGCACAAGTTAAACTTCCAGCCCTGCCTACCGTTTCCTCATGGTGTAAGTCGTCACATGTTGGTGCATCACACTGTGTGTGTGGTGTGAAATGCTTTCTCAGATTAGGTGGTAGAACCCTGTAGTCGAGATTGAAGCTGCTCCCATCATGATGAGCAGTAAGTAGAGTCAACTTCATCCTGACCACTTTATGTCATGCAGAGTAAGTTCCTGTGCTGCAAACAGAACTGGCTGGAGTAGCTGAAAGCCAGTGCTTGCTGGGCAGCTAGGAAACAGCTCTTTATCGTGACATACAATGGGGAATGTGAGATTTTGTCTCCTCAATCTCTCTAGCCCACTCTCGTTCTAGTTGTGAAGGAAAGGTTCCTTTCGTTGGGGAAGGGGTTTTTTTTTGAGATGAGAGGCACACTGGTTTTGTCTTTGCAGCTTTGTAGACTAATTCAAGTAGTGTCAATCAATTGTAGAAAACTTAGCAGCAAATTGAAAATCAGTAGTGGAACACTGAAGTTGATTTTTATTATTAGTAGCCAAGAATCATGCATAATGTAGCAGCTATTGTTAATTGCACAGGTACCCAATTATTTAAATAGGTTTTGCAGATATTTAAAATGCATGGCAGGACAGTACAATACACTGAATTCTTTATCAACATTCACTCTAAAGTGAATGTGTTAAGGGGCACTGCAGATTCTTTTTGGCAATGCATCAAAACAATTCAGAACTTTATTATATCCATTCTATTTTAAGAATATATTATATAACATGCCACTTATAATGGATATAAAATGCTTAAGGACCTTTTTATTTAAGAATCTTTTGTAAGAGTGATATACAGCACAGAAGAACTATGATGGGAAAAGATCAGAGGAAAAAAATGTTACTTTTCTCTTTTTTTTTCCCCTTCAGTTTGTTATCTCTACATCTCTATATCACCAGTGCTGCAGGTGGTCAGCTTAATTATTTTCTCCTCTGTAGCTAGTCAGACTGTCAGTTCCCATTCTTGTTTCAAAGGTCATAGCAGCAAAGGAGGGCGGGGGAAAAGGAAGGAAATGAAATAGGGCAAACCCAAAATCTGGCAGGAATTTCAACGACAGTAATGAACTCACACCTTTGATTCATATTTTTGTTGGCAAAGACCCCACAAGTGTCAAGAAATATAAACCAGGGTACACTAAGGCTTTCCTTATTTTGACATGCTGTAACAACATGGGCATATATAAATTACTGGCAGAAACTAATTGTTTTTTCAAACCCTATTATAATGAGGAATGGACCAAGGTGGCAATGAGTTACTTTAATTCAAGGATGAATTAGATACCACATTTTATGTTGTATCAAATTCTAGCTGATTTAATAATTATTTTGAATTTCTTGTCTTCTTTTGGAACAAAACAGAGGAAAATGCTGAAAGATGAGCTTTTTTCATACATTTCTTGTACATTAGGCCAACAAAGACCATTATCTCATTACTAGGAGTGTATGTATCCAAATAAGAGCTTAGTCCCATGGTTTGGGATCTCGCTATAGCTAGAGAGATTGTCTAATCAATACAGGAAAAGGAAAGCTGTTGCAAATAGAATTCACAGGAGGTAATTACCTGATTCCCATTGAAAAAAATCATTGGTATTTGAGCTCTTCAGAGTACTTTTAAACACCCTTTCAAGAACTTCATTCCCTCTACTGTTCAAAAAGATCAAGGTTTGGATGGTTCATTTTTTAAATTATTGAACACTTCTATTACATACCCAGAAGTTCCTATTAAAGTAAAGAAATTCCATTTTTTTAATGTTATGCATGTGTTGGATGCATTTAGTTGTATGGTTATAACATGCTGATTATTGGAGTGCTGTGCACAAACATGTTTTTGTACTATACTCATTCAGAACTTTATTCCTTTAAAAGAACAAGATTATTTGCAGTGAAGACACTGCTACAAAATTAACTCAAACCTAAACATCATAGCAATAACTATAGATAAATAAAGCATAAAGTGTGACAGCTGATTTCTCAGTAGAAATAGACAGACGGAGTATCAGCCAAGAATAACCAAATGGACAAATGCTCAGTGTAATCCTTAGTTTTGAAAAGAAAAGAATGTAAAAGAAACTGTAGCACAGTAAGCCAAAAAAATAAGTGCAATAGGAAAAATAGGCAATGAACTTTAAAAAAAGGACAAGTAATATAATTTACCAGGTAGACCATTTTCCACAAAAATTATAACATTTTCAGAATACATTAGAACAAGGCACCTGCTCTTTGGACCTTCACACTCTGAATCAAGAAATGTAGCATATTTCATTGAGCCTGTGTGCTGGTTTTGACTGGGATAGAATTAATTTTCTTCATAATAGCACATATGGTGCTAAATTTTGGATTTGTGCTGAAAACGGTGTTGATAATACAAGGATGTTTTAGTTACTGCTGAGAATTGCTTACACAGAGTCAAGGCCTTTTCTGCTCCTCACACTGCCCTGCCAGCGAGTACATTGGGAGTGCACAAGAAGTTGGGAGGGGACAGGGCTGGAACAGCCGACCCCAACTGACCAAAGGGATATCCCACACCATATGACATCATGCTTAGTAATAAAAGCTGGGGGAAGAAGAAGGAAGAGGGGGGACATTTGTAGTTACAGCGCTCGTCTTCCCAAGTAAGCATTATGCCATGCTTTCCTGGAGATGGCTGAACACCTGCCTGCTGATGGAAAGTAGTTAATGAATTATTTTTTTTTTGCTTTGCTTGCATGCATGACTTTGGCTTTACCTATTAAATTGTCTTTAACTTAACCCATGAGTTCTCTCAGTTTTACCCTTCTGATTCTCTCCCCCATCCCACTGTGGGGGAGTAAGCGAGTGGCTGTGTGATGCTGAGCTGCCGGCTGGGCTTAAACCACAACAATCAGTTTCAAAAACCATGATTTTTGTGTTCAATATGGAAAAGCAGCTGTAAGCATACTACTTTACATCAGTTTAAAGTTTTTTCGAAATACTGCCAGTTACTACAGTTTTGCTGCTGAGGTGCATTTAAATATAGAAAATAATTATGGTAACATGTGTCTTTATGATAATCTTTTCATCCTTCTAGTATATTAGCCCTTTTGCTGAACAACTGAGAGATTTAGATTTATCTGCTAGAAGTGAAAGAGACTTATAAGTATTGGAAATTCTCATTCTTTAAATTTATTTTTTCCCCCTCAGATTGAATAATGCCATCCCCCAGGACACAACCAGACCAACATCATTTAAGCATGACTGAACATTTGCTAAACTGCAAAGTGTGTAGTTAATGGAATTGCAGTGCTTGCTGAAGTACTTTCTACTGAGATTTGGGAGCATACCTTCTTTCTAGCACATAGGGCCACCTCTGGCTAGGGTAAATCAATGCAACGCTCCTTAAACTAACAGCTACTTTCCTTTATGGCAGCTGAGGACTTAATCTTCGAAGACTTTAGAAAGTATACTTTCAAACAAGTGGCATTTTCCAAGTGTTTCTCATGATAACTCATGATTTTTTTCCTCTGACATTCTGTTATTTTCCTTAGCCAAGACGCCTTTTGCACCTTGAAGTAGTTAAAGATTGTCACCGATGACTCAGAGTAGCACAGAAAATTGAGCCAAAAATGTCACATGGAGGTGGTACTGGAAGACAAGCTACCATAAAAGCTACAAGCAACTCCTTTCTGCTTACATGAACAACCTTTACCTTTATATTAGTCATTTTTTGCTTGGCACAACAGTACATCAGCCAGTGTGACATCTTTAACCTAACAATTGTTTCCTTTTAAAGAAGGAAATTGTGTAATGCCAGAAAACACAATACGAAGAAAAAGAACTTTTCATAGCAAATCATATACGATCAATAACTGTGTTTTCTGGGCTAGCTCTTGCACTCCAACTGATACATCCTTACCCAAATAAAAGGCAAGGGACCAAAGACAGTACAGTGGCAGCATCTGACACTTGGGACAGAGTTACCAGTCTCTCATCATCTTTTTCTAGAGGTAATTAGGCACTGGGTGTAGACCGATGACTGCATGAGCAACTAATCGTTCTTGCTTCAACCACAGAAATCCTAGCATCATTGGCCACATCCAGGTGAGAAGAAAACACTGAAATTCAGCTGCAAAATTAATTGCTCTTGGAAGATGGATATTTTTAGAGTTTATCAACTTTATTTCTCAGGTACTCTGACTCTGATTTCAGTAAATTCATTATTTTTACTAGTGAGAGGAAAATGGTTAGCACAAGCAAGTTCAACAATACTTAAGCTAGTCTGGATATTCATGTAACAGTGCAACAATGTTGACAGTAAATCTGCCAAAATAGAGCTAGTCAACCAACTGTTTCCAGAATCCTGTCTGCGTAATTTCCAATATGAAATACTTAATGTAGTTTAGCAATGCCATGGAAAGGAGAGATTGGATATTATCTAGTTTGGTTTGCTTGTTTTAAAGATGAAAAGGCCTGGTGCAATTATAGTCTTGGCATACACGTACAACAAAAATGGCTTCAAATTAAATTGAAAAATCATCTGGATAATATTGGTTATGTTTGCACAAACAAACTCAGTCAATTCCTCTTCCATTTTATTCCCTAGCTTATTTATAAGAGACATTAGAGACAGGATATCATTTATGATGATTCACCGTACATGCAATGGGAACATAAAAGCTAATTGTTCAAGTGTCAAAAGAGTCAGTTTGGAAGTCCTGACTTCCAAAACTTCCTACCTGAGCAGCTTAAAAGTGTTGGCACAAGTCTACAGGATAACAGAGGAAAGAAAAGAAAGCAGTTGCACAGGAGAGCATTGAGAAGTGAAAAAAACTGCTAATTTTTCCTCCATCTTGTTTATAGTGTTCCTCTTCTGTTGCTTTTTCCTGCTTGCCTTACTCTTTCTACCCCTTCTTTCCCCTTCCTCATTCAATAATGACTTCATGCTCTGTTTGCAAGCTTATCATATTTTGTTTCAGCCAACTATTTAGGGTCCTTCTCTGTTAAAAGGAGCAAATGGAAGCGTGAACATCCACCCAACCCCACGTTCAATGGCAGTACACTTTTGCTGCCAGTGGTCTGGAGAGTCTTAATCCAGCTTTGCATCTAAAGATCATCTAGCAATTCCTACTATTCAGCAAGAGTTCCTTGATTCTAATACAACAGCACCACACACACTGCCTTCCCTTCCCCAAGGTTGTAATTGGCCTTGTGTTTTGACCACAAAACCAGTCAAGGGAGAAAAACAAAGCTGTAGAGCTAAAGTGACCAATCCCACACATCAGCAAGAGCAGTATTACTGAATAGCAAATGCGGCCAATAAACACCGTTCACACAGATTGAAATTTGTTCTTGTGATACATCCAATCAATAATGAATAGCAAACAAATGAATGAGATCCAAGGTATATTTACAAAGCACAGACAAACTGAAAAGACTGAAACTGATCATATTCATTATTTGCAGCTAGGAGTTTCACTACATTTAGCACTGAATTATTTGAAAAGAGCTCACTAAAAATGCACAAATCTCTGCTTAGAGTCAAAACCTGAAGGAACTTGAACAAGCCCTGAACATCTTAACCAAGTGTCCTAACCACTGTCACCCAATAGTCAGGGTTGTGTTTCTCCAGTTAGCTTTTGTTCGTATGGGAGAAATGTCAAAAGTTTCAACTGAAAGAAGGAAAGGAAAATTTAAATCACATAAAACAGCAACCTGTTTCCGATCCATTTTTTAAAAATTACTTTTAAACTTTTCTGTACAGTGCTTTGAGACCTGCGGATAAGACATGCTGAGTAAGAGCAAAGTATGATTATTAGTGCCCCCTGAGGGAAGAAAAAGTCTCTTATTAGGATTTTTTATGGTCAGTGGAATGACAAGGCCTCCTATTCAGTTTACAAATTCTGGGCATTTCAACATAAGAATGTTAAATGAAAAACCAATCTGTTAATATGTTTCAGATAATACTATATATAATATAGTATTCCTTGTCTGAGTCTTACTTTCCTATTGCTTTCACATTAATTTATTGCTAGGAATTTATTAGGAAAAGACTCAGTGATCACAAGAGATTCCCAAGTACAGGTGCAATACCAATACCACTGTTGTAATAAAACCAAAGGACAGTAATTTCACCGATATATGATATGGTTAGAGTTAGCTGTGGACGACTGAATAAAGTACCCTACCCTGTAGAGAACAGCAATTGCTGATCTATAGGTACAGCATTAAATAACATCTTAAGATAGCACTTCCTCATGATTTTTCCATGCTAGCCCAGGTGATATAGACATAGCAGTAAACATGTTGAATTACTGGGCTCTGATACAAGTGCTTTGTGCTGGTTAAGATCCAGAGATGTTGCTTATACTCCAGAGGTGAGCCTCACATGTCATATAATATGCAGATTCACGTTTCCCCCCACTCTAAATTGCTCTCTTAGTTCACTGGGGAAAAATCAGTAATAAATCTGCTTGATTTGCCTCACAGAAAAGTTAAGGAGGACATCACAAAAACCCCTCCAGTTACAGGTGTGCTATACCACCCAATTTAGTACATTAGGGAAAGCTCATCTAGAACAGGTGGAACTGGTAAGCCTAGAGACCTGTGAAAACAGATCCTAAAAGTGCACAGATCCTAGAATCAGTGTTGTCATTGCTCCTTCCCAGTGCAGCTCTAGTACTCCAGGATCTGGATCAGCTCTCTCTGCTGTGTACGCAATGGGACATTTCCTTGAGATATTGCCACGTTGTCATCATATGAACACTGTTGACCCAATCATATTAGGTCAGCCCAATCTGAGAAGTGGAAGATCATAGACTGATGCTTACCCAAAAACATCACCCAGATAGTGAGATTAAGTATGATCCCTAACTGTATAGACACGAAGTACTATATAATAAGTTACATCTTCAGAAAACACCAGAAGCCTTTACTTGGAGGAGTAGTATGAGATGAGGGATGGAGGAGTTGAGTAGCAAGATGAGGATAAGCCTATACTTGAAAATATTAAGATGGTGACTGAAAAACAGACTTGTTATAGGGTATCCAGAATTAGCTAAATTGTGATCTAGGCTGTCTAGCTCATTGGCAATGTCATGTTTAATTGCATTACCGCACTTGAAGACTGGGAATTTTGCTGCCTCTAAATTAAGGGAGAGCTGCCAAGTGAAATTGTTAATCTACATACAAAATGTGAAAGCTATGTTATTGTTCTTAGAAAAAAATCAAAATAGGAAGATATGCTTAATCAGCTATAGCTCCAGCAGTGTTCCTTGCAGCTCTCTTGGTAGGCTTTCACATCCACCATTGTATTTTTACCAACAATTACACTAGGGCTCATTGTCATATTGTCCTTTTTCATTTTGTCATTTTTCCCTGTCGCCTTAACATAAAACTATCAAAAGTATTTCAGAGTAACATGTGTCTGTGCAAGTAATAGTAGTAGTCTGTCGGCTTCTAGCTTTAGGTACGCTATAAATCAAAAGCACAGAGAAAAGAAGAAAGATAAAGAAGAGCAAATACCAAAGGCACAGTGATGAATCTGCCATTTCCTACTTAAAATAGGTATTAATTTCACTTCAAGCATTTAGATGAATCAAATAGAACTATCATCCATTACAGCACTGGGAAACTCAGAATTTTCAAATTTTCAAAAAAATGACCAAGCTTCATGGAAATGTGCTGTCTGGTTTTTATGTATTTGTATTCAAATTCCTTCACTCAATTAGACAAACTAAAACACTAAGTGAAACTCAGCTCAAACAATGAGCTTTGAACCCCAAATATAATCTAACTCAACTTCACCTATCTTGACTCACTTTCAATAGCCTGATCCATATATTTATGCATGAAAACCACAATATATGACTATAGGCTGAGAAGTGTTCTCAGTGAGTTGGAAACCAATATAAACCAAATCCTGTCTGGGTAAGTTGACAAAGAGGTTAAATTGGCCTACTGTGTCATCAGAAACAGCTCGTGATTTCAGGTGTCTTTATTATGGGTACATGATACCAATAATTTGGTATCTAAATTATATACCAAGATCTAATCACTAGATTAGATATGGCACATAATCTAAATATGAGCAGCGCTGAAAATCTGGCCCTTTCAAAAAGTCTTAAGATAATATCTCAATTTTAAGATGCTTAAAGTCATTAATTATCTTTGAAAATGTTGCAATGTGTTTTATCAAACAAGGTTACAGGGAAAGTTTATTAAAATGAGAAGCTCATGTTTAAAATATTCTTTCACTGATACTGTTTGATGCTATACAACAATAACCATATATTTTCAGGTAGCATTAGCATGTTAACAAATCCTGTCCGTCAGTGTTTGTGAATCGCTAATGCATTCTTAATATCTGATAAACCAGAACCTTAGGGTGCAAAGTTCTATTAACATGCTAATGCATCTTGTCCCTGCTTGCTTTAGAATTAGAGAGCGTAGGTTGTTAGCCAATACAAGGCCATTTTTCATTTTGTTAAAGCCATTAACAATGAGAAAAGAGACAGAGATACTGTCTGACAATCAACATTTCTTATCAACTAACAGCTAAATATAACCAAAAAACTGCCTGGAAAGCAGTACAGGGAAAAGTCAAGCTACCACAGTGCCTAACTTACTGGTTTTAGAAGGCCCATTAATTATTTTTATTTAGCAAGTGCATCCAGTAATTTGGCAGCTGGCTCTATATTCTCAATTATTCTGAGTGCCTTATAACTTTAGTATTAAGAATTTAAAAAGCAGTAGTGATATACCTCGGTTCCAAATTCAGGATTTCCTTGGCAAATGTTATTCCACCCACGGCATTTGTTTTGAATACAGTAACATAGCTCGTCTTCAGTTTTCTGGAAGACATAAAGGACTAAAGGACTCTTCCTTTCCACTCCTGAAACTGAGTTACTCCCTGGATCAGTGAAGTTATACTGGTTTAAAAACAAGATCAGTTAGATTTAAAATAAGGCCACTGATGAAGAAGGCAGTTGCGCACACACCATATTTTCTAGTATTTTACAGAGGGAAGTAAGAGTGTCAACACAATACACATAAATGGGAAGTCAAAGGAAGAATGGAATAAAAAAGTCTGTACTGATTTACAGGTTTGGCTTAACTTCTTTGTGAAGGCAAATAGGGCAGCAGCAGCACTCTGCACCAGCTGCTATGTTAATTAAGGGTTATGATGCCCCGTGAGTAGTCTTGATGAGCACTGAAAAGCTGTCTGATTTTGGGAATGCGTGTAGCAAAGAGGTCAACACTCCTGGGGCCAGTGTGGCCCAGTTCCTTCCTGATGAAATTGTCCTTTAGTATACATCCCATAGGCAAAGAGAGAGACCTCATATGCAACAACAATTAGAGGAGGATCGGTCCCTGATGCTGGATGCGCACAAAGTAGCAAGGCCTTTTACCCAGCCTTACTTACCCTTTGAATCCATTCAAAGAGCCAGCTGCAATCCCATTTTGGAGCACGTAAGAAGTGCCTTGATGAAAACATTTTGTATGTTACAGGAAGATTATAATATTCTCTTCTCATGCAACACATGTCTGTTGTTCCAGTCTTTAACAGAAAAACACTGGGGAACGTTTCGCTGGCTTGAGGTATGAAATTAGCATAGAGCAAAAAGTAGAAAGACTTTTTTTGGCCCAATCTACCCAGACGCAAAATTCCTTTTCATTTCTGTTTGCGAACAGTTTCTCAAGAACACTTGGGTGCTGCAGTATTACCAGTACTTTTACCATTCAAATTTTCTTGGCTTGGAAACTAAACTCCAGAAATATCTGCCAAACATATATTATGCACTTTTTATTTTCAGAATTTCTACTTTTCAGAGAACTGTTCAGTTGCTTGAATCATCAGATAAAAGAAATAAGCACACATTATCTGCCTGTGTTCACTTACACCATTCAAGAAATGACCAATCATTAAAAAATGCACAGATTAGATAAAATGAACAAACCAGTGAAATTTGTAACAGGCTAGTGGTTAATTCATAAACAGGAAAGGTGACATTGAAATCAATTATTCATTGAAAATTATTTGCTTGACTCTACTGCAGTCAAATTTCTACTCAGCTCTAGAATGAAACCATTACAGATTCATTCTTGTTTGCATCCTAATTAGTTTTTTAACCTAGCTTAGCAATGCAATTCACCACTACATCATTTAGCTTGGTGTCCCTTAACAGAGGTCTGAAAGACAATTTGACATCTGAAGATCATGATAGCTGCTATAGCTGCTGCAGTGGTATGATCTCAGTATATTGAGAGAGTGAGAAAAAAGAGAACTGGTAAGGTACAGGATATAGGGGGAAGAAATATCCGTCTCCTTTTAAACACGATAAAATAAGAAAATAGTTTCTAACATTTATGATCCATTCACTGAACCTTATGAGTTATAAAATGACTTGACAGGGCGGTACATATTCTTAGCTTTGCATTTGATCCCTTCACAGATAAGTAACTAGCACAGACTCAACACACCTGAGCCATGTCATTAGACTGACAACATCCAATTAAAGTTAGAGTGCAAGTGAAAATTTTCAAGTTATTGTATCACTACAAAACCCCAAAGTTTGTATAGAAAAAATGTATATCTTGCATATCCAAGTGACAGACACAAAATGAGTCAGTAGCAACAAACACTATGACTAAAATATAACAGAATATATATATAGTTTGTAAAGCAGCACACATTCCTAGCCTAGTTATACATTGCAAACTGCACACTTGACCTTCCGTACACACGTTTTCTGTAGTTGCTAGTTGTCTTCTGTCTTACCATGAGTTTCAGAGACTTGGCACTTGTCCTGAGAGTCTTAAACCCCAGAGTTTTGTGATAATGTAGGAGGCTCAAGTGAGAGAAAAAGACATATCTTCTGTAGTTGAAGAGCAAAGCTTGAAAACATGGATGTCAAAAAGTTCAAACAACAGAAGGTAAATAATAAGAAAACCAGCATATGGTTTTAAATATCACATTAATATATTTTAAACGAAATGCTTGACCCACAGTGGCTCAAATCTAGAAATGCCAGGAGTTTCTAAAGCGTAGCTTTGGGGCTCTGAAATGATGCTGGAGTCCTGTCTCATCTCACTGCCATGCCTCTCTCTTCCACCCATGCTACGGAGCTATACTGTCTACAGCTTCAAGACACGACAAGTTATGTATGCATGCTGTGCTGCATCATGCTGATAAGTTAAATTATAGCTAATTTTATCAGTAGATGATAAGGAAAATATAGTCCATGAAACACATGCAAGGCCTAGTCCTTCAGTCATCCAAATCAGGGACCCAGCTGAGGTTAGCATTAAATCTCCTCCAGGCCCTGGCCTTGGATTTCCTTCCACAGAAAACTGGGGAGAAGGAGAGGATGACACACACCTATGTCTCACCCCAGCTCAGAGTCAAGATGAAACAGGGGCATCTGCCCAGACGAGGGTAGTGGAGTCTTCTCCAGAAAGTCATAGTTTGGAAATACCTTACTGTGCCCATAGAGTCATAAGGCTTAATGCTGTGTTGAAGTCTGTGGTGAGGAATCTAAAGTTTGACCTTCATTGTTTAATATCTGATGGCATACAGATATATATTGATGTAAATATACATGCATACAAAATCCAAAACAAAGATACCTTTTTCTTGTCTTCTTCATATCCTATACTACCTGTAGATTTCATATGAATCACACATCAAAATAAGTATTCTCACCTGTGAAATGATACTGCATTGTTCTAAATTATTGCTGGTTTTCTAGACTTATTCCTTTCTAGAGTTAAACGCCTCTCATTTAGATGGGATTTTATCATTTTTCTTGTTTGTCTGTTTCTTAGTATGTGAATTTTTTTCACTAACAATAAAATTGCGGAACATTTCATGTTTTCAATGAAGATTTAAACCTTCATTAGCCTAACTAGATTTTTTCTCAAAATAGTAATTGCAAATAAATTAAGGTACTTTGTTCATTGATTCATTATGCAATTAATTTATTTTCATATTTTGCACATATCCTGAGGAAAGATTAACAAAGGCATACCACATACACACTAGGGTGGTGGGAGAACATTTCTACTACAATTTAGTATACTGAAATAGTCACACAAATAAATCAGGAAATGTTGCAAGACATCTTCAGGAAGTTATAATAATGTTGTTGGTGTGACTAAGAAATGGTTTCACGATCCAGCCAGAGGATAAGCCACTCGAAGTCTGGGGAAATGGACTGGAAGTCTTTCTCACAGCAGTAAAACAGTTATTTACCTTTTAACTCCAATTTTTGTGATATAGTTTTGTTTAATCTTCTCATATTATTACATTGCTTCTGGTAAAAGATTAAAATCTTTGCACTTTCAAAGACTTTCTTTACAAAACACATTCAATTGCTACAACCATGTTTTCTGTGTTGTTCCTTCAGTATTGTCTTGTGGTACTGATGATACTATCCATAAGATATTATGATAGTTTAAATAGTCACTACCTTTGCTTTCAGTAACCACAGTAAAGAAGTTGTTTCCAATGGGACACACGAAGTAGAAATTTTTTTATCAATTCACTGGTTTCAGAGCCAGTCTGGGAAAAGCAAACTCATAAAAGCAGGACTAGAGAAGTCAGACCGGAAATGAAATGCCCATTCGTTTTCCAGTTAAGAATTGAAATAACAGAAAATAGTGGTTGGCTTGTAGCTGTTATACTCGAAGGATACAAGCCAGCCAAGCTTTGTAGGTAAAAGTAGTATCTTCTACTAGATCAACAGAACTCCTTAAGTAAGGGTTGATCCTGTCAACTGTTAGGAATTGAAGACAACAATTGAAGTATAAGACATTTATCGATTTTAATTTTTTTCATAATGATTACAGAATTCAACAACTGTGTAGTTCATATATCATAAAATACTCTAACTACATAGTCATGCAGAGACTTTGATCAGATTCCCAGGTGTCTCTGACCTTCTGGTCTGAAATGCTAATCTATGCTTAAAAAACATGTAGTTTGAAGGAAGGGATCTAATTTAAGCACCAGTGATCGTGATTCAGGATAAAATAATGCAGTTTATGGTAAAAGAAGACTCAACTTCTTTTCTTGAGGGTTAAACTTTCAGTAAACTACTGTCTTCCAAGGTTTACTGAAAAGATGATTCTGAATTGTACTCTCTGCCTAATAACATGCCTCCTCTGTAATTTAATTCTTTAGACTCAGACTTTGATAAAGAAATACCAGACAGTTTCATCTGCTAAAGGCTTTCATCTTCTCTCCTGTTCTAATTGTCCCTGGCTAGGATGGAATTCATTCCTATTTCAAGTAATGCATTTGCAGCCATAAGGTTAAACACTCTGCACATTAAGATACGTGTTGCATCCCCTTCAAAAATAACTGTTCTCCACCATCATGCATAGAGGAGAAGGAAAACTTGGTAAAACCATATATTTTTTTTCTTACTTTCCTCTTTCATGTATGACATTAGTGACTTTAAGCCTTCATCATCTCTTGATGCTTGCTGTGACAGTCACAATGTTCTGAATTCATTTAGGCAGCAGTTGGATTAAGTGGTCATTAACTGGCTAGATATAATTGATTTTTTCAAATAAATGTGCAGTATACAATATCTAAATGAACTAACAAACAGCAGAAAGAAAACTGGAGACAAAAAGCTTAGGGTTTGTTTCCAGGGCTGTGGACAAAACCATAAGCACGAGATGATATACAACCCACTGGCTTGAAAGGATGCAGGCGATATTCTTTCTATAACTGCCAAAAGAAGGGCATTTATAATTATAAATGTCTCTGAACTAGACGTTTACAACAGAGAGGGCAGGCATCTTCAGTGTGCCCAAAACTAAAATTGTCATGGACTTCAGTGTCCATTAATAAACCAGGGCAAGATATCTCACATATTCTCACAACTAAATAATACCTTTTATTCTTAGGTTCTCAGACTCAAAGGTCTTCCACTGAAAGGTCTAACAATTGTTTTCTATTTTGGCTCTAGAAAGAAAAAGCAAGTCATACCTTGGGCCACTGTAAATTACATTTCTTTACAAAGTTGATTTTCTATCATTTTAAGATGTATTGTTGGCATGAAGAAAAGACAGGGAGAAATGTGGAGAAGCTTCCTAAATGGAAACATGGTGCCAAAGAGCTCACAAACAAGTACCAGCAAATACTGTTTTGTTCAGTCTCATGTCTCCAATTGTAAGATTTATTTGTTCTTCAGTCTATCTCCTCCTCAGGAAATACTGCCACACCCAGCCTTTGTTCTTACTTGGGTAAATAACATGCTGTTACCAATTTGGTGGGACTTAACTAGTTGAAGCTCATTCAATGTATCTTGAAGACAAATGAAGATTTCCATTGACAGTGGTAGGCACTGGATTGCTATGATCATAGATAAGAGAGAAGACATGTTTCATACTACTTAAAGTAATACCTGAAAATTAAGGTAATCATAACTTGGACTGTTTGGAAATCCTGTGCAATGCTCTTCAGTTAGAAGCGTCTAACCTAGAGGGAAAAGTGGTCTTCAGAGCTGAAGACAGAGCTATGAAAAGCAAAAATTGTCATGACTGACAAAAATATGCAGGAGAAAAATAGACAACTACTGAAGAAGAGCATGTTCTTGCTTCTCAATTGATTTTAAAACCACAAGAAACAACGCACTTGTTCACTGCTGCAGAAATTAAGTGCGTGCCCATGGAAAGTAATGACAGTCTCTATGAGTATTTGATATGTGAGATTTTTCCAATAAAAGTTACCTTTTATATGTAATTCTTACAACACAAAAAAAATTGTCTTCCTCTATAAACTATTCCAAACTATGAGAGCACACTTTGTAACACAATATGTCTTAATTTTTTTCTGATGAAGTGACTGCTTTTTTCCAAGAAAATACGTTAATCAGGGCAACCAAGATGATTATGGGACTGGACCATCTCCCTTATGAGGAAAGGCTGAAAGAGCTGGGACTCTTTAGCCTGGAGAAGAGAAGGTTGAGGGGGGACCTGATTAATGTTTACAAGTACCTAAAGGGTGGGTTTAAGGACGACGGAGCCAGGCTCTTTTCAATGGTTCCCAGTGACAGGACAAGGGGCAATGGGCACAATCTAGAACATAGGAAGTTCCGTTCAAATACACGGAAAAACTTCTTTACAGTGAGGGTGACAGAGCACTGGAACAGGCTGCCCAGGGAGGTTGTGGAGTCCCCTTCTCTGGAGATTTTCAAGACCCGCCTGGATGCAGCCCTGAGGGATGTGGTTTAGGCAATCCTGCTCTAGCAGGGGAGTTGGACTAGATGATCTCTAGAGGTCCCTTCCAACTCTGAAGATTCCGTGATTCTGTAATCAACCATAGTGCCTTTTCAGGCTAATCAGAGACACTAACTGAAGAAGTCACCGTGCTGCTCAACATAGTCCATTCATACATATTGTCTGATATTTGTTCTTTAAAAGGGAATGTTTTTAACTAAGAAAATTAATTTATTTTTCTAAGTTATTTCTTTTCAGTTATTTATATAGTATTTTGCTCTATTCAAAACAAGAAATGAGCCAGTACTAGGCAGGTAAACAGATGTGATAGTCTGTGAAAGGATTGCCCCGTTGACAATCACATGACAGAAATTATTATGAAGCAACAAAATATTTAAAAAGATGTTTGTTTGTACTATATATCTTACTTCAAGACGCTGAAAGGAAAGAGAGAACAGGAAACTGCTTAGGCAATTTCCTGCTCTTTAACTTTCAGTCCAATACCTATTTCTTTCTGTAAAAGGGCAACTGTCCAGGGCTATAGTATAGATATCCTGTACACTGATTTTAAGGGGGCCTTTGACATGGTTTTTCCATGATATAAGGCAACAGGGTATGAATGGAATTACTAGGAGAGACATGCAAGGCAATAGTTATCAATGGAGTACTTTCAAACTGGAAAAAACTCAAGGACAGCTGTCTTTTCTGGGTTTGGAAAAAGTCAAATATTTTGTTATTAACCATTTGGATGAAACAAAGTATATATTTAGAAGATAGTATCAAAAAGGAGGTTCTATGCACACATAAAACTCCAGGGCTGAAGTTAGGGACAATTGTGAAAAACTGAAGAAAGATAGGGAAAAGCAACATACAATTCAGTTAATACAAGCCAAAAATGAGCAGCTCTGTACAACAAGACCTGAGTTATGATTTCATGTTGGGATGCACAAACAAGTATTCTTTCACTATGTTACGAAAAATAATCTTTCCAGTGTTCAGGCTCCACCAAGAGAATTCTGTGGACTTGTTACCACTGCCCCCAAGAAAGATTTAAACAACTAGACAGAGCCCAGGAGAGTTCAAGGAGATAATGGTCAGAAGACTATAAGACTTAGGAAAGAAATAATAGGATAACTTTTTTAGTTTAGAAAAGGAAAAACTAAAAGGCAATGTAATATGTCCAGATAAGTAAAAGACACATGCAGAAAACTTCCCAAATTTAAAGAGTGAAACCTTTTCTTTATCTGCTCTAGATTAGCAATAAAAAGCAAAAGTTTCAGCAAATTTAATTATTAGGATAATCTTCCTAGTGGTAAGGATAGCAAAATGCTAGAATGGATTTCTTAGGGGAAACTGTGCAATCAGTTAAAGCCTTTTTGAAGAATAAAAACCTATTACTTCTGGACTACACAAGGTCTGCAAACCACTGGGAATATGGACCGTTTTTAGCTACGTGTTTGTACACAGCCTAACAAAAAGAAGCCTCATTTGCAGACAAAATTGCAGCTGCTCCTTCAATAAAGGTAACATTGATGTATGACAAGGGTAAAATAAAGCACACGACTAGGAAGGGTGTATGAGCTGAATAACAGACATGTGCTGACAGTTTAGTTTAATGGTAAGTGATTTCACATCTCCAAGTGCTGTGAAATCACCTGTGCCTCTCCAGTAGTTCATGGATTAAATGGATTATGTGCCTCTCCAATTGTTTATGGATTACAACAAGAAAAGGTCATTTTGGGGAATTCAGCAACATACATCAGTGAGAAAAAGTAAGTTCTCGGTTCTTTTTCTGAGGTGACACAAACCCAGAAGTCCACTTCATCCTTTCTTCAGACAGATTTAGGATTTATATCCGTCAACAAGCATTCGCTTTCTACGTTCTAACTTGAATCAAGATATCTTGTTCTTTGCACATCTTTTCAGGTAATAAAAAATACTGTTATGATCAAAGCTGAACAATGTGTTCTAAGGGCCATTTTATAAAAGAAAGGCATTTACTGCCTCTTCCTAGAACTTCTGTTTTCCATCTGCTGTGATCGGTACTTAAGTATAACAGGTTTTAAATCATTGTTTTTTCTCTATAAAGAGATACTTATAGGCTTTTTAGAAGTCCATCAAATGTAATCTCTTCTTTAAACCAAAAGTAAAATAGTAGCAAATGCATCATCTGCTAATCTGCTTGTTAGATCTCAAAAATCTGAGATTTTCTCTGTCCAACCACTTCTTCCTTCCTCCTCAAAAAAAAAGTCCTAAATTTGGGATCTTTCCCACTTCTCGCCTTCACCATTTCCTCATCTGCTTCTCTAATTGTACAGCGCATTGAGTCACCTGAATTATGGGAGGCCACTTGCACAATAATACATTACGGTTGTAATTGGATACATTAGGTTTAGTCATAAAACCCAAGACAAGCCATGCTTCCAAAAGACATGCTGTAGTCAAATGAGAAGACACGGGGTTGAATGTTGGAATTACTTGGAGAAATACTGAGATCTGCATCACAGAAACAGTCAGATCAATTAATTATGAAAGTCCCTCTTGCTCTCTCCCTGTTAATTTTTTTGAACAGCTGTTATACTCATGACCCCAACAGCAAAGTCAGAACTAGTCAGAAACAGGTTTTGGCTTTATTTTTCTTTGTACAGCAGCATTGTCTTTTCTACCATTGACTGTTTTATGAAATACGCTGAATGATTTTCTGGGCCATTGACTTCCCGTTGCACAGGTCAGAGTGACATGCTGGAAATTTAATATCATATGCAAATCTCCTGTGCCATTTTTACTTCTACTAACCATCATATTACCATGTTGTGGAACATCAGAAGGAGCCTGTAGTTTGGCAAGCAGCATGGCAGGAGGCAGTAAAAAATGTAAAAAATAAACCAAAATGTAAGCCAGCTCCACCTCTCTATACATACATAAATAACCCATTTGATTATTTATCCCATTACCTTTGTAGTGTAGAATCATAGAATGGTTTGAGTTGGAAGGGATCTTTAAAGATCATCTAGTCCAACCAGTCTGCAATGAGCAGGGACATCTCCAACTAGATCAGGCTCCTCAGAGCCCCACCCAGCCTGGCCTTGAATGTTTCCAGGGATGGGGCATCTACCACCTCTCTGGGCAACCTGTGCCAGTATTTCACCACCCTCATTGTTAAAAATTTCTTCCTTACAGGTAGTCTGAACCCATAAACCCAGGATAAATGAGTTTCATGGAAAAAGAATTGTCTCAATTTGGCTAATTAAACCAGAATTATGTCCTTATTAGAAAAGATTATAGTCTCTTTTCAGTTTGAGAAATCGGGGTCAATTTGTAGCTGCTAGAAATACATCTTAGTCTTCCACTTTTTTTTTTTATGCTATTTACTACAAATAAGTAATGCTAATAGACTTTCCGTTTCCTGAAGATGTTTTCTAGATTGAGTCTCTTTCTTTTGTCACTAAGGGACAGAACAAGATCCTCCTTTCAAAATCCTTATAGCAGAAACTTTGCTTTGCAAGAATAATTCAGAGACAGTGAAAACTGTAAGACTACAGCTTGCATGTAGATTGTGTTTCACAACTACCGCCACTCCCCCAAAAGACTATCAACCTGCAAGTATTTTAAAATCCTAGAAGAAAACCTATAACCCCATTCTGAAGACTGACTCTTACACTATCTTCTGAAAGTGAAAGCATGTGAAATGCAGGATCTTCTGAGAAAAAAAAATGGATAAAAAAAGATAAGAGAGAACATAAGCTGCCAAAATACAACACACAAAATCAATATAAGACTAGTTCAGAAGCCAGGCACTGTTAGTGGCTCCATCACAGGACTAAGAGATATTAATGAAAAAGAAGGAGTCTATAAATGAGATAAAGGAGGAATTTAGAGATAGTCAAAGATTTAGTTAGGATTACAAACCTTTGACCTAGATTTCCAAATATACTTAAAAGCTGGAAGTTTTCCATCAATAGCAATAGCAGTGAAGGGTCCTGTGAGAATATCATTTGGAGAATTTGAGATGTGTTTCTCTGAGACAGGGGTGATAAGTTTAAAAAACATGGTGGTTTTAGCAATTGTTTAAAAAGTGTAATCTGATGGTCGTCTGTCTTGGACTGTAGCAGGAGAGGAAAAATAGAAAATGTGTGACACTGTCAGGAATTGGATTACTTTTTTCTGAGGTGACAACTTGCAGGAACACACATGAATAACAGAACAGTTAAGGAAGCAAGGCAGAAGTAACAGTATGCACATCTACTTACAAACACAGTAAACGTAAATAGACAATACAAACACTTCAGAAAGCTTAAGTAGAAACTCAAGTCTAAAAGACCAGACATCATCCACCTCTAGGAATATTCCCAGAGGGAATAATCTGAGCTCAAATCTCAAAATCCAACTTCTTTCATCCTTAAAGGCAGGGTTGAGCAGAGCAGACATTTTTAAGCCTGAGCTTTAATAGGAACAGCAGCTACTTGTATGGTTTTTCTCTAGCTCTCCTTTCAGCTACTCAGACTAAATAGAAACCACCTGTTGAATGAGTCTGTCACAGCAGCCAATTCTGTATCTATTGATTGTTAAAGGTAGAACACATCTTTCTTCCTCTGGCCTGATTTCTTTCTATGGGAGATTTGACTACCTAAAGGCTACAGGCTTGGTCTAGCCAAAGTCATTGTTTGAAAACATCAGTGTTGAAAGTCTGATTTTAAAAAAAGGGAAACACAAACCTCCACAAAGTCACTAATCTTCTCAGTAAAAACAGTTTAGCAAGGCAGGAAAAGAACATTTAAATTAAATAAATTATTTTTTAATGTATGTGCCAAGTTATTATTATTGCTCATTTTCCGTACTTTAAACAGAAATATAACTATGACGCTAATGAAAGCATTTGTACTGTACATATGAGTTCAGCAGGAATTTATGCCAATTAAAATACTTCCATTCCCTTTTTTATGTCAACTGCACTTGGACCAACTGAGAAAGGCAATGACAAAACAAGTATAACCTAGCACTAAATAGAACAGTTCTTATTAGATGATATTTTATTGTCAAAAAAAAGAATATTAAGAGTAAAATAGGTGGATTCTAGTGCATACGATCCAGATGACCTTTACAATATATTTTTGGTTCTGGAAGACGTATAAGATACTTTTGATAATGTGAAAATGAAATAAATTTCTCTTTTATCTAGTTGGTGTCAGCTATTGTTGTTTCAGAGCCCTTTACTAGACACAGTTTTTTACTAGTGATGGAAATATGTTTACAAGTATTAGCAGTATTGATCCAGTAGTTCAAAGAGTTCTGGCTTTCCCCTACTTGAAAGAATAATAAAAAGATATATGAGCTCAGACAAGCTGTTATTTTCATGACTGCTCTGTCAAAGTATGCATATATCAGAGAGGTTGTAGACTTCGCTACATACATAAATTTTAATGAACGCTCTAATACTAGTACTGGTCCCTGTTTGGCAATAAAAAGTCATAGAGAGCAGGGACTCTGTTCCCCAGGGGAAGGTAAGGTTCCAGGAAGGAGTCAGGTTCTGTTAACCCTGGACAGGCAAATCAGCTTTTAGAAGAAAGCTATAAGTAAAGGGGAGGCTTTTCATCAGACATCAGCCTGGCTCGAGGCAGATCCAACAAGCTTCTCTTTTAGGCCCAGGGAACAAAGGCATGCTAATAAATATGATCTCCTGTGGTAGCCTTGGTGGTGGCCCAATTCCAGGCTGAATCATAATAAGGAATATATTAACTCTTTGTTTTCTATGGATAGAGAAGTTGTATTGCCTCTCAGAGGGTGGGAAAAAAAATCTTTCCTCTTAGAAATTTCAATTATTTGCTTATAAACATTTCAGAGCAATTATTAAGAAAAATACCACCACGTTTGTCTGTCTTTTAGTGCTGAGAGACATCTTGTTTGTAACAACTCAAATCAACCTCTCCTGTTTAATTCATGAAACAGCTTAAACAGCATTTGCCATCTGGACTGAAATTAGATCCCTATGGAAATGGCACATTATAACCTTAAATCATTATTTCTGTGCTATTTAACGAGAGTGTTGCCATAGTTTTTGCCTTTAGTAACATTACTAGGATCGTTAGAGTAGGTACAAAGACAACTTAAAAGTTTCTAAAGGACAATCACTATATGAACAATGCACAAGACAAAATATGAGCAGAACACTGTCTTCTTGCATGCCAACAAAGTTTTAAATGATGGAATTTCACTGACGGTCAAAGAAATCTAATTGCATTGTCAGCAATTGTAAAATTTCAGCCACAGGAGTTTCCACTGATATTTTAAGTAAACCCAAAGTCAAGCTTAATATAAAGCTATATGAGCTACTTTAAGTCAACTTATAGACTATTTGAGATGACTGGGCATTGTTTTTTTTCTTTTTTTTACTCTAAATTTGACCTTGTAGTAGAGCTGTCCTTCAAACCTGTTGTAAGCTAATGCCAGACACTGGCTTCATTGTCTCACCAAGCTCAAACTTACTTCATTAAGTTCTCCATTCAGCAGGCATTTTCTCACAGTAATGTAACTCAGTTGAAGCCAACATTTCACATTAGAGTCCATGATCTGCCCTTGCTCAGATGAATATCTCAACTTACAGGAGAAAAGGCTTACTAATAAGTGTTTATACAAAAAGGACCCCATATATGTATTCTCAGAGACAAATAATAATATGGCTATATATAAACATGTGTGTAAACGAGGCATGAAAATAATCCATTTTTTCCTTCTAAATCCAAATGGATTATACTGTACACATGCTGTATTTACAGATGGATTACTGTAAATATCCTCATTACATGCCTCTAGCTATTGTTTCCTTTGTTAGAAGATAAAAACGTTAAACAATTCAATGAGTTCAGAAATTAATAATTCAGAGAAGGGAAAAAAAGAAATCCTTCATAAATGCTTGTTCATTCCACTTACACCCAATCCAGCTAAAGCTATGATGAGAGCACCTTCCTCTCCTTCCCTTTCCTTGCCCTGCCAGTTGTACTGAGTGATGCATGGAAGGAGCGGAACCCAAGGTCACCACATCCCGCCCTCTACAGGCACAACTGATATAGTGAGAAGAGGTAGGTTAGTGGGAGAATTGTAGAGATTGGGTTGTTTAGGTTAGTAACATTGCCCATCTCATTGTTATGGCACAGTGAAAGCTAATCTTTACAATAGGAAATCAGATTTTTACAGTCTAGGATAGTGCAGGCATATCTAAAATGCCTCCCAAAGCAAATGCCTCAGGAAAAAGATTAGGTATTAAAAGGATTTAATAACAAGTGCAGAGATGATCTGGAGAGTTCAAAAACCCCTGCCAGTCTTTTCTGTAAAAGAAGATCAAAATAACTGGGACAAATACAAACAACAAAGCTGGAGAATCTGCCACAGGAGAAACGTGGTGGATCAAGTTTCAGAAAGCTGAAAAAAGGGCTGAACGCATCTTTCTGTCAATTTGCATGTGAATAAGGAAGACTTACTAGTGAGGATTTGAAAAGAGACTGGGTCTGGGTAGACGGAAATACCTTGTTTATGTCCCAGCTCATAGCAAATGGCCTAGGAAGAATTCAGGTATGGATGGTTTTTGACCTGTCAATGGAGTTCTGAAAATATTCGAGAGCAGTCAGATGCCCAGTGTAGAAGTGGTGTGACAGAGAGTAATGAATGAATGAATGAATACAAAATACTATAAACCATTTACTTTCCTTCATGCTGTTTCATAGCACAGCGACCCCCCCCCCCCCAAAGTCCATGATAGCTCAGTCTCTGGACTAAAGTCCTTCTTAGTCTTCCTCCTAAATTCATGTCTGATACTCACAAAGGTTTAAAAGCTATATAGTACCTTTTCATCATCTTTTCAGTGATGGATGGAAATATCTCCATTTTAGCAGCCTAAAATGTTACATAATTATGTATTTAGGTTACAATGAAAACAGCTACTTTCTATCTGTATAATAACCTACTTACTAAAATTAATTTAGACAATGCAGTGTCCTGTTCTCCTGCAGGAACTGCACAGCAGCTGACAAGACAGGAGTAGCTACTTTAAGATTTAAATTTGATCATTTTTAATGCAATTAAAATTAAGTGGTTTTGAAAAAATATAAAGCAAATAAGTTTTAGCCTAATCAAAGTAGGATTTGAGCCTTTCCTCTCTGCTGAGCATGTATAGAAATGCTGGCTGTGGGCTTTGTTCAGCATCTGGGTCCTCAGCAAGGCTCATCATATAAGGCCTTAAAATATAAGGCATTTTGAGTTGCTGTAGGATATAAACATTGAAGTTTCAGTATGCCATACTTAATTTCAGTATCATGCCTAATACTTTAGGCATATTATATTTTCTTTCAATAGAAGAAAATGCTCTTATTTGGGGATTAGTTGAAAGCCCCTTGAAGGTGTAGGTAAGACAGACACTTTTCACTTACCACAGATGTAAACAGCAGTTAAACTCCTCTTTGGAGCAAAAGCTTTTGAGGCAGTAGAAACCACTGACTACAACACAGACATCACACAAGTTGTATGGGAGGTCAGATATCTCTGGTGCAGAGTATGAATGCTGGTACATGGGTATTTGTTTGTGTCTGTGGCAAAAGAACGATAATGTGGCTGTGAAGAATGTAGGAGAACCTCTTGATGACTAAGTATTTCTGTGTCAAAGAAATAAAACAGTCAAGACTCCAAATGGCCATTGACATCTCTTATGTAGAAGGGCATACATAATATGAAGCAAGCAGGTGCAAAAAGATGATGAATATCCACCACCTGTAGGCAAAGCAATGATAGAAATCAAAGCAGGTACAAGAAAGAAGTAAAAGAAGAGCTGTATAACCTCTCTGCTTTCCACTCCCCATAGTTTTTTTCATTTCTTCAACCCTTGCTGATCACACATTCCCCTCCCTTTAGATAGGAAGCTACCTTAGTTATTAAAATACAGTTTCCTGAGAGTGGAAATGAGGAACATCAGTGTCAAACACAGAGCACACGGAAAGTCCCTCTCCCACAACGCAACTACGGTTGCTTTCTCACAAATGTACTGTGCCTTAATTTTAAAAATGGGAACGTTGAGAAGAACATTGAGGAGTCGTTGTTCCTGTTATGGCAAGGCATAAATGGGTAATTCAAACAAACGTATATATACATTAAATTTTGCATATGTAATATGTGTAATATGCATTCCTCATTTTGGTGGAGTAAACAGTACTTCATTTTAAGCCTTCTTATCACAGAAGTAGATGGCTAGCAGATTTCAGCTAAAAATAAATAATCCAGAAAGAATCCAAACTATATCAGACCTCTGATTATAATTCCTATACATTCGTGTAACCATTTTCTTTCTTGTCACATCATCTTAATCAACTGACGCTATAGAGGTTTTTAATAATCTGTTAAATTTACTTAACAATGCTTGTAAAGTTTCTAAATGAATAAGTTAAAAGCAGATCTATGCCAACAGCTATTTGAAGCTTTTTAAGAATTTTAGCAAATCTGAATTTGTGCACCTTAGTATTCTGCATCATATATAGATGCAGATTTATAGACCAGAAAATAAAGGGGATTAAAGTTCCACCTTGGATATCAATAATTTAACAGCCCAGCTGGTTTATTGTCACTGACTAGCCTGAGATCTGGAGACTGGAGATTTCTTAATCACAGTAAGATGAAGAGACGTTGAATCTTTCATTAGCATCGTCTTCTATCAGCTCTTTTTCAAGGATTTCGGTCAAATTCCAAAATAAGCAATCCTATCCCATACATTTTAACAAACCTTCATTTAAAAAAAAAAAAAAAAAAAACCACCACACAAACAAACACAAGCTTAGTTCTATTGTAAGTGATATTGGAATTATTCATGTATTCCTTTTCTCCAGCTGTCCCCAGAATCATCCTCCAAAACCAGAGTACTTGAGACCTACATTTATTTTCATTTGTAAGTGAACAGTTTAGTTCTCTGAATTCATGGCTCTATAACTCTGCAAGTCATTGTGTTTAATTGTGTTTATTATTAACAAAAAGAATGAAGGAAGTGTCTACTTGTCAGGCTATTTCTTCAGAAATCAATAAAGAATTCAAGGATACATCACCTTCTGTGAGGAATACAGAAAGCTTTGGAAAAGCAATTTAAAAAGCAATAATATTTTTAAGATAAAGGCAGAATGGGAAAATAAGTTTCTAAAATGATAATATTTCCCTCATGGAAAGAATCCAAAATTAGTAAACAACTGTAGCCTTAGAAAGTAGTCTGAAAATACTTCCAGGCTTTTCACTCCTTATGTTTGTTAATCCTTATGAAGTTAGTAAATGTGCATTGAGACTTCTATAGAACCTGACATATTTTATTTACATTGAATAAATACATTTTATTTGTGGAAAACCATTAAAATTTTCTCCATTTTATGCTTAAGGAATTTCTTCTCCCCCAGTTTCAAACAGCCATGAAAATAGTAAAGTACAAATACCATGAACAGGCCAGCACTGACAGTAAGTACAGAAACAAGAGAAACAACACTAGTTACTTTCTCCACTCTGCCACCAGGTCTACTTATGACACAGATGGTGGCGTATTGACACGTCAGTAAAATAACCATGAAAAGTGAATGTCCTGTTTGAAGCTGGGATAGAGTTATTTTTCTTTCTTGTGGTTGCCGTGTTTCAGATTTGGTATGAAAGGAATGTCATTAATGCATATTGGTTTAGTTGTTGCTGAGTGATGTTTATACTATTCAAGGACTTGTTTCAACTTCCTATAGAAGCTGAGAAGGAGCATAGACAGAACAATGGAACAGCCAATGGAATATTCTGTACCATAGACATCATGCTCAGTACATAAATCCGGGTTGGCCAGGGGGCAGGAATCCACAGTCACTGCTGAGGACAGGCTGGACAACCAATTCACCAGGTGGTAAGAATGACTTGTGTTGTATTACTTTTATCTTCTATATTATTTTACCAGTAGTAATAGTAGTAGTATTGTTATTGTTATTTTCCTTTTTCTGTTATTGATCTATTAAACTGCCTTTGTCTCAACCCATGAGGGGTTTTTTTTCCCTTTTCCTTTCCCCTTCTTTTCTCTCTCTTCTCCCTACCCTTCCAGTGGGTAGGGGGAGAACTGCATGAGCAGCTGCTTGGTCCTAGATGCCACCTGGGGTTAAATCACGACTGTCCTTTTTGGCACCCCCCATGGGGCCCAACGGGTTGAGATAACAACAAACCTGATCAGAGCACTTTAGAACAAATTTGTCGTAAGCAGTCATTGTAAGGGGTTAATAGTCACAATGCTGCTGTCGGGGTTGTGTCTTGTAATACCAAACCTGCTCTATGGGCTCCCTGTTGTGCTGTTTATTATCCCTGGGAGATGGGTCAAGATTATCGTTTTGCTGTGCTTTGTTAGTGTGGGTTTATGAGATGATCAAATCATGTGTGCTGTGGATGTCTGTACTCATAATGATTAAGAGTAATGAACAAGGCAAAATGGAAGCGGCGGTTTCATCTCCATACTTCATGAGCCGTTTAGTGGAAACTTTTTGTACCTTTTCTCCTCAGAGAACCAATCTGTGGGGGAAACACCTTCCTTCATCTCCCCCTTCTCCTCTGGGCTAATTACAACAGCATTTGAGAATTTTGAATACCCTTGGGATGCTCAAACCAGCATGCTTCTATTGCTAGGTGCTTCATTGCTTCTGAATATGTTTGTGATCTTGCTTAGGGTTAAACATTGGTGCGTATGCGGGCACGCTATTCCAACCCCCATGATGAGCACTGTGCTACTCAAACCCTGGTGACAGACATTGTGGCTACTGAACCAGAGAACCAACCTGTGCCAGTATCAGTCATCCCTATACAGAAGAAGTAATACACAAAAAATAGTAAAGGATGAAGATGAACCAAGGTCATTGTGAGAACAGGAGGAAGAACGAGAGGTAATCACCCAATCCTTATCCCTGGGTGAGCCGAGATATACATGAAAAGATTTCAGTTGTCATCCAGGTGAAAAAAATGTTACATGGCTGCTCCAATGCTGGGATAATGAGGCCTGTAGCTTGGAATTAAAGGGTAGGGAAGCGAAGCAGATGGGATCTCTGTCTAGGGAAGCGGGTATTGACAAGGCAATTGGAAAAACAACACAAACCCTCAGCCTCAGGAGGTGACTTCTGTTATCCGTGAAGGAAAGGTATCTCTTCAAGGAAGATATTATGTGTCACCCAGGCAAGTGAACCATTATGGAGACAGGTATCCAGTATCTGAGAGAATTAGCTGTGCAGGAGTTGATTTATTATGACCTGGACAACCCGCTGTCCACCACAGATCCAGACAAAGTCTGATGTATCTGACCCATATAGCAGAACTACAGAGCACAGCATGATCGTATGCCAGCTCATTGGCAACAACAAGATGAGGAGATGAAGAGGCACCAACGGTGGATGCAGTAGCATCATAGAAAGTCTTTCTAATTCCCCATGGGCCTGCGTCTCAGCCGTGGAAAGATTAGTCTAGGAGTTCCAGCAACTCAAAGAGGACAGGTCGTACTCTCCACCTGTATGGACCATCTCAGCTATTAGAAGGAAGTGTTTTTCTGCTAAAGAGAGAAGATATAGAGGATACACACCACGAAGAACCTTCTTCTCTCTACCCTTCTTGAAGAAAAGACGGAGAGCTGTGCACACATCTGCATGGCCCTAGCTGCCAGCTGGGGTTAAACCACGATAGTGAATAAGGTGGAATTGCACATATTTTGCTAGACAGGCTCTCATCTGTGCCATCATTTGAAATTCTGCTGTTAAAGTCAGTCCACCAACTAACCCTAATGGTAGTCCACGCCCTCCTTTTTCTTCCTTAGTATAGATCTTATTTAGAATGACTCCCTGCTTTGGAGAATCTCGCATTTCACTCCAGTGACATCGTTTATACAGTATATATATTTATGCCTCATTCTCTGATGTTACACCAAGTGAATGCAAGGTTAGACCCATGTGGGGAAACTCCAGGTATGAAATCTGGCTGGAGCAATTCCCCATGGTCACAGATTATATATGTAACTGTACTGTTGTTTTGACAAAACCATAAAGCAAAGCAATTTACAGTTGTATTAAAAATGCAAATACATCTTCTAGCTGTATCTCAACATACTTGGAACCGCTTGGACTTCGAGTTTATCTCATAGCCCAGGGTTGGATTAAGCCAATTCATGTGATTTAACAAGATGATGTTAACTACAGAGGAAAAAATCTTGGTCTATAACAAGAGTCTGTAGATCTTATGTTTTAATTGTTTTTTTTATAAAGATTCTAGAGGTTACAGTGGCAGAATTAATTCATCCAAATGCACCTAAAATCAGCGTAACAGCAGATTAAGTCTGAAGGAGCCTGGATCATCAATCAGAAATCTTTAAACTGTCAGTTGCCTCAGCTCTGTTCAGTCTTAGAGATGTCAGCTATAATATCACCACATTAATACCACCAGAGATAGCATTCACCAAAAAACAGGGGAGAGGGATAGAGGGAATACTTTTATTATACAAAGACCGGAATGATTATTTTTTTTAGAAGCAGCATCTCACTTTGTAATTTTGAAGGGCTTAGTTATAGATGGAACATATAGAAAATTACTGTTACACTGTATATTCTCTGACCTCTGTGCAGAATAGACCTGAATTAATATTCACTGTAATTTTCAGGATTTAGTACTGCTGGCATAATATTTTACACCAAATATCTCTGTGATAAAAGTAACTTCATTTCTGGAATGTACTCTTTCCAAAAAGAATTAATTCATCTTCTTTTAGAAGGTATTTGGTATAATGCAAGCTCAGGGTACAGTAAGGTTATTCCAGCATTTGGATGGGATTTTCTGTTACTTCCATTTTGTTCAAATATTTGCAATAATCAATGCCACATGGTGGAAAAAAAAATCATTGATTACCCAGGAAATGATGCCAAAAAGCAGACGTGGCAGAATAGAAATCATCATCATTCACAATAATAATTCTTAAACGTTTGGCACAAAAGAGGAGCTCTCTTCACAAGAAAAATTTGGACAGTAATACCTTTCATAAAGAATGTCATAAGCCTCCCTGAAACCTCAAGAGGCAGAACTAACCTAATATTCACCTTCTGCAGAGAGTTTGGAAATGACAGCCCTATTAGCAAACTAATTAACAATCCATTATAAATGGCTAAATTAATTTTCATGGCTTAATTATAAACCCTTTATGAACCTAAAACTTTCAGATGCTCCATTGTTAATAAGACATATAACCTTAAAACTCGTCACAATGAACCACTAATTTAGATGGCTACATTGGGTAATGCAGAAAAATATATCAGTTTTCATATTAACATACCCCTATTAAATAAGTCCGATAAAATACCAACTAAATGCACTCTTACTGCTTTTATGTTACAGTACAAATACAACTATATTTTAATACAGGTATGCAATCAGATTTTTGCAGGTACACATTGATCTGGAATCCACTTGTAATAAAATATGACTGGATTGTCAGGATATTGCTTTCAGCGCTGTAAGTACTGTTTATTCAGTACAGTCACTCATGAAGACTATGTCCAGCTAGAAAACAATTCAGACAAGTCACAGTGGGCCTGTAAAACCACGTAGTTGGTGACAAGGATTTAATGTCCACACTACACTCATTCCAGTGGTGGTTGGGTTTGCTTTTTAAGCTTTGGGCTAACTCTAGCCTGGTCCCCGGACTGAATGACAGTTTGCAACTGAAGCCACTCCTGGAGCACATCTCACAACTCAGTTTCATCCAAAAGAAAGCCAAAAAGGGTACTGAAAGGATCAACTGAGACTGCTTCCAAGTGTGAGCCAAAGGATAAATGGGGAATGAACAGATTTGCTTCAAACTAAGTTCTTGATCCAAACATAAATTGGACGTACCCCAGAGATCAACAACTTGACATTTTGCCTGGAGACTTGTTGCTGAAATGTGATAAAGTGGGAAATTTCACACCTGTTATTGCTGAAAGCAAAAATCTCTGAAAACTCCGAGGACACCAACTGCTCTTTGGAGTTAAAGGATCAAACCAACCCAATCAATAAAATTTCATATGGGAAAGAAAAGGATTTGACTTTAAATGAGGAAAAAAAAACCCAGACAGACCCTCAACTTCTGACATGTTCTTAAAAATCAATGAGTAGTAACAGACTCCCTCCCAGTAGTACAGGAGCACAAAATATCCACTGAAATTCCCATCTTCTGAAGAAAAATCATCTCTCTGATGATCTTCCCTACCCCATTCTAAGAGAACAGGAGAGACCCCACTCTAAGAGACTGGCAGTGGAGTATTTCAATGGTAAGGCATAGGTCATATTGCCTGGAAGAACGAAGCAAGAAGACACAATGAAATAACACCATGAGGTGACAAGAGGCACAAAAAAGTGCAAAGAAAATAGACTGTGGAACTACCAGGTCAACTGTCCCAATGGGTGAAATATAAACACAGATTTGCCCTTGGTTTTGATCCAGTCCCTCCTTCAGTACACCAGATCAAGCCAACAGTAAGAGTCCTCAGGCTTTCCATTTGGCTCACTACCACCTTGCAACCAGACCCTCTTCCTTTGACCACCCCTCCCAGTCAAAACAGGGGGCTCTGTCTACAGTCTCTTACAGGCTCCCTGGTTCCTTCCATGTGGGAGGCCAACTAGGTTCTTCCAAGAGGACTGTGTAGCAAAGTTAAGGGACTATTTCATTCTTACAGTGTGGTTAGAACCATGACAGATTTGATACCCACCACTCTATAGGTCTTCATTGCTAAGCCAATAGGCCTAATGTCCTAAAGCCTTTGGACAATTTGGGGAGATGTCTATTTCAAAGGCTCTTTCAGCATTTCCTTTCCTTTGCAAGCTGTTGGCTAGACCACCACAGTTCAGAAGACGAAGTCAGATAAGAGTCATTGTTTCCTTACATTTGTCTAAGAACATATTAGAGAAAGACATTGGCCCACAGTCTTAAAGGAAATATATTAATGCACTAGATCACCTGTTCTCAACTCAAATAACAGCCTGATATTGGCTGAAGAATACTTCCTTAGGGTGGCCAGCTGTGCTACGACTCAATCTGTCACCATGGAGAGCAAGACACGTTCTACTAGCAAGCTCGGGCATTCACAGACAGCTGTATGTGTGCATATCCCATTATCCCATTCCCCACCCCAACAGCACAGTACAGCTGTCCACTCTTTGATACAGACAGCATTCCTCTGCCCCACTCAGAGCCTTCATCCCCTTTTTAGTGAGCTTGTGTTACTGCCATTAGTAGAAAAGTTTTATTTTTCCTTCTTTTCCGAAGATGGAAAATGGCCTCTTCTTTGCAGGTACACAGAGAAAAAACTTGCTTACAAATTACAGTTGATGATTCCATGAAATCAGCAAAAGATTTTGAAGATGTCAAAACCTGCTGCCTGAGAACTGCATATAAGAAAAATCAGTATTACTTTTCAAAAGTTGTGTGTTGGAAAAATGAACGATAGAATACAAGTCTTCCTTCTCACTGAGAAAATTCTGGTTTTCCTTCTCTCAGTCAACTTCTTTAGTTAGAAATCTGTTAAACATGAATTGCACATATGCGTGTTTCAAGATTAACTTTTCTACTGTGGTTTTCCACCTCTTAATTTATAACCCAGAAAAAGTTAGAATTTTGTATAACATTTTGTGGTTCTTAATTGCTTACCAGTTCGAATGTTTCAATCGCCAGTTTTGCATTATCTAGCAGTCAATGAAATTACAAGGTAGTTTAGTATGCCTGAAAGGTAGCCCTCATATTTTAGACTGCTAAATCTACATTAAGTAAACTATAATTACTCACACAGCCTTGAAGATCTCATCTTTGGAAATGGATCTAGGTTTTCTGATTGAGTGACCTCTAGATTTTTCTGTCACTGGGCTAAGACAACTGACAGAGGTTACTGACATGTAAATACATATTGACGAGCCTGAAATGCAAAGTTAAGGGTTGGATTAAATTCTGTCCTGACCAAGCTTTCACACATTGTTGTGTAGAACATGAAAATAGTTTTAATACAGACCAGTTAAAAAGTAGAAACGTCAACAGTAAAGTTAACTTTGATGTCATTTTATAGTCCTGTTATTTTCCATCCTGTTTTAAATAGATGAAAATTGAAACCTTTCTGGACAGAAACTGAAAAACTGATCTGAGAGTACCGGCAGAATCTTAAAGCTGCTATGGATACACGGCTGTGGCAATGATGTGTTTCTTTCCTGATCAGCAAGCAATATAAATATATCTGTTATTTACAAGTATGTTGCTTCATCCATCAAGGCTGCACTGAACAGACTGCACTTAGTAGGTAAGTGAGGCATGGCAGAGAGTGATAAAAATGAAAAATTACTCCCACTTCAGCTATGCTAATTCTGAACTATGTAATGTAAATGTTTACAACCCCTTTTAAGGTAATGCCTCTAAGAACACAGCTTGTATAAAATTGCACCAAAATGTTCAAATTAAAGTATTCATTTTCAGCAAATTTGAATTAAAAAAAAGCCCAACTCAAAAAAGGAGTTTAAAAGCCCAAAGGATTTCAAAAGCCCAACTCAATAATATAAATTACTAATTTACCTGGAAGAAAAAAGTTTGCATGATTACAAAGCCCCATTTCTGTGACACTAGCCATATAATGAGAATGGCTCTTCGAAGTCCGTATTACAAGTGAAAATCTTTTGATAATTACCCAACAATGGGATGCAGTAAGTTTCAATATTTCCTTGTATTTAGCTTCTTCAGTTCCCTGTATAGCAGAAGTGGATTCTTCTGAAGGGCAATTTAAAACACGAGGTTGATTTAAATGCTCTGAAAAATTCCCTGGAGAAGCTTAGACAACTCCTTTCACAATAAGAACAACAATCCACCATGTTTCATGCCAGGGTTTGGCAGTAAGAATAACCCCAGGCTTCCCCTAGGTGCACTTGTGTGTTAATTGTTGATAGGTGGAAGCAGTTGCCATCTTTAACATCCTTGATTTGGTTAAAGAAGTAAAGACCAAGATTTGTGCCAAAAGCAAACCTTACAGGGCAGCAGAATATGGTTTTCTGTCCTGACATTTTATGATGCCTTAAGGGGATATTGAGAGGTATTAAAAACTAGGCATCACAGCGAGACTTCACTGCAAGCACTGTTCCTGTGGTTGCAAATAGACTAGGTGATTACAGAAACAGATTATTTCTTGGTCTTTGGTGTATTTTCCCTTCACCAAGAAGTCTTGTGTCTGCCCCCACCCCTATCCTGCGGTTAATGAATGGCTGCAGCTTCATGCAGGGAGGAATAACAGATCTAAAGAGCCCAGTATGGTTCCCTTCTGACAAAGACCAGGGCAAAATGAGAGCTGAGGGGCCAATGCACAAGCTGTCCACTTCTGCTACCATGCCACACACTCAGAAATGGGTTTGTGCCCTGGATGACTTCTTTACATGGAAATTCAGTATCAACCCTATTTTCCTACTGCTGTAATGACAAATACTTGCCCCTTCTGCCTTTCATGAGAGGGACTGAGAAAAACTTCCTTCAGACCTGTCGATGGGCAGGCACTGAGGGACCTGGTCTACTCCTGTCCCTTGGTCCAAGTGCTCTACAGAGAAGGATTTGAAGCTGAGGGACTGCTTTCTGTTGGGTACCCCTGCTGTATGATGAGAAAGGAGTGTTATTGAAAGAAGAGCTACTATATTTGTTAGCTGCACATATGTAGTCTGCTGCTACGATTTTCTCTAACTTTATGATTCTGTCCTATTCACGTTACCAAAATATTTCACGGCTCTTATTTAGGAGAGATTTTCTGACTCATAAGGAAATCCAGGCAGGCTGCACCAACTTTCCCACGCTTATCAGAAGGAGCTTAAGTTTATTTAATTATTTTCTTGTGCACTCTACAAATGCTGAATTCGGGCAGGCTTGCCAAACCCAGCAGATGGGTAACATTGTGGGGAAGGAAAACACGGATTCAATGTAGAAGAGTTTAAGGGGAGGAGGGTCCTTGGAGGAGGAGAAAATATTACATCCATTTTAGGATTTGTTCTATTCATACTCTCTTTTTTAAAGCACAACGTATTTTTTATTGTTTCCTTACAATCTGGGAAGGGAGAGAGATTTGCAGATAGCAAAGCCTTGTGGAGTAATCCAAATTCCATCGCAATTTGGGGTGTGGCATACAGTACAGTGCATATCTTTCAAAGCTATTGAGATTTTGACTGGTCTCCCTGAGTTTACTCACTCAGAAGTTAGGCCTTGTGCTTCTCGTGTTGTGTTCTTAAATCAATCCCTAGGGTTTGGTGCATGCTGCCACTACTCTTTTTTCTACCCAGAATATAAACAATAACAGGCAAGAAAAACTTTCTTCTTATATCAGAAGTTTGGGGTTTTTTTTGTATTATTTTAAAAAGACGTACAAGAGGAAAAAACAGATTTTAAAAACAAGTCTGTGTGTATGGCTCTCTTATCTAAAGCCATTACTATAGATGAAGTCTTAAGTAACTCCAGAGACATTCTTATCTTGGCCAGGTTTCAGCTGAATTACCTCTATATCAATGAAATAACGGCCTTTTCTTTAATTCTGTCACAGTTCTTTTTCTATTGTTGACTTTCATCTTTCTAAAGTTAAACCAGATCTATGAAGGAGATCAAGGCAAAACCGGCAGCGCTCGTTATCCTTATATCGGTTACTGCTTTGCACAATAGTTCAGCAGACAAAAAGCACTCAAGGTTGTTGCTTAACAATTCTTAAGTATCAATAGTCATTTGATAGAGTTTTGAGCCTTTCCTTCGCTACACAAGTGTTTCAACTCAACCTAATATCTACTTTGCATTAAGCAGATGATGCTAGTGACAAATAAAAAATTATGCCATAGAAAAAAACAGGCACTGAAGAAACAGACTTGAATAAGTTGTTTTGAAGGTATTTGATACAGATATTTTTCATGCCAACAGAATGTAGAATTGCTTGTAAGATTATTTAATTTAGTAAATTCAGTGGATTCACCGTTACAAAGAACATTTCTTTTGGAACGTCCCATCCAAAACAATAAAGTTTATTATGAATGGGCAATTCACTCTGCCTACACATTTTTTTTAGACTCTGCCATTATATTTTTTGCTTCAATTACATAAAAGACTAAGAGAACATTATGGCTTATTTCACTGTTCACTCAGTATATAATTGAGATGTTAAGCACACTACAGTGGTTGGGGACATGAAAGCATTGGTATGCTGTCAAAATTTCCCACTCTTCAGAGACGTTGCATGCTTCAATAAATCCATCTATACAGACAATGCCTTTAAAAGCTGTCATCCATACCCAGTGTCAGCAGCATCTCTGAGTAACTTGGCGGTAATCTCTGTTTATCCTCACCTTTCTTGGCTTCACAGACTAACAGCAGATGAGTGATTGGTGACTGAGACCTAGGACAAGGCCTTATGCAGAGGTCACAAACAATGAACATAACAGACTTCAGCTGTCTATGAAAATTAAAAAACTTCTAACATGAATCGAGTTGTTATGGCAACCATGAGCATCCAAATCAATTATTCTAAGGGAACATGCAAAAATTAACAAATACTTTTAATGTACTTTTAACATCATCCTTTTCTATGATACTCATATTTTTTTTTCCCCTTTGTGACTCTTGCACCTTTCAAGAGCAGTTATACACAGTTGCTTTCATATAATTTTGACTGAAGACAACAATCAAACACATCTAAATCATATATTCAAGACACAATAAAATATCAATTTATTGAGTTCAGACACTTCCAGACATAAGCAAAAAATTATGTTCAGTCTGTTACCTCCAAATCTGAAAAGGTTTTATGGCATAGAACTCAAATCTCCATCTCAGCCTGGCTCAGGTCTCCAGCCTGTGTTTTTTCTATCAAAAACATTTCTGCATGACTAATTTAACCATGTGCTGTAATTGAATCCAAAATCTGAAACTGTTTTAGCTAAATAATACAGATGATGATTTTCTAATGCAAATGGCATTGTACCAGGCATGATGTAATTGTTATTAGAATCACACAATACGCAAAGACAAATTAGTTGCTGGACTGAAACTTTGTGGATATCAAAGAATCAGTAATCACAACATGATTTAAATTTCATAACAGAAGACAGATCCCAGTCCCAATGCAAACTAAGTTCTTCAATAGAGAAAATTTTCTAAATCTGAAGGCCACTAATTTGAAGGAAAATAATGAAGCAAATATGTGACTACCTGTTTGTAGCTGCTTAAGAGAGATATTCAGGGATGGTAGGAGTTTTAAAAATATTTAAAACAATATATATTTTTATATATCAAATGAAAAATGAGTAAAATGTTTAGGGAAGTTAATCTCTGAGAAAACTCATAGCTGTCAAAGCTAAGCAAATAAGAATGAAAGCTTTTTAAAGTATACTCATAGCAAAATATACTGTAATAATGGTATAACTTCACCATTAAATAGATTTGCAATATTCACAACAACATGGAAAAGTAAAAGTGTTCATTTAATTTTCTGTTATGTGTTTAAAAAGGAAGCAGAATGAGGTATTCAAAAGAAGATGCTAAAGTGATTTACAGTTTGCTCATAATTGGAAATGTCAAACAGCCCTATGAAGTATAGATACTTTTAAAATTGAGGCCTTGGTAATTTACACCCCAAAACAGTTGGATGAGCATATTTCTGGTTTCAGAATTGCAGGAATATTCAAGAAGCCTGGAAGGATGCTAGTGCTTTGCTGACACTCAACAAGACTAATGGCACACCGCCAGATAATTATAGGCTTGCTAGCCTGACATTAAACCAAGGAAAAAATAAAGAAAAGTTGATATGGGATTCACTGAATAAATACAGAATAATAATTTATGCCAGCCAAAATGATTTTACAGAAGACAGGTCTCATCAAACAAATTGGTAAATGTTGTATGAGACTACAAGAGTGATAAAGACAACTGAGTAGACACAATAGTCTGGAAAGATATTTGAACCTGCACCAACTGGCAATGATTTCGTTTAAAAATTAGCACTACAAAAGATCAATCTGTTCTACTGAATGAAGGCGAAATAAACTGAGAACTGTTCAAGAGTTAGGTATCAGAAAGCAGCTGCTTTTTTTGTATAACAGTATGTTAGTAGCATTCTTCAGGGTTTTCTTTCAGGCTTGATTTTACTCAACACAATAATTAAGATTCAAATGTAGATATACAACTACTTTTAACCCAGTGTTTGGTAAACCACTAAATAACAGTAACATACAATGTCACCAAACTTTCTTACCAATCAAACACTTTTAAAACACAAGCAATTACATGTTTAGGAAACATTTATGTCAGACAATCTCATAGAAATGGCAGCCAAGCTCAGAAAAGAAGGGATACTAAAATGACTTTTTCCAAATAATGAGCCAGGAGTGCCTCGACAGGAGTTTCTAATGTGAATGTCAGAATCCCACAAACAACAGAATAGTGAGCAGTAAAATAGTTATGTGTTGATGTTCAGCATCAATGAACTACACTGGGGTGGCAGTTCTGTTGCCCATATTTTTTAACAGGATACTGAAAGACTGGAGAGCTATGAAAGGATGGCAAAATGTTGGAAAAATGTTTTACTGTTAGAAATGTGAAAAATACCCCAATATGCTTCCATTTCTTAAAAAAAAAAAAAAAAAATAGACTGACAACTGATGTATTTCTAACACAAATATACCTTCATGAACTTCATATATACCAAATATTAAAATATGAAGGAGAAGACCATCAGAAACACACGCCTCTGGAAAGATGAAGAGCTATGTCTAGCTATATGGTGCAATAACAAATCAAGCCAGCTTTTAATTCAAAAGAATCTTTTTTGATCATTTCCCAGTTCAGAAGAGTACATGTTTTTTAAGGGCAGCAGTCTCTTCTGGGTGAGTAATTGCACAACATCCTTTACAAGAACCAGTGCTTCCCAGGACAGCCTGTTTATAAAGAAAGGATCTTCGTCTGCTTAGTCACTACGGAATTCACTTTATTCAGGTTGTCCAGAACTCGTGCTGATTCAGTATTCCCCCAAAAGATTTTTTTTTTCAAGTATTTTAACAGAGTTTGGCTAGGAAAATGACAGATTCTGCATCATTTACTCAGAAAAAACACTGAAAATTGCTTTCCCATTGGCTGTGTCTGCACGCACAGCTTAACCTAATACCATCTCGAGAAATATTTTAATAAGTTTTTCGCTCACAGCTAACAGTCTCTATCATGCTTAAAAATTTAATTCCAGAACCTGAGTTCTTGTCCTTCAGGATTAGAGTCTAGACCAGAGCTCTGGTTCTCCATGTTGCTTTCTACACATATAAAAGATAATCAGGACTTGAGTCCTGAAGAGAAACATGAGACCATGCTGTGTTCCTGTGAAGGTCAGTTCCGGAAATCCAACTGAAGTAAATCGGTTTTTCCATCAGATCCTTTGCTCTATCATATAAATGATCTAAACTCCTACTTTTGTTTTCAGAGACATTTTCAGAAGTCTGTCATCCTGTGTTTACACCTACTGACAACTATCTTGTTACAGACCTATCCCACAGCTGAGCCTAAAATGTGTTTGGTAACTTTCTCTGAAGAATTCCTTTCGTGAATTCACTTATAAGGTCTCTGACAGTGAAAAATCACCTTGTCTTTCATCTTCATTACATTGTCATTAAAATAAATGGAGAAGGAGCAGGAAAATGGGGAGTTACTGCACTCAGAGTTCCTCAAGTGGCTATATTCTATATATACTTCCCTGTATTTTATATAAGTATATTAAAAGTCTTCAGAATTAATTTCTTCGGGCGATTAGCAGAAACAGAGTATGTCAGAGAAAACACTGATGTTAGGATAAACCACAGCTGAACGATCTCATAATATTGCACTAAATTGTTGTTATAACAATAAAATCTGTTGTATGAGTAGAGGATTAATGCAAGATATCCTGTGTGATGTGGATGGAATTTAGCACCACAGAGCTGTACGAATTTCTGTGTAGGCATAGTTTCTACCTTAGAAAGACATACAGAAGAATAAATTACATTTTTCTGGGACAGAAAATTTCATTGGTTTTGATGCATGACATTCTGAAACAAAATGTAACAGCTTTTGGGAGCTGTTCCAGAAGTCCTAGTGCATGCCTACACAATAAAATTGAGTGCTGTGTAGAGAACTCCAGCCTAGGAAGGACTAAGGTAATTTCAGAGCCAGAAACTTCCTCAGCATGTTTTTATAGCATCACTGAAGCAGCAGACTCTGTTACCTCAGGTTCATTACCATGTACAGCTTTGAGGACCCACATTGATATATCTGCACCAGGTCATACTGCGTGATGCTACTGTAACCCAGCACTGCTTCAGTGTTCTCTGTATCTCACTGCAGTCAGAGAATAAATGGGCCCTTAAATGCAGTCATCACTATCACTCTTTGCTGCAATATATACTTTCATTTGCGTGTAAACACACAGAGCAAGGAGATCCAGACCAGCAACAAGCTTGCATGCTCTCAAACAACATTCTCAAGCAGAAAAATCTTTGTTCAGTCTTGTTGGCACATGGAGTCCAACCATGCGCTCAACCAAGATCTAGCAGCGCTTTCAGAACTCCTAATCGGCCTCCCATTTGAGACGGTGGCAAAGTTCTAGCAATGTTGAGCCCTACCTCTAGCTGAGCTAGATAACTAGGACAGAGACCTGGTTCAGAGAATCACAGGGAGATTTTACACAAAGCTACTCATCTGTCCAGAGAGTCAGATTTTTACAAAATAACAATTCAGAGAGCCCAATCTGATTTGAAAACTGTTTTATGGGCTGATAAATTCAACAACTCAAATCAGCATTTGAATGGGCCGTACAGACTGTTTGAATTCGCAGTCTGTTTGTTAAGGCCCCCCTCTTTCTACATTCCTGAAGAAGCTAAGCAACGAGACAGAAATTCTCACATGGATTGAAAAAACAGATAGCTAAGAAGTTAGGAAAAACCCTTAGAAATTAGGAAACAATACAGAAATCAATGGTCAGTTTTTCTAATGGTAGTAGTCATTAATGGGCTCAGAACAGATCCCTGTGAGATTTCATTCTCTCTCTCATATAATCATAAACAATCTGGAAAAAAAGAAGTAGCTTCATGTGAGACAGTTTGCTAATGAAACATATAATCCAGGCTATGAAAGGTGAGGGCTGACTGCCAAGGAAAAAAGACCTTATGGTAACAAACATATGCCCTGATGAAATGTAACGTAAATAAACACAAAGCAAGGTACTGAAGTAGTTAAACCGAATGACATCAAATCAAAAAAACAGACAACAGGAGCTTTCAACATCAGCAACACTATCTATTTTTAATTCCCCCATCTTAAAAAATTAATGATTTTTTCTGTGTAAGAAAGTTCTGATTAAAAAAAACCCAAAATTCAAGCTGAGACAAGAAAAAAAAAACTTGAAAAGTTTCAGCCAGAAGGCTTATCCTGTGCTAGAATTGTAAACAACTGAAAATAGGGAGTATATCAGGAAGTACTAGACAATATTAACAAAAGTTTTCTGGTATCGTCTCAGCACTGTTGAATGTTAGTGGTATCTTGCCCATCGTCCCAGACTGTCTGCATCTACTGGGTCAAAGTGCCCAAATAGTTTAACGATCTGAGCTCTAATATTTCCACCAACCCCACTCACTTTATTGTATTCTTCAATGGCTGTATAAAAAACGCTGATTCAAATTTTTTAGAAGTTTCTGTCTTTACAATTCCCATTCCAATTCATACTTGTTACCCTTTGAAGACAGGTTACCTTTCCGTCTTTTGAAACCTAGCACGGCAATTTTAAGTGGCAAACACCACCATTTTGAACAACATTTACTGTGTCCTGACTCCCCTTGTCCAAAATTTAAATGAACTTGATAATAGATACAGTCAGAAGGATTAACAAAATGGATGAAGCAGTAAACTGATGCTGAGCTGAACTGGTGGGAGGTGCCCACCACTCTGGGAACACTGTTAATTTACTAATCATAGAATCATAGAATGGTTTGTGTTGGAAGGGACCTTTAAAGGTCATCTGGTTCTAAACCCCCTTGAATACTTCCATGGATGGGGCATCCAAAACTTCTGTGGCAAGCCTGTTCCAGGCTCAAAGTAAAGAATTTCTTCCTAACATCTAACCTAAATCTCCCTTCTTTCAGTTTAAAACCGTTACCCCTCGTCCTATCACTACACTCCCTGATAAAGAGGCCCTCCCCATCTCTCCTGTAGGCCCCCTTTAAGTACTGGAAGGCTGCTACGCTACAATGTCACCCTGGAGCCTTCTGTTCTCCAGGCTGAACAGCCCAACTCTCCCAGCCTGTCTTCACAGGAGATGTGCTCCAGCCCTCTTATCATATCTTGGTGGCCCTCCTCTGGACTTGCTCCAACAGATCCATGTCCTTTTATGTTGGGGGCCCCAGAGCTGGATGCAATACTCCAGGTGGGGTCTCACAAGATCAGAGTAGAGAGGGAGAGTCATCTCCCTTGACCTGCTGGCCATGATTCTTTTGATGCAGACCAGGATTCAGTTGGCTTTCTGGGCTGCTATTGACAAACAAAATGAAACACACAGATTAGAAATTCTGTAAGTCACCATCCCAGGTCCACTAAAAAGGAAGAATAGCTGCAAATGCTTTGGAGACTAAAGCAAGAAAGACAATTTGTAATAAAACATGAGAGTCACCTTGGACAGAACATAAGAACTGCAACAGCTATAGCGTGAAGCAAAGCTATCAAATGGCTGTCACCTGGAAAACAATGTTTGGCAAGAGTTACTGTGAACAGCATATTAAACCTGAGTTGGCACTGTAAAATGGTAACACAGAAGACAAGGACAGTTGCATAGGAAACATGGAGAAGGCAAAAAATTTATTCTTTCAATATGGGCATGGGAATGTTATGAAAATTGTCAACCCGTTAAACCCAATTTCTTACCACCCACAATACTAAGAGGTTGGGCCGTAAAAATTTCTCATAGCTGGCACACCAGTAAGATACAGATACTGCTACAGAGACATTAACAAGACTTCTGATCAGAACTCAGTAGCAGAGACTGTAGCTGACAAGCTAATGAGGTCGTTGGCACAGGCCCAGAGAGTAGAGATAACTCCAGCCAGACATCTCAGCACGCTAAACTCATGGAAGCAGTGCAGCCACAGAAGAAACAAGTGAGAGGAAGTTGGTGCTGAATTCTAAACTCTGATAGGAATAGTCCTGTAGCTACAAAACAAATTGGGTTGACACTAATCTGGATTTCTCTATTTCACATTGCAGTTATCTTGCATGAGCTCAACCTTCTGAAGTTGCCAGTCAGCTGTGAAAATATACCAGGGACATGTGGAAGGACAGACGCAAGTGGAATGAAAGGCTGTTTTCCCCTGTCAGGAGCCCCAGTTTAATTCCACCTTCCTATCCCTTTACTGTCTGTTAAACCAAAAGGAAAATCTCAAGGAAAAGCAACAGAAACAGTCTGCACCACCCGTTTATAAGGCTGAAGACTTTTCTCCATATAAAAACAGAATCTGGTAGAGTTGTTGAGGCTAGGAGAGTTAGTATGCCCTTCATCAACAGATACTTATGGAAGAACGGCTCTATGGGTTTTCTCCCTCTGCATATCTACAACAGAGCGCTATAGTCACGTAGCACGAGCAAAAGGAGACCTGTCTCAAGACCCTTGGTACTTGAAGAAGAAATAGAACAGAAGAAAAAATTAAAGACTTTGTGGAAAGATCTGATTGCCTCCTGAATCTAAATAATACTATAACGTTCTGGAAATACTGAAGCATTAGAAACTGAAGAGTTTCATAAAATCAGGCCCATGATCTGCTGCTTTTCCCCACTTACACAGTTTGCTACATTTGTTTTCCAGGTCAAAATGAGTTCTAATTAACAGGCTACAGTGCAGCTCAAGGCAGAAGAGATGGAAGGCAGCAAAAAGTATTGAACAGAGCTAGTATGGGTACACATATCTAAGGACACCTTTATAGCTCTATAGTTCTCTTTTTATGTACTTCTCACTGACCTCTCTCTGTGCAGGCTACATGGGTAGCTCTTCCTAATTTAATTTTTATCTCCAAGTAGATAATAATGTGGGACCAACACATGAAATGCAACCTGGCTTTGGCTCTGCCTTTCAAAAATGAAAACATCAATTATATTAAGATACTTAATTTTTGAAAAAGTGTCATAGCTTCTTTTGTATGGAGATCAGGCATATTTGGGGTTAACACAGGCTGTTTGATATGGGATTGTATTGCAAGATGCTAGACAAATTCGGCTTTCGCTGTCTTTGATGCTGGAAAAAAGCACTCAGCACCTACAAGGAAGTTCTTGGCACTTCACAAGGATTGGGCCAGGGTGAGAACATTAGGAGATAGTTTGCTTTCTAACATTTTAGGTCTGACTCATCAAGACTTGACATTTACACCCTTATTCAAATATGAACATCTTCAGGAGTAATTAAAAGGGAATAATTTTAGAAGAGCTTTTTATATCAAAGAGGAAAGAAATAACTTTGTATTGACTGTCTAAAAGAAGTGTGACAAAGCCTAATTACATTTATTCAAAATATAGCCCAAATAAAATGTCAAGATAATGGCTCTCTTTCAAATTTAGAGCTGCATAAGAAATGTACAGGGAAACAGACTGTAATAGATATAAACAAATCCAAATCTGGATTAAATTAAAAGCTGTTACAAAAAGAAAGGGCACCATTTTTGTGACAAATCAGGGGAAAATAAACATCATCCTCCAAAAAACATAATGTACCTTGCCTCTAAGAGAGCGTTTTAATTCAGTTTCACTGACTGAAGAGGGATACAGGGACATGAGGAGTGAGGGGAGTGTAGTGGGGAGGATTTCTTAGAAATTATTAACTATCTTAAACAGTGTGGGCTTAAATGGCAGCAGAAGCACACTAACCCGGGTTTTCAGTCAAATTCAGCTGCTCGAGTTCAGTCTCAGGATCCCCTGCCGAACTGAGCTCAAGCTACTAACTAAAGCAAAAAGCCAAAACTCTGTCTCTTCACTGAAGTAAGGACATACTCCCCAAATGATTTCCACTGGTGAAGCAAAGAAAGACAAGGGCAAATGAATAAAAAGGGTCCATCAGAAAGTGTTCAGGACAGAAATCTTGAGTGGAGAGAGCGAGCCATACCTATAGAAAACAGAAGGAACGAAGTACAAATCCTTAACTGATTCTCTAGTCTCTCTTACATATGCTTTCTCTTTTCCCCCTCCTACTGGCTAACTTTATCTTTGAATGAATTTCTGCCTGGCCTTCTTATTTTTCTCTCCCCTCCATTCTCCATTGACAATTGGGTTCAATTTCATAGTTCATAACACTGCCAGTCCCCGAATACTTTGTGCTTTACTCTTTAGAGGCTCTCAGCCCTTTTATGTACTACAAATGAACACAGTACCTCCTCGGGGATTAATTCTGCTATCCTTCGGCTGAGAACTATCCCAGTGAAAGAAGTCATATTGCCTGTTTATCCAGAGTAAGATTATAGAAATGGTGAGGCTATAACAGCAACAAAAATAACTCTAGTGTCATGATTAAAGCACGCTCTATTCACGACTGAAAGAAGTAAATCAAAAATCGTTATAAAGTTGCTTCTTTCTACATACTCCAGATGAGTCATCAAAAACGTACAAGCATGTTGGATAGAACAGTATTTAGATAGCATCTCTGCAACACCACATAGTATAGGGAAGTTTTATTAAAACAAGGAACACGAGATCTCTGTCATGATCCCTGAATTCCAATTGCAAGCCCACACTTAGTTCTGTAACTACCAGATGTCAAGTCAGAGCTGCCAAAGTGAAGAGGAACAGATGGCATAGATCCATTTAAGCCTCTGAGTTTTGAGAATGGGTTTGGGGGATTGCACAGAGGGTTTATTTCTTGTGCCAAATAAAGTACTAGGGTGTTTTTCAGCATCTACAGAAAAAAAACAATTTCAAGACAAATAAAAGACAATCCAAAGTCTTGAGCAAAATTAGCAGACATTTAAAGTCCAGTAAGTTTTCCCTCCAGTGGGAATGTTTATAGTAGATCCTCCTTTCTGCATAATTTCTTGATTTTAATTTAAAAAATACCTGTAAAACCTCAAGTCATTCCATAGAATCTCTTCACTCATTAAAAAAAAAAATATAAAGAAGTGCTTTATGACTGCAAACGAATCTTGGCTCTGAGTGCAGTTGAGAAATGTCAGACTGCAAATTAAAGAAGTTAAATAAACAAAAGTAATTGTATTTTCCCAGTGCCTGTGGTAGCGTTCACACAGAAATCTTACATCTGACCTTGTATTATGAGGTTAAAGGATTTTCAGCATGGGCAAAGTGGCAAAATAGAACTGTTTGCTACTGATTCAAATCCAAAGGAGAAAAAGTTTGAGATATCTGCCCTCTGAAATCACCAAACTCTTCTTTACTCAGAAACAAAATCCAGAGTGATGCTGAGGATCTGATCCTTCTGTTTTTAAGGGAACTGCAGATGACCAGCACATCTTAAGACTGTATTGTAAGTGACTGTTGAAGAGCTCTTCATCCGCTAATTCAGAAGTAAAAAAAAGTTACGATGGCTTTTGACATGTAAACAGCTCCAGTATGGGAAACGGCACAGAGCAAATCCATAGAGTTAGAGGAAGCGCGTTACGTGCCAGTATAGGGCTCTTCTGGGCAGTGGCTGCTCAAAACATGGTAGCCCAGAAGATCATGGCGTTTTCCCTAAACAGGCTGAGTTCTTTCCTTTTGAAACTTGTTTCCCTTGAGACCCTTTCCACCTCCGCATGTCTCCATCATTGCTACACTGCAGTGCTTAACCCCTTAGCCGTTATCCTAGAACAATGCTTGAAAGTGACTGTTTTCGCTTATGAGGCTGTGCAACATCAAGCGCTCAATGTTGCAAACTGCACAGCGCAGCAGGGGCAGATGACAAGAAACACGCTGCTAAGTGTGCTAATGAATAGGTCAATAAACTCATAAAACCTGCTGTGAAAGAATTTAGAGGAAGGGTGCATTAATCTACTGAAAATAAAACTGACCAAGTTTCTTATTTAAACTCTAGGCCTAGTTTTATCCCACTCAACTTCCACTATATTGCTTGGAAACCTGGCTGCCCTATGCCCTAATTCTACCTTCTGCAGCCACTACATTCCTCTGCATAATCCAGTGCAATTCCGAGAATAAGCCATATAAGGGAAATCCCTCTTTTCAAGAGGGTTTGATTTTAATCCCTTCTTGCAAAGAAGGTAACTATGCACCCCTCATATGCTAGATAAATTCTTCAGCTCTTGTACTTACATGCACTCATTCTGTAACAAAACAATTTAAAAGCTTCAAACATCTCCTCCCTTCTCATTCCTCAACCCCAGTCTAATTGTGAGAGAAAGGAACAAGCTCTAGACTGGGAATACAAACAAATAGGTTAGTCCACAAGAAAAATTTGGAGAATTATGCTATAGAAATACAAGCAGAATGAATATTTCATTATTGCCTTTACCAGGGAAATAAGACAGTGAGACAGACCGAGAAGCTTCTCAAGCAATCAGCCCCCACTCATGATTTCCTGCTGTAATCAGTGAAATAGGTTTAGGACCAAAATCTCAAGTCCACCAATTTATATCCTCTCCGTTATTATTTTAGACCTTGTAGAATTTGGCTCTAAAATGGAAAAGCTTTCCTTGAAAAATGAGGATTGTTTTTTTTCATCATGATGTATCAAAGGTCTGAAACACAGAGATTAAATGATAAAAATAAAACATCTGGGAAAAAGATAGAGGTAGCAGAAGAGGGGAATAAAAGAGCTAAATTAGCCAGCTGTAAAGGCAGATCTCTTTGCAAAGTAGCTAAATTGTCTGGCATTTTATATACCAAACTATCAGGCTACAAAGAATCTCATACACAGTTATCACTATAAATATCTCAATAACTGGATCCTTTCTCACTGAGATTTTCAAACAACGCTTCAAAGTCTCTTTTCTTCTCCAATTTCTGAAAATGATTACTTTTAACCAAGTCAAGCAGCTCAAACAAAATATGTTTATCTCTACAGAAATAATGTTTATGAAAATGCGGAGATTACACACAAGTCACCAGTGAAGTACAGTTAGAATTGAAACTGAACATCAGATGTGTACAACTTTCAGCCTGTGCATAATGAAGTAACCAAATATATCAGCCAGCCACCTAGAGGGAAGGGAAGGGAAGGGAAGGGAAGGGAGGGGAAGGGGAAGGGGAAGGGGAAGGGGAAGGGGAAGGGGAAGGGGAAGGGGAAGGGGAAGGGGAAGGGGAAGGGGAAGGGGAAGGGGAAGGGGAAGGGGAAGGGGAAGGGGAAGGGGAAGGGGAAGGGGAAGGGGAAGGGGAAGGGGAAGGGGAAGGGGAAGGGGAAGGGGAAGGGGAAGGGGAAGGGGAAGGGGAAGGGGAAGGGGAAGGGGAAGGGGAAGGGGAGATACACAGGAATGCAGCGTGAGAGTGTCATGGTTCGGGCCAGACTGGCCGCTGAGATGAACAACAGATGCTCTCCCCCACCTCTCTCTCCAAAGAGAGGAGGGAGAGAGGGACTTAGGAGTTTAGAAGGAACTAAACTACTTTAATGAGATATAAATAATAAAATAATTAAAAGGAAATAATGAAATATATATACAAAACCGTATCAAGCTCTCACATCACCAGTAGGCACTGGGAAAGTCCCAGGCTGGACTAAGTGACAAGGGGAACTGGATTCCGGATCACATGGATTGGAATCAAAGGCAGATGAACAGACAGAATCTTTCTCGGACGTCAGCTGTTGAAGAAAGAAAGCTGACCCTTTGATCCCTCAGCTTTTATACTGAGCATGATGCAGATGGGATGGAATACCCCGTTGGCCAGTTTTGGGTCACCTGTCCTGTCCACTCCTCCCCACAGGTGTGACCCCTCTATCCTTTTCCGCTTCCGACCCTCCAATGTGGCAAATAGCAAAGCTGCAAATAGCAAAGACCTTGGATGTTGTAGCAATAGTATAAGCAAGAAGATCTCTGCATACCATTTCTTGGCATAAATTATAAATAATCAGGTCTTATCTCTCTGAGAGTTAACAGCGTCTCCACAATATGCTGTTAATTTCAGAGAGTTCAGTTAGTTAGAAGAGGCTTAGCTGCAAGGTAAAATTACTGAACAGAAAATTCATTCTGTTTTACCTCAAATCAGGACAGAGAGTAAATATGCTTCATTAAGACCTGAAGATATTTCTTCCCATTTTTTTCTTGTCCTACCAATAAAGGCAGTTCCAGGAGAAATAACACATTATTTGCTCATGCTCCTGCTCCCATCACAGGGCAACTAAGTTCTTCTTCTCAGTAGGTGTTCAAATCCTTCTACATATTGGACCAGATTTGCCGTGTTTCTGCACTTTAGATAACCAACTGCATGCCAGCATAAAAAGCACTAAGTCAGTAGGAGGAAAGCCAGTTGCTCTGCACTAGTGCCCATGAGGCAATAAAAATCTTTTTCTGTTTCTCTCAGTTCTGGCAAGGCTCATTTACTCCATGTCTTTTCCCATCTGGAACATCCTAACGGTACCTTGTTACCTCATATTCCTCGCTTCTCTCCAAGTCTCATTGGCAAATATACTTTGTTCTTTGCCTTTTCCTTCTCCTGTTTCTCACTTGAATCATTCAAAGATTTGAATTTGGAGGGCATTCTGCAACAGAGTGGAGATTTTGCAAGAAGGGTGAACGGTACCCTGCAAACTGTTCCCCAAGAGTGCAAAGGATCCGTTCATAACTACTGTTTTTTCCCTGAGTTCCTCTCAAAGTGGTGTATTTACATGCTGTCTCATTCTTGGAGCATACATAAAAAGTCTCAGTCTAGCACTAGACTGAATCCCACAAGACGTAATAAGAGTCTACTTGAACATCTCATCTGTCTTAACCATTACAAATGAAGTTATCAGTAAATAACCAAAAAAACTATTTCATTCTTAAAACCTCTCAGATCTATGGGAGACTTGGTCAGAATTGTGGCCCTACTACAACGAAGAAAAAAAACGTATGTCTCAAGGCAGACCGTGTCATTTTGTAATAAGCACTCAGTACAAGGTTTCTTTTTGTGGAAGATATTTTTTTCTGAAATAAAATACATGATGTTACCAGTAGTTTTCTCCCAGTTTTGCACTGGTTAGCTGTCTTGAAGTTAATGAAGATATTCCTCATCCAGAAATATTAATCCCTGCACATGAACAATTTCATCCAAGGTAATAGTTATGTATTTGTAAAGTCACTCTTACATTCAAGCGTTTATAAAATCATACCCTAAATCAAGAGCAACTAGATCCACACATGGCAAAAATCAGTAAATGACTTCAGATTTACAGATTCTAAAGTAGCCAGTGAAGTTTCTCCAAATAAAAATGTTCACTGAAGGCTTGGATGACTACAGCAAGATAATGCAAGATAGTTTAACAAAATCTGCCATTTGTTTTCCTGGTCTCTCACTCAGTTGATTCTTCTGCTGCCAGAATAGTGAAACTGTAGAAAGTCCTATTTAACAAAATTTACATCTGCATCCAGGAAAGGATCATATTTTGCTTTATCATGTTCCATGGCTCCAATAACTAAATATTCTGTGCTTTGATTTTTTTCAGTCAAGTTACATAGTTTTTTTCCATGAAATCGATAGTGAATTGTTCTAAGTTTGTCAAAAATATGGTAGGAGTGATTCAATGACAGAAAATAATCATACAGAAGTAAAAGTATATTAAAAATATATAAAAATTGTTGAAGAGTAATCATTAAGAAACACACACTTTGAATTTCTAAACTCTATAGTGCACTTGTAATTAACGTTTTGCCTTGAAACTAGATATAGCATATATGTCTTTCTGCATGGAGCTAGAAGTTGTTTATCTTAAATTAGGAAACAAAGGTACTTCTGCTGAAAACAAAATGTGACCTTTTTCGGTTTTACTGATTGCCTTTGAAGAGAAATAAAATGTCACTGCATCTCATGAAGTTTGTTGGTAACTCATGTGAATCAGAAAGGTATTTCTTTCTCTCAGTGGGAGACTACAGTCTAAGCAACCTGCAGCAGACCATAATGCAAAAAAAAAAAAACCAAACCCAAACAAGAACTCCCCACTCCTTTGTTTTAGTTATATAACAATGGTGTTTAGATGCTGGGGAGAAAAAGGCACTCAAGAACTGGCTTCTAATTTTTAACTCTTTAAAAAAAAAAAAAAAAACAAACAAACTTTCAGATAACTTCCACAAGTTACAGACTTCTTAGTGCATGTGTTAGTGATAAGTTCTACCCCATATCTGCCTGAGAATTAGTTCCTTATTCCCACATCTCCTATTGAGGACTTAGTTTGACTCCTGCTTGTTAAAACCCAGCATGAAGCAGATCGAAGCATAACAGCAGCCAGCATCTCAAAGCTGGTTTTAAGCAGGAAACTTAAATAGATTCAAACATATAAAAGCCTGCCACTTTTCATAAACAAATTCTTTGCTGTGTTTGCAATGGAAATTTCTGACACCACTGTACTCTGTGCAAAGACTCTCACAGAACAAATAGCAAATGCCAGCAGGTACCATCAAGTGACTCTTTACAGATTTTATTTCTTCATTATTTCCACTAGGTACTCCAAGAAACAAAAGCGAGGTCAAGGTATCAATAACCTCCTGTATCACCAAGATGGAATTCAAGGAGAAAAGCAGAACCATGATCTTAAAGGCGTGCTCCTTAAATGTTGGAACTGATAAAATAAATACATTTCTCTGCTTTCTTTCCCCCAGGAAAGTTTTATTCAACTGTCTTAACTAATTACAGGAAAATTATAATAAAACTACAGCACTCAGTTTACTTAGAATTAAACCTTTCATTTGGATTCAGTTCTTTACAGCTGGAAATTTTATATTTCCAAGTTGGATGGTTGTTTTCCACCACACAGTGGAGCGTATTTTGTTGTCATCACCATGTTTTTTTCAAATTTTTTTCACTTCTACGAGAATTTCAAGTAGAAAAGGAAAAAATACAGAAAGCAGTTATGTAACTTCACAGCTTTCTCAGCAGTTCCATTCTACTACATTGACATTCTTGTCAAAGTTTAAAAATTGCAGATGTAAAAAAGACAAAGGAAAAAAGGGAAAACATGAAGATTCTGGACTTTGTCTATTTAATTTCGTGAGGAAGAAAAAAGCAAAAGGAATTAAAAGTTACTTATAAAGCTTATTTCTTTTTCCCCTCACAAGGAGTTTCAGGGAGGAAGACACAAACAAGCTCTGCTTAGAAAATGCGATCAGCTCTGAAGAGAAGGTTTAGATCCCCTCTCTGGACTATACTGAGCAAATATTTATCTGTGCCACACAGGATCCAAACAGACACGGTCTTCCTTAGTGATGTTTCCATTTAAAAGTTTCCTACTAGAGGGTGCCCAAAGAGGTAGATTAGTTCTTTCAGCTTTTGTTCTTCAACAATCTCATTATTCCTCTGCTGACTTATGTCAACATGGTACCACATCGAAAATGCTGGAAAATCCAGTCTTTCGCTAAGAGAGCTCATATACCTACGTGGCACAGCACACACCATGTGGACATGGTCACAAGAGTCCAATTACATTAGCATTCCCTTTTGCCAGGGTAAACTGTCAAGCTCAACACACTATGTCTGGTTACAAGCCTCTCTTGTTCATCTTGAAAGCACACTGCATCCCCATGTGCAGAAACACTATGATCTCCCTAAGGCTTTACTGTTAAGTTTCTACCACTGCACGTAGATTCTGGCATAGGAAAAGTATAGCAAATATGGTGAGCTCATACCTGCAATCTGATTCCTCTCACCTCACTTTGCATAAGCTCTACTAACTTGTGTTTAACACGATAAATGTGATGTGTTAAACACTTAAAGTTTTGCGGGACTGAGAACACTGATCAACAGCTTGAGGACTGAACCTATGTCTCTTAGCCTCTCTTGTATGAGTATTTATTTAAAAAACTTCAATGGGGCAAAGGAAAAATGAAAGGTTTTTGCCAGTACTTTATTGCTGATTTTTTTCATAGCTTTATATTAAATGGTAAAGGCAGTTCTGCCATCATAAAAATATGTGTACCATGCTAGTTTATATTACTAGTAAAAGTAGTTTTTTCCAATACAAATTCCTGCTGTTCTAGAAAGGTGGGTAGTGGACACACCAGCAAATGAATCTTGACAGACACATGATCCAGGGCAGTCCTAACCATAATCTATACTTATAGATTTATGAACCTTTCCAAAAAATTACCAAAAAAATAACTAGCATAAATCTTAAACTAATGGCTTACCTACATTGCACACTAGCATATAGCTCAAGATCTCCAAATGAGCTCTAAATAAGCTAGTTCAGTCAGTATCAAATACAGCCTAAGCACCTTGAAGCAGAGCAAATTAGCCCGCAGCAGCTCTGTGCTTCCACTTAGCATCAGCTTGAGTATATTTGTAGATTTACCCCTACCTATACCATTTCTACTTGCTTTTTTTAAAGGATAATAAATTTTAAGTGTAGGCTTTGCTTTTCTTTAAGATCATGTATATAGCCAAAATAGCGAACAACAAAGGTCTTAAATCCATTAGACATTTTACCACTGCTGAAGGTCACATTGCCAATAACTGAGACAGGAAAAAACATCATAAAGTTATGTATGGTCACGTTACTCTTCTGTCTGCTTTGATCTGTTTGCAAGAATGATTTATAAAACTGTTAGGAGCTGCATACATTAACCAAACTATCCCATTATATCTTTCCTGGTGCTAACTAGTTATCACTAGTGGTAGCAACACAGTTAATGAACAACTCATGATTGAATATCAATATGTCACCAGACAATGTTCATTCAACCCGATCACTTGTTCTTAAGCATTTTCAGTTCAAAGGCAACATAACTGTAAATACATGGGTTTGCGTCATTATATTCACCCTTTTCTTCAGTCAAATGTTTTTGTGAAGATTTTCTACTTTTCCTCTTACTCTGTCAGATATTTGAGTATCAAAACCTTTTATCACACTACCAATTATATTTCTTATGATAACATTTGTTTTTTCTGGTAGAAATAGTTTTATGCTCTATAATTTAGAAAACCCATCCCTAAACAGCTGCAGTGAAAAGATAATGCAACTAAATTAATGGCAGCTGAAATTTTTGTATGTAGCAAAGAATATCTGAGCCTCTCAGATATTTTATCTAATTGTTTGTTCTCGCATTTGTCCCTTCAGCATAATGATTAAATGCTGTATTCTCCTAGGCAGTCTGATCAAACGTTGATTGCCCTCAGGTGCTTTAGTTGGGAGAGAAAAGGAGGGAAGAAACCTTGAGAAATGTGTTGGTTTCACTTATTCACATCAGATTAGATCCCTATTCACTGGGATCAGATCATCCCTTGACTTAAGGGAATAGCTTGAAATACAGAAATATCCCTGTAATATTAGGAATGTATCCTACCATCTTAACAATTCCTCGAGCACGTTCCTGGCTTCGATTTTAATATGACACATGGTCCGCTGTTTAGCCTGATGCACTGCACACCTTTCTAGAATAGACGGAAGTTGTGTTGGAAAAGAGTACTTTTCTACTACCTTAAGTGAAGAGAGTAGCAGACCCACAGATTAGTGGCCTACAGATTAAAAAAGCCCTTATTACTCTCGCTGCTAATGAACATTTTTCCTTAGCTTGCAGGAGCTTAAATCAAAGAACCTGTGATTTTTGCTTCAGAAAACTTAGATTATCACTGCTTAATACTAGTGCCTGAACCTTCTCTGACTGCAGGCAGTCTACATCAGAAAGGAAGCAGAGGCTATAAGACTTATACTACAAACTGGTACTTTACATTTATAGCCTTTGCTTAGGGCCCCTGTGCACCACGTCATGGAAATACACTTTAATAAATGTGTTATCTGCCACTCTGGATGTCTCTTTTCCACCGAAATCAGTTAAATGAGTAAGTATACAAGCCAAACAAATGGACAAATAAAAGAGAGGAATGCTTCCCCAACATTTAAAATTGCAAGATGAGTCCATGCTGCCTTCCATTCAGAAGGTATAAAGAGAAAAAGAACTGCAGTATGTATTTGAAGCTCTCTGTTGTAAGCTGTGCTTTACAGGCATATCTGTAACAGCTGTATAATTATGCTGTCTGTCTAATTAAGTTCCTTCATGGCATACCTCCCAAACCAGCAATTTTGCATCAACATTTGGTGCATTAGTATGTGCTGAATCCATACACACTCTTACAATCAGGTATTATGTTTCTGCTGGAAAGCATTAAAAAGCAGTTTCCTAGAACACTTACCAGCTGCAGGCAGTAGCGTGAGCACATTTACTCTGTTTCAGACCCAAAGCAAAGATCTCAGAGTCTAAATCACCTTCAATATTTTCCCTGGGCCCCAGACTTCACACAGACAGAGCGCGGTGTGCTCAGTCCTGAGCTGGAAGTCCTTTGCTTCCCAGCCATAGTGCCTGACCCACATGAGATTTTCCACTAGTGCCCTTTGCTGGATCTCGCCTTCTGCTCTGTACTAGCTGATGTAGTAGGAGCGAGTATAGCATGCACCTCTCTCTGCTCTTTGACACAATTACCTTCATCTTAGTTTAGCATCTATTTAAGCATGGAAAAGCTGAGATAAAACCAACAAGATCCTATTTATCTTTGACATCAAACTGACAATACTTCTACATAAACAAGCATATAGCATCTGAAACTTATGTTGAACCAACTGCGAATGAAAATACCCCAAGACAGGGATACAGCAACCAAAGTGGGTAACAAATGAGAAACACAGAGAGCGTTAACACTTGCACGACACCCAAAATAAGTGTTTCTAGTGGACAGTAAAGACATATACTTTTGCAGGCAGCTGGATTATGACTTCTCTTAGATCTGATCCATATAAATGAAGGCTTTTTAAGTGTACCTTGCCCTGAGAGTTGCTATTTCTACTTTTATTTGGTTGTTATTCTTTGCTAAACTAGTTTTATGATTCACTTGAGGGCCTGCCAATAAATATATTTTCAGATGCATCTGGTGTTGTGGCTTGCATCTGACGTGGTCAGAACACCTCAAATGCTGGCTTCAAAGTGTATTTTCTTTTTATTTGAGTAAGAATTACAAAAAAATTATGGGCAAGAGCAAAATTTTTACTTCTGCATTTCTAGTTTTGATTTTCTAGATTTTTCCTTAAACCTGCCAGCAAGAGCTACAATGATAAATCACAATGGGGAGAGATGGTCCTTTTTTGAACTTCCAGGTTTACCTGAAGAGATATGAAGTAGTCGCAGTAGTTTTTCAACCTGTGCACATATTCTTTTTTTTATACTGAAAGGAAGGTAGAAAAAATCATAGGAGCCCTCCTTTTGAAGGTAATTATCAGTTACCAGATGGAGATATTTAGAAAATGTCTATTCTTCTGCCCATAGAGGGACACAGTCAGCACATCTTGTATGCCAGAAAGGTCATAAGCAGCTGTGAGTAACTGCTAATATGGCTAATATTCCCAAAACTGCTCTACGCTATTCTAAAACCAAGCCAGCCCAAGGACTAGTGAACTCAGGACAGTTTAAGATGCTACACTTCAGAAGGACTCTGTGGAACAGCCCTGGGGTGTATTTATAGCTTTTACCTCTGTGATCTAACAGAAATGGTACTGAATCAAGTTTTCTTGAACTAAACACCTGAAGATTTAGCTTTATTTAGTCTTAAAGTGAATTAGTACAGACACAGTGAGGCTTTATTATTTCTGAATGGCATCATCTACATAGGAATTAAAGGTGATTTTAATTAGACCATTTTAAATTAACATAATAACTTATTTCAAATTAATTTCTAATAAATGTTCTGTTGCATGCAAGCCTTTAGACATATGCTTGATGCTGACTAAATTCATCTGGACTCCAGTTGCTCTGGTGAAACTGTCTTAATCAGTGACATATTTATTGTTTGCAAGGAGCAAGGGAAGGGAACAGAGATTCTTCTCAAGTATAGGAGAGGCACGTGAGTGAAGGATGTAACAAGAACAGCAGCAGAGCAGCTCACCTTATAAGAGATGCTACAACTCGTATCATGAAAAAAGTACTTCACCACGCAAACAGTCTTGCACATTCACAGCTTGGCTTGCTTATCCTGTCTACTAGCATTACCATCCCCGTCGCTGAAGGGCACAGAACCGTCACAATAACAAAAATAACTCATCCCTAATCATTAATATATTTGACATGTTTCACTACAGAAATCAGGCTGAATATTGAGTGGATTTTCCTGGCTGGTTTTTGCTTTAGTAAAGCCAAGAGACCAGAACTAGAGCCTCCTCTTTTTTAGTTGCAAGAAAGAGATCACACCAGGAAGAATTGAACTGCAAATAAAATACCTTCTTTCCTTAAGTAAAAGGCAGAATAAAGCCACAAACTAATTTTATTTGACTTGCATTGAGTGAACCAATTTAACTATTTTGGTGTAGTGTTGAGTTGCGTGTTTTATTCAGTGCCATGCACGTTCAACAGGCAGAAAGACAAAGAATAAGCAAAACATTCACAAAAAAAACCCAAAAAGTTCAAGACAGGATATGCTTCACAATAGCTGGCCTCCCTAACAACTATTTCATTTTACAAAGAAATCAGACAGGATATTCTACATTCATAGGGCTTGTAACGTAACTGCGTGGATATATCACTTGTGTCCCAGTTGTGTTACACTCTTTTTGGCTCCTGCAACAAAAGAGTCAGTAGCATTATACCTTATCATTGCCTTCCATATAGTCTGAGCACCTCAGATGTCACGTCTGAGGCAAGACAACCTTGGAGTATCTGGACAATAAGGCAAATGGAAAAGTAAAGAGTCCTTTACAAAACAGTAAAAGTCAAAATCTTTGACTGGACACAGTAAGTCAATTACCCTGGGGCAACACAAAGGAAAACTAGAAAGACTGTGCTTGATTTGTTATCCTTCTTCATTGAGCACTAGGGCTGTGCTATTGCAGGACTACAGAGTCAAGTTCAAACAGGATAAAAGGTATTAAAAAAAAAAAAAAAAACCCAAACACCAAAACCACCAACTTTTTCCTGAGAGGAATCTTCAATTACATTTAAAACAAAAACAACAAGAAAGAAGGAGGCAGGGGAAAAAAATCCTCCAGCTATTGGACGTATCACTGATAGATCATTTTATTTGCATAGAATCATTTAGGTTGGAAAAGACCTTTAAGATCAAGTCCAACCGTAAACATAACATTGCCAAGTCCACCACTAAACCATGTCCCTAAGTGCCACATCTACATGTCTTTTAAATATCTCCAGGGATGGCACCTCAACCGCTTCCCTGGGCAGCCTGTTCCAACGTTTGATAACACATTTCAGTGCAGAGTTTTTTCCTAGTATTTGGTCAAAACCCACCCTTGGCACAACTTGAGGCCATTTCCTCTTGTCCTAGCTCTCGTTCCTAACCATTTTAACCTGTTTTGTATTTTCAGCATCATAGCAAACCATAACTGAGACAGCCAATAGTGACATCAGGAACACTGTTTAAAAACAGTGCAAAAAAATTCAGACATCAAGGTTCCTTAAAGAAACTTAATTCAGAAACAACTACTTCTTCCCTACCCCTTAGCTAGATGCAGTAAGGTAATAGATTTCAGTATTTACCTTACAGTAGGTATGTTAGGATAAACTACTACACAGAGGCTGAGCTGTGCATTTTGACATGGCCTTGATATTTTCTATTCAAACTAGACATCCAGAAAGAAGTAATTATGGTGGGTAATTTTTTCTATAAAAAAAAAACAAAACAAAACTTTTATAAGTAGGAGTGTCAGGGAGCAAGTTGAAGATCATTAAAAAGATTTCAGGGCAAATAACATGATCCTAGTAAAGCAACAATAATACAGATCTCTCTAACAGTTCCCTGCTCTTACAAGTGGAAGATGAAAGTGTGGTAGCCAGCACAGGTGTATTAGTCAGATTTGAGTATTTGCAGCTACTGCAACTTCAAGAGCCTCTAAAAATCTGTTTTGTAAAAAAGATTCCTGTTTTTTACAGATCTTCAGATAAAATACCAAAAAAATAATGAAAAAAGAGTTTTCAACAAGTTTCATATCCTGTCCCTTGCTCACCTTCTGGCTTTGCTGTTCAATGCTGTTTGTATAATCCTTGGGGACACTATGCGTGATATACATCAATCTTGAAAATTTGATCCCTATCATAACAGTAAGTAATAACAGGCTAATTGACCTGTCATTCCCATGAGCTGCTTTGATCACTGAAGCTGCATATATATTCTGCCATTTTTAAATATAGCACTGAATTAATGTTTTATTGCTGTTTGATGTTTGTCTAAGTTGATGAAAACAAAACAAATTGCTCAGTCAGTAAAAATCATACAGAACTAAAAAAGCTTGTCTGTGACTTGTAACACAACTTATTGAATGAATGTGAAGTTCTATTAACAGCTACGAAAGCGGGGGGTTTTAGGCTTTGTTTGCAATCCTTATCTCTTACCCAGTGTGAGTCAGAACTCATTAACCATTAACCCATTTTTAAATCACCTCTTTATCAGAAAAGTGATTGTTTTCTCCCAGAAAAATAAAAAACAAAACATAGCTGTGATTAGCCAGAATTAAGTTAATGATACATCAGATGGAAAAGGTTGTACAGTGTTTTCCTCTGTGTAGTTCAAAAGAAAACCTCAAGTCATTCCAAAGATGAGGAAGTCATAAATACCAGGCTTGAGTTCAGAGCATCCAACGCAGAGCTCGCTCTGCTCACACAGGAAAAGCCCAACGACTCTAAACAAAGAATCAAGAAAAGACGTGGGAAACGTCCCGCAGAAAGCCATCTCCATTTTTTGGACAGTTAGGCTCTGCTTTGCACACAGAGAGACAAATGTGTAATCAGCTTTTATTGATCTAGGCAGCTACAATACAACCCTGCAGCAGCTTGTGACTTACTGTATCTCTTGACTCACAGCTCTAATTAAGCACTTGCTGTATAGGAAGTCCCAGATGTGTAGCAACATTAGAAGTAATGAAAAATAATTATGCTGCAAAAGCCAGTTGCAGGAAGAATTATGGTGTTTCTGTGCCATCCAAGTATCCCTTCAGCACCAAGACCACCCAGAAGGTCAGACAGACATGCCTTAGTCTCACACCACTCCCTTAGCGCATCACAAAGAGCAGCCAGTGAGACAGACACAGGATTTGGGAGGCCCGATGTTTATTGTACCAAATCCCGTGTGGCCTTTGTCGTTCATCCACAGCTACAGGTGCCAAAAAGCCTTGATTAAAGCGTGCAGCTAAAGGTTTTACTAGAAAGGAAACTGGGGCAGGACAGTTATCTGCAAACTGGTGACGATGGTAATTAACTGCTTTATGTAACTTTGTACAGGAGAGCTACATAAGAGGCTGTGCAGTGACTTGTCTTAAGGCAAAACATGCAAAAAACTCAAGGTTCTGGCTATGGGGCACTGGGGTTCACAATGGGACGTTTTCCTGAGCCCATGTCCCAACAAAAGTTCACTTTCATTTACTGGAAGAACAGCTTCCACAGAATATATCTTCCAGCAATAAGATCTGCCTGTTCATCCCCAGCAGCTGCCTCAGTGTTCCCTACTGTCTCCCGTGGTTTCCCTGTCACTGGGGTCTATTTGTTCTCTCCCTGTTCACAGAAAAATCTTCCTTATCACTTCACCTGTCTCAGACAGGTCTCTGGTGTTTCTTGTCTTGCCTCCTGTCTCTCAGCCTTGAGAAACCATCTTGTACCTTGACCTATATGGCACTTGAGAGGAACATGGAATACTTTCTCTTCTTGCTCCTCAGAAGAGGTATTTTAACCAACTCAAATGGGCAATTTCTTTGAACACTTGGGCTTGCCAGTATCCACAATAAGAAGAACTTTCTAGTTCACACACTCTATTAGTCAGGTAGGTAGCTGTCATGCTGAACTCAGGGCACATTGGATGGCTACTCTTTTAAACTCCATTTCACATTAATGGGTCTGTGGCCACAGCTTTAAAAAGTACATGGCCAAGATATTTATTGACAGTGCCATCAGGAGTGACATAGATGCTGAAAATTGTGAAACAAGTAATTAATTGCACACAGCTCCATTAATACTAGAGGACACATCCCTGGCCTGTGACCTCAGTCAGCAAAGAGAAGAAAGTGCCTACCCATGAAATCCAAGTAAATGGATGTACCATATCGGTCATCTGTGACAGGTTAAGACCAGAACAGTAAGGAAAAAAAATTGCACAACTACCCCAGGTAAATGAGCAAGGCTGAGGTCAGCTGCTACAAGTCACTGAAATGTTCCTCCCTGACATTCTGGAAGAGATGGCCAGCTGTGAATGAGAAACCCCCTGGTCTCGAACAGTTAAGGCCAACTTGAGCACTTGATGGACTAAGAATCTCATTCTTTTACACGCTCAGGCACCCCTGTTTAATAAATGCTGCTTATTGGTGAGTGCCCAGCATACTAAAGGTTAACAGTGTTAGTGGCTTGTTAACGACAATGTGCAATTTTCCTATCTGGAGTTTCCTTATTGTTGGAGCATAGGATATTAGCAAGGAGAGGGCGGGTGGACTTGTACTGATTAATTGAATTAATTTCCAGCTTAATTAAAACACATTATGTACTACATATTTTATGGCAGAACTATAGAATGACATGCCCTCAACAAACATGTTTTTGTGATAAGGTTTCCTTTGATTAGCACCAGCATGGCTAGCTTCTGAACATAATAAATGGCCAGGTAGGACTTGCTGGGAGGAAGAAAGGGGAAAGGCATCATGAAAGGTGCTGTGCCTGGCACGCTATGGGGTGATCCAGTGTGCCTCTGGCTTCCAGGGAAAAACTGAAAAATGGGTGGTTGTTTATTGTAGGACAGCAGAAGTCAGTGCCACGCTGCTTACTGGTCCCTCTGCCAGCCTGCTGTCAGATTTGTGGGGCTATGACATGGACAAGAGGTTAGGGTGCTGGCTGCCCCCTGACTACCACATAATCTTAATCTAAAATCATGACCTCACCTATAGCCCTTGTCTTTATTTTGGGGCTTTGGGTAACCTGGTCTAGTGGAAGGTGTCCCTAGCCATGACAGGGAAGTTGGAACTAGATGATCTTTAAGGTCCCTTCCAAATCAAACCATTCTGTGATTCTATGATTTTGAGCACCAGCAGTGCCAAAAGTGAAGTAGTCAATTCCTAGAGCCTTGTGCTAAAACTATACTAATTCCTTATCACCAGGATTTGAACCCTTCACTGCTCCAGCTTCCCAAAAAAAGTAGATATCTAGTTTTACTGCAAGATGGTTTCATATTCGTGATTTCTGACACAGTTCCACATACGTCAGCATCCTAGCACAATACCACATTAGCATCCTCACCACAAGATGATGTCTGGCCTTTGGGGAACTGCTTTCCCTCCCAACTTTATGTCCTCTGGGGATCTTTTTTTTTTTTGTTGTTGCACCAATTGGATGCAGGCTAGAAAAAATTACTAGAAAACAAAACCACAGTAATCGTATAGACTGCTAGAGCCTGAAAGCATGAAGGAATTGAACATCACTGCTCCCCAGCATTTAAAAACAGGGAACAAATGCTCTATCTGTGAGATTGCAGAGCAGCTACAGGCACACAGGTAGCAGACCAGGTGGCCTAAGCAGCGTGGGAGAGCAAATGGAGGCCTGCCAAAGCACTGTGCAATGCAGGCAAACAATTAGCATGAAATAATAAATCACAAGATGGAGTTAACTGCTGCTTCCAAGCAACACAGTATGGCATCAGTTACTACATTCTGAGTGAATTGCCTAGTGCAGACAAGACTTTTTTATTCAAAACAATTCAGTAGAGGATAAATTCCATTGTGCAGACAAGCCCTTAGACTAGGGGCAGCACGCCAAAGCCAAACAACTGTGAATCTCACCCTGAACTTTTTAGTGGAGTTATTGTACAACCTTTTGACATTCAGCACATATTCTTTTCTAATTTTAGAGGCGGTAAAGAAATACCTCCTATATGTCGCAACCTGACAGCTGTGCAGGTGAAAAGATGAGTCATAAAAATATTATTCCAAAATTTTAGGTTTACATCTAGGTACCACAACCTTGACCTTCTGCAGCATCACATACTGTAGCCATTTAGATGGGTATTCAACTAAATGCTACCCAATACTACTGGATACTCTCTTCCCATACAGACGTGAGTAACTGAACAGGCAGGAGGCAGAGAAGAATCAGGGCCCTGTACACTTGAATGCCTGTGTTAGAGAACACATCCAGAACTGTTTCTGCTTTCACAAGATATTTAGGATTTTATTTCATCTTAAAATCCATTCTATGAGAGCTGAAAATCTGAATATAATTATTGATGCCGTGCAGCCATCTGAAATTTAAGAACGATAATGTTCCGAAGAGTTGGTGTCAGTCTTTCTTTCAACTAAGCTCTTAAAGAGGCAGTAATTAACACCATGTTGGCCCACATAAATCGCAAAAGCATGTCCTGTAAGAACACCAGAACTTTTACTTCAGACCTTAAATCACCCCTTGCAGTGCTTATCTTTTAAACACAGGCTGCCCAGAACACAATAGCAACACAGAAACTGCTGAGACCACACGAACAGATGTAGGAACAGTATGCGCATTTGCACATGAACCTGTTCTTCAGTAGTGGGACAAATTCAGTTCAGTTGTCCATTATGCAGCTGCACAGATCACATTTAATACTTATTATTACATAACTGAGAATATGCACAGGAGAGAATAACTCTGACATATAAAGCATTAGATCTGAATGCTAATCCAGAAGGTGGGTGGGTTGCAAGCTAGAGTTCTGCACTGGTAGCAGGATGCAATATTTCTCTGCTTTTTTCCTCTTCTTTTTCAGCTTCCATAACCTTAACTGTTTACTTCAATTTGCAGTTCTGACTCAAGCCATCTCCCCTAAGGTTGCATAAAGTAAACTGCCAGGTAGGCAAAAAAGGACAGTCAGATTTTAGCCAAACATCTGCCTAATGAAGCTAGATGACCCAGAGTTTTGCTTTACATTATGCCTTTCACACACAGAGTAGCTATTCCATGTAGAGGCCCCACCAGAAAGAACAGCTGCCTTCTGTAAAACCAGAGAAGCTTTCTCCAGCATCTGTTCATTGCCAACAACCCCTCAGTTGCTGCTTTTTGACTGTCACTCAAAACTCTATGTTTCTAGTATTCGGGTTTGGTTCCTCTGAAAATTCAGTTCAAAGGGCTATAGCTATCCCACAGACTACAATGCAGTGTAAGGATCTGAGCAAGCTTGAAATGAGAAAGCCTGAGTATGAGAATCTGCCCAGACATGGCCACATGATGCTCAGCAGAGGATAATTTATCCTGCTTCCAAGAAAAATAAATTACCCATGGTAAGCCTTGTGCTGCTGCAACAAGATTTCGACAAATACCCAAGTTACCTCATTTAAAGCTAGGATGGAGATCTATAAACAATACCAAAAGCTGCACAGTCTCAGGCTCAGCTGCTTTTTCCTTGGATGGATTGTATATCACCAACGTCTAATTGCTATAGGGAAACACAAAGGCAGAAGAAAGCTTCCATCCCAGACTAGTCAAATCCTTAACAATTCTGTGACATACTTACGTCAGGTCACTCCAAGAACTCACATGCGATGAACTGAAATTTTGTAGTTGAGACGTTAAACACAAAACAGTTGTTAAATACCAAGACTGCAAGCAGGCTTCAACACTGCTGTCCTCTTGGGAACGAAAAGTAATGATGCTACTTAATGAATTTTCTTTGTCTTTAAGGACTAAACTCTTCTTCTAAAGCCTGTCCACCTCAATGTGACATTTAAACAGTAAAAGGAATTTCACCAAACACTTTTTCAATCATGTAGCCTTACAATGCTACATTCAGTAACTGAGGAAAGCAGTATTTATTTAACTACATACATCCACATGCATATCTATATCTATCACATACGCACACGTACATATTTATAAAATGAAAGAGACTGCAGTTTCATCCATAAAGGCCAGTTGCTGCAGAAGTCAGTGGCAAATGCTGCAAATGGCATGAAGACAACTGTACTGAAAAGTGAGCAATTAGCTGCATAATGATGCCAGAATTCAAGAATACCTTTTTCCAAGGGTGGGGTTTTTTTCATTTTATTTTTTTAAAGAGACAAAGTTCTCTTCTCGGTTTGCTAAGCTCTTGCAAGTTCTACTATGCATTAGAAAGGATATGTTCTCAAACACTAAATACCCACTTTGCCAACTACAAGATATTTTTCAGAAGAAGACAGTGTCATCCTTACTGAAGAAAATGCCAGTAACTGTTATGTTTTGGGAACATTAATACTGTAAGGTATTATGCAAGGGACTTTAATATTGTTTAGAAGGTCTTCAGAAACTGAGTGAGATTTTTAGAAGGGATTATAGTTTGCTCAACTCTACTCTCTCCAAACGAAATTTATTATACCACTGGCTTTATTCATAGCAGAACTGAATGGATGTTAAGGCCTCTTGAAAATCTTTTCTTGAATAAAAAAAATTTACCATAATTTTGACATTTGTTACTGCAAGGTAGATTGTAAGAATGCCCGCAGTCATTTCATTACATCATAGCTTGAAATACGCAGAAAAACAGCCTCCTATTTTTGCTATTCTGGTAGGGTAAGACAAACATAGGCTTAATTTTTTTCAACAAATGTTGCACCTCCACTGGTTTGATGACTGCAATAATCAGGTAAGAGTTGACCAAGGAATTGCATCAGCTCTACTTACTTTTGGAGAGCTGGAGCAAAAAGCCACTAGACGAAGAGGGGGTGTAATTATGCAGCAAATGGAGGTTATATGTTCTTTAATACTTTTCTACAGCTTCTTCTTCAAGGAGATTAAAGGCATGGAGAAATACTCCTGAACAGGAAATCTGAGGCAGAAACTTCAAAAAGAACTTGGAAACGGTTGAAAAGCCACAGCATGTAAAAAAGAGAGTCTGCAGAGAAGCAGATTGTAACTGGGCAGCAAGGACCTGCCTAAGCTTTCAGAGAATAGCCAAATTTAGATAAGACTCTGTCTGTCTAAGGATTTGTTATTTTAATCTTTTTGCTTGCAAAACTCCTATGGAAAAACAAATCACATGCTGCTCTGTGCAAGCGGTTCCCTCTGACTGTACATGGTGGTTCGTGGCAGCTCTGGCAGCAAGAATCAGAGCTATTGCTCTGACCAGTCAAAAGCAGATCAAGCAGGTCAGCGGAAAAGGAGGTCAGTCACGGAAACCCACCAGGAATAAAGGGCATGCCTAGGCCTGATGCTAACAGGACATACCCAGAAGACAAGAGAGGAAATGTAGTTTTACCTGATCTGCTTTACCGCTTTACTGAAAGGCACGCCCATGAACACCATGGGAACCTTCATGGGGCAGCAGAGGCTAATTACATTTCATTTTTCTAATCTTTCATTTCATACCGGATTTTACCTTTCAGACAATTCCTTACAAGAGTTGCCTTCCACAAAGTAAATCCTTCTTTTGCCCTTAAATGAAGAACCATTATTTCTAGTCAACCGGGATAACAGATTTTCTTACCGTCTGTTCTTCACCTAGGCAATGGCCTGCAGTTTCAGAAAGCTCCAACAGCAGCGTTCTTTGTCCCTGTTTTGAAGCCACCAATATCCAGACCAAGAATAAACACAGCGGGACTGGAAACCAAAGCAACCATCCCACAGGTGGCACCTCCCTAGTGGAAGCTCCCATCACCCTACATCAAGCACTCCTTCCAGATATGTAGCCTGCTGCTAGGGGTGAAACACAAAATAATAGTATTGGAGAGCTGGAGTCTCTCAGTCATTTGAGGCGTTTACTGCCACTACCTGGAATTTCACACAGTAGTGAAGTGGAAGGTAATAAAGAATACTGAACCATTTGCACTCATCTCCCTTTCTGTCAATCACAAGTTTGGATAGGCAACTTGACAGGTCCGAGTATCTTTTTACAAGCAAGAGCTGTGGGCGTTTGTCATTGCTAGGAATGAGGCAAGTTGTAATGTCTTCAGTTCAAGATCATTATCTTTGGAATATTTGAGAAGGGAATTCAGTCCAGGGTGTAACACAGCTAATGCAAGGCAGGCAAATTCAAGAGATGTGATGTCTTACTGCCATACCCACACAACTGAATTACCAGAACTTGAGAGGGACTGACACACAGCTAGTAAAGACACAAACAAGGAAGACGTCCGTAGTCCAAAGGACTAATTAAGGTCTTCTCTGGTTAATAAGAGAATGACATGAAGATGGGGAACTGTACAAATATAGCATTTAAAGATATGTTATATATATTCATAGCATGAACAATTGCTTATAGTGCATAATACTACATTAAAGAAGACAAGATATCATTGTATGATGTAAGGGAACAACACCTCGGATTCATGCTACTGGAACCTATTGCTGCTGTGTGGCCACCATTGTATAAAATGTGACTTTTACTCTCTCCCATGCTGCCCCTACAAGTCCTCCCTAAGAGGACAGAGAGCAACTGGAGTCTTTGCAAGTGCCGGAACTGGTCACTGGAATAAAGCAGTCAGCAAGAGACAAATCCCAGCAGGAACAACAAGCAAAGAGGAACACTTCATGCTGGGGTGTGGTCAGCACGGCCTGCAACCACCTCCACTGGCAGCTACTGAAGCACTGGTTGGTAGGAGTGAAGGAAAACAGAGCAGGAGCCTAAAGAATCCCTCTGGAGAAAGACAGGAAGGAATACTCTGCAATTTTTCAAAAGCAGGTCTGTTCCTATAACAACAGCTGGACTGCAACAGAGAGGTATCTGCCAATGTACAACAACACTTACCTTTTGCATTTTCCACAAATTATTTGGGGTTTCTAAAAATCAGTTAAACATCAGTCTGGATATTCTTCCCATATAAATATGAAAAACTTAATGGAAAGGAGAGGATGATCAGGATGTATTTATTTAAATGAATATATAATTAGAAAAAATAATAACTAACTATTGCCTGAAATTCTTTTTCTTAAAAAAGCTCCCAAGATGTAAAACCATCCAACAATAGTTTACTCTTAGCCTGGAAGGATAGCGCCCTCTGGTGATAAAAATGCCCCCGTTATTTGAAAGTATGAAGTTACTCGCTTGTTTTTTCTTGTAACACTTCTAAGCAGCTGCACTAGACTACTCGATTTCCAAAACTCTGTTTTTGAAATATACTTAATTAAGAAGCTTTTATTTGTAGCAAAGATATCTGGTTATGCGTGATTTCAAAAATCTAACAAATTTGCATTTTCTCACCTGATTCAAATAGCTGTTGACTGATTCTGCTGCTCTGCATATTCTCATATTCTCAGTATTCATTATGGTTGACAGGAATTTTATAGAGGCAAGAGCTACATACTTTATGGTTGTGCTTTCTGAGAAAAAACAGGTCTAAATTTCAGTCATTGACCTTCTCCAGTTCCCAGTAAGTTCATCTAGTTAACTACAGGAAAGAAAATAAGGATAATATATTCATATTTGATCCTTTTTACAAAAAAAAAAAAATTCTATATTCATAATGTGTTCCACTGAAAATCTCACTAATTCATTCAAGTACAAGTGGGGAAAAAAAGAGTAAATATTAACAAATCGAGGAATCTTGCCCAAGAACTACTGAAATAATGAATTGTGAAAAGGACCAAGATATTGACTGTATTACCACATCACAATACTAACTGATATAGTTCGGAGATGCACCTCCTAGATAAGTATGTAGAACATAACTAAATATTATGCAATTACTGTAATCTTCATCTCACTTCTTATCATAGTTTATTGTTCTCTAAAATACCTAGTTTGCTTCAAATATTGCTGCTACAAGTCTACATCCTTGAAACAGGAAGAAAAAGAGAGAGGGGGGTGAGGAGGCTGAGAGAAGTTAATTCCTTCAGACAGCGGGACAGATACCTTAACTAGAAACACACAGGATCAGAGAGTACGATAATGCATATTTCTCACGAAAGTCAACAGACGCAACACAAATGCTCATTTTACTCACCCATGACAAAGGAGCACAGGGGCCAAAAGGAAGACGCTCAGTTTCTCTCTGTAGAGGTTCCTGCAGTTACCTGCCATCTCTTATATTGCTACATTTTATTTTCAAATTACGGCAATATTAGAAAAGTGTTTGCTAACTGGGAGATATTTAATATATTTGCTAGGTTGCAGGGGGAAGTTTAGCAGAATCCTGCTTAAACCTAGTTGAACTTTCTGTATTAGCCTTTTCTGCCAAGATTACAAGATTTTGTGGCCAGTTTTTGTTTTACTAACAATTTACAAATTTTGACAAATACTGACAAAACTTATGTAACCTTTTCTAGGGCTGAAAACTATTAGAGAAAGAGAATGCACAAGGGGAATGAAGCTAGTGAAATTCTTCATGCTGAGTCGGTATCTTCAGTTTGTAAAGATATTGGAGGGGGAGACTAATTCATAATGTCGATGCTCCCAGATCCTGCTGCCACAGGAGCATTTGTTGAGAAAGCTGGTAAGGAAAACACCTTTTGAACTTCTTATACTAAGAAGCAGCAGCAGTTAAGACACAATTATGTGAATGCTGATGTGAACCTGTCTGCGCTCATGAAGAGGGAAGCTGAGAGATGGAGAAATCCCATAGTCTGTGCCAGATATGCCATTTCTAATCACTAGCCATGTCTCTCACTGATTTTTTCCAGGCATTCAGACTGCAATTCCTTAGAGGTTTTTTTGTTAATGTTTTTCCATAGCTGTGTGCCCAGAACAAGAACACTCCTCGAGGAGGCGATTAAAGTAGGCTAATTCTGCCTTGGAAAAGGGTGGAAGCGTGACAGTGAATAACAGGAAAGCCCTGGAGAGCTGAAGCACACTGCTGTGGCAATTGGAGGAAGCATTATCCGCCTTCCCACACACTGCATAAACAGCTGCAGCTGCCCTTAGACTGTTCAAGGACTACACACTGCCTACACCAGATATTTTTGCTACCCCACATGGTCTAGTGACCCAGACAACTCCCTGTGCCTATACTGTACCACTGCTGCTGGTTATGTAGCAGCAAGCATCATCATAATAATGCAATAAATTGTCTAGAATGCCCCTAAAAACAGTATACATTCAAGGTTTTAAGTAGGTCCCCTCACAGCAACACTTGAGAAATGAAAGACAACAGCAAATGAGCTCTGAAATGAAAGAAGGTCCAGTTTCATTTCTGTTTTCCAAGATAGGCCTATCCAAATATTTGAGCAGAAGAACCTCACAGTATGTGTCTGTCCTGCTGCCTTTTAACAGCTTTATGCTTTACAACTGATTTAGTTTTGAGGATTTGAAGATAGGGATAGTAAGAAAGACAATTTTATCTGAAACTGCGCTAGTGAACGAGTTTAAAGTAGCATTCATGTTCTATTTACAGTTTATACAAATTTAACTTCTTATTACTGAGTTAGACAGCTTTCTGTACAGTGCCTTTCAAGATTTAAGAAGTAATTATGTGGTGGAAGAGTACACTAAATGTAGTTTAAAAGTTGCAAATTAAGTTGACAATAGAAAAGTTTCTCTTCTCCCCAGGGCAGAAAATTATTTAGGTGAAACCTGCTTCCATTTTATCAGCACTTCTTAAAGTGGTCCTTGTGAAGCAAGACCCTGTTCTGCAAAGTAGTCTGCATTTTACATTTAGATATTTGCACTTGTTTTCTAACAAAAATAGTTGGGTCAGATGTTTATAAAGTTGAGCAGTCAGGATCATAATGTTAAAAGCTTTAGCTATGCATTTAAATTTTCTGTGAGCATTTGACATTACCAAAACTTGTCAATGTTAAAAAGATCAAGTACAAATTACTCTCTTTCTCATTTAAATAGCAGCAAGAACAGGAAAGAAACATATTTCAAATTAAAATCAAATCACCAAGACCATGTAATATGTTGTAGAGCCACATTAAAGCTTTTTATGTTGTCCACCAGCCATTTTGCTTTCGAGGGAGTTGCTAGGTACACTGCACTTCTAAAACAGACATTTGTTTTCATGTGCAGGTCTTCGTTTTGGAGTAGTTTGGGCATGTGGAACAGCAGCCATTGCCAGAATCAAGCTAGCTAATCCTAGGAAAAGTAACCATCTTCAACCTTCCTCCCCCATTCCCAGCAGTAGAAACAAAACAAGCTCTGTGTGACTCATATCCTTGCTCCTCTTCCCGCAGCAAGAGTTAGGGTTACATCAGGCTTCAGCCTTCATGTAAGACGATTCAGTTTTGATATAGTGCTATAAAGTCTTTCACTGACCAACTCCCTTTTCCAGTTTCCAATTACTCATTGGCCCTTATATGTGCTTAACAGTTAGTAGTGGAAAAGCTATCAACTCAAAAAGGACAGCGGCTCCCCAAAATCAAGACTTAAGAGTAAAAGAACAAAGGTCATATACCTTGATCCCACAATGCAGACAACAAACATAACCAAGAGTTATTAACACTTGAAGTAGCATCATTCTGTATTTTTTGAAGAAATTCTTTGAAATGAGGCTCTTAAGGGGAAAAAGAGTACTGTCAGTAAATATCTGAAGATACCAATAAAAGATGCCCATATAGACAAGCTTCATTATATATGAACTAAGTGTCTGCAAGGTTAGAGAAAAAAAAGCGGAGGAGTACAGTACTTGAAGCAGTCCAAGAAGTCTGCTTTGAAAGAAGTACATCACTGTCAGGGTTGGTGTTAGTTATTATTGGTTTATGTGTTACATCATTATCATCATTATTATTATTCCACTCAGGATAACATATGAATGCCTTTCACCATCTTTAGGAATCCAAATCCACAGAAATAATGGGGAGAGTTGCCTCTGATTTCACCTATCAAAAGGAAAATGGCATGAGAGGTTGCAAGATCTGTTTAAGTACTAAGCTTACAATTGACAAGATAGGTAGAATAAAATACAAAGGACTGTGATAATGGGTCAATTTTCCGTGAAAACATTGAACTTCCAAAAACAGAGAGGAAAAATACAATAACAGGTTAAAATACTTAAAAGACTGCAATAGATATTGCATAAATATAAAAAATATTTTTATATTTTATTATCTATCACTGCTCCTACAAAACATATGGATGAAGGGGATATTGATTTTTTTTTTCCCCTCCCATTGGAATGCATTTATAGAGCAGGTCCATTTCTTTTTATATTTGGTACTCTAATACTCTTAGTTCAACCTCTGTGATTTACTGTGTCTTGGCATATCAAAGATTTCAGTAATATAGGACACACTCATTTGGATATGAGTGAGACTATTCCTGGGAAAACTGAAGGCTGGAAATTATCACAGAATTATAGTCTGCCTGATGCGTTAGTTTAAAAACTGCTACTAACTGCTACATAGTATGACTCACTAGCAAAGGAGATCAATGAAGAACTTTCTTCTAAAAAGTTGTTTTGTTGATTTGAAGTGGGAGGATGGGAAAGGAACTACAGACAAACTGTAACAAAATATTCCTCTGGGGTAGTCTCTAAGGGTGCCATAGGATGCTAATAATAATTCTGGAAGATCAAGAAGTTTTGAAATATTTATAAGCTCTACTTTTGAAAGCTTAGCTGATGCCTCAAACTTTTAGCAAACTCTAAATAGCGCCTGTCAACTCAAGCATAACAGAGCAGAAAATGCCACTGGTGTAATACACAGTACTAGCAGTGGGCAGAACAGCCTCCAGAACATCACAGTGGAGAATCAAGTGAACAAGGTTTCTTTCCTAAGAATTGCATGTGTGAAGAGAACACCTAGAGATCTATGCCCAAACTGCAGATAAGTAAAAATAGTAAATAAGCAGGTTACACAAGAAGGAGACATAATTGAGCATGACTAATTTTTAGGTGCTCTCCGAATATTCTGTTAATTCCTTTCTGGTTTGTTTGACCTTTACAAGTTTTGTTTGTTTTGGTCTTTAAGGAGAGCAAGTGTTGCAAGAACCAGCACTGCAAAGTCTCCCAACTGGTCGCAGAGGAGGACATTAGCTTGTGTGGCCCAGAAGGAGAACAAGAGACAGGATGGAGGATAGGAATAAAGTAAAGAATGATATAAGATGAAATTGTCAAGGTACCCAGCAGCTCAGGACAGAGTTGGGACAGCATGATGCGGGAGCAGCAAAATAAGTGTGAACTACTTGGAAAGGAGGAAAAATATATTTTTAACGATAACTAATTACTAATGCAATTAACATTTTTCTCCACAAATGGAGAAGAAGTTATTCATCAGCTCTTGGATGAAATTTCTTCTTTGGGACTACAAAACTTGTTTTCTTTTTCCAATGCCTGGCATACAACTCACTTTAGCCCTCTTTTAATTTTCAAATCTGCAGAATCAAAAGAAGGAAATTTTACTTCCTCCATCACACAAAGTGTTGAAAGGCATTTAGATAGCAAATGTTAACTCAGTATGCCTCCTCTGCAGATTACCACCAGCAATCTGTCCACTGCCTCACTACCTTGCACTGGCACCCAGACAAATATATTAACCTGGAGCAGAAAGACTGCACATCATCATCATTCCAGTCCGGAGTTTTTTCATTCCAGTTTTGCATGGTTAAGTAACCATGCTTGAGGGTAATGACATGCTCAGTTGTTGCGGTTTTATTAAACTTCATCTTGTTTTGTATACCTGGCATCAACATCAAGTCACTTATCTCTATGTTGGTTTATAAATACCATTGAAGATTATCATGTCTTTATATTGGATAATTTTACTAAGTTTAGCTAGAGTGCTGGGCAGTTTGAATGTACTGCTATAACCACTGCTATAACACTAGAAACACATTAGTTTCAAATATGCTGTTTAAGAGATATTACAGAAGCAAAACTAATTACTCATCATTTTACAGTAATATGTGAATCTTATACCAAATAAAGCAGAAAACATTAAATGTTTTTAAAGGTTAAATAATGCTCCAAGCAATTCTGTAGAAACTATAACTATAAATAGTTTAAATTAAAATTAACATTTAATTATTTCTGCCAGTGAAACAGCAAGAAACTTATGCCAGGCTGTCTTTCTTCCCTGAAATTGTTTCATAATCGACTATCAATATTTACAAATTTGCTTGTCATAAAAGGAACATATGAACACTGATTTAATTGCTGAGAGACAGTATGTTCACATATGCTCTGGACCAAATCTGAGCTGTTTTTCAACAGAGACTATCACCATCAGTTTTCCATAGCATCCACACATGCAAAATGCCAAAGTCTACTCTACAAGGCCAATGGAAATTTTCTGCTCCAAAGGAGCCTCACATTCACTTAAGCTCCCATAGTTTCTCTAACCAGCTCAGTATTCATTTCCCTGTTCACATTTCTCCCTTGAATTCGTCTGAAACGCTCCACAGGTAAGAGGAATAGGAATGCCACTGACAAGGCTGCAGCAGAACATCGGTGAATGCCAGAAAGCTCTCGCAGGAACAGTAGAAGGCCACAGGCCAGCACAGCTCAAAGTTAATTGATAGCTCAGAAACACAGCTCTTATCCCGGACAAGGGAGCAGACAGGTTTCTACCTACCTCAGCAGACTGGAAACAGAAGAGAGGAAGGAAACAAAGCCTTCTACAACTATGCAGAAGGCTACAACAGCTTTCCTGCTGTCTTCTTTCAGCAGTCTGCAAAGTCAGGAATTCAATGCAAGTCCCTCAAGTTAATCATAGCTAGGAAAGCAGAAACAGAAAAGCACATGAAAAGCCACTATGAAGTACTGCATGTGTTGACACAAGAGAAACCTAATGTGCCATCAGATTGTTTCTCCTGGATGTGTCAGATGATACACACAGCATACAAGCAAGAGAATGAGACTGAACATCTTCACACATCACATGAGCCACAATTTGGCTTTTGATGAGGGAAAACAAAAGTCTTAAGAAGTGTTACATGTTTTCATTGATTATTTTTCATATCCCTTTCTCCTCTGTGAAAGCTAGTGAAGAATTTTATTGCCTCCAATTCCACTTCTTTTTCAGCTTGACAACAGCTTTTACTACCAGATACTATTTTTAAGAGGTTATTTCCACTTTGCACTGCAAATTTCACAAAATAAAAGAAAACCTAAGTATGTTCTTGTAGACAGTTACTTGTCTTTACAGCACTAATTGACAGTATATGCATAGAACCAGCACAGAAAAACAGATTACTTTTATAAAAAGCATGTTGCTATATTCTTGCAAATATCAAAACTCTTCCTCCATAAATGAATCTCAGTGGTTGTGCAGAAAGACACAGATTACCAAGAAAACACCAGAAAGGAGCTCTCTGCATGAAGGTGTAGAAAGTCATTGCTCCTCTCCTGCATTCGTAGCTGCTCCACAGACACCTAGCCTGGGGCCTTAGGCTGCTATTCTTCAGCTGTAGAAAGCGCATGCAGAGAGGACCCGCTACTGAAACAGCCAAAAAGCACTTTTCAGACCTAGCCACGCAAGTTCTGCCTGGTGACATATACTTGCTTGCTTGAAACCTGTCCGTCCCTCTTGCTACCCTTGATGCAGTTTTCTTCCTTACACCCTGCACCCCATCCCACCCCTCCCCACCCCCCCCGCCATTAGACTTTGGCACAGCATATCACTTACCTTGGGAGTAACCTGGTTTTTTATTATGTGTTTTATAAGTGAGCAAATACCCTCCCCTCCACATTCAGGAAATTAATTTGGTGCTTGTGTGTCACAGCCTCCCTCTTGCTTTGTCACATCAGGATGGTCTGGCCTCATGTCCTGGTTGGAGGTAAAACAGAACCAATTTTCTGTTCTGTAATTTTATTTTTTAGCTGGGCCTCTTCTAACGGTCTTATCACTCTGAGAGTGAACAGTTTCTGAACAATATGCTGTTAATTTAAGACTTTAGTCGGTTGGAAGAGGCCCAGCTAAAATGTAAAATTACAAAAGAGAAAATTGGTTCTGTTTTACCTCAAACCAGGACACCTCAGGAGCAGTATCTGGCTACGTCCAGGATTCAGTGGAACCAAGAGAGCAAGCTGTGTTGTCCAGTCTTAGCAGCGACTATTCCTTGCCTCAGTGACAAGTAAAGGTACCTGCCTATGTTTACTAAGACCTGATGCAAAACCCAGTCTGCTGAAGCTGTCAGAAGTATTAGAGACCAGGTAGCTTTTCTTTCATCCCTTCCGATTCCAAAGCCCATCTTCCACCCCTCCTAGGTCTGTAAAAAAGCAAGCAGCGTCATTCAGTGGTTTGGGCACCCTTCGCTCTTGCAAGAGGTGTTTCCCCATCTGTTCTCTAAAGAAAGGAGAGACACCAGATGGATGTCCTCCCCAACACATCTGCACTGCGGGTCTGGGTGTAACAGTTCCAAGCTAAAAGAGGCTCAAGTTTCTTCTCTCCCACTCATATGCTTTCCTGAAATGTAAATTTCCCCATGGATTTGGGGTCAAAGAATAGGGACATAATGCAAATTCAGGTTTGTATGCGCAAAAGGTAGAAGCTTCCTAGCATATAGCTCAAGTTTTCAGGAAGCATTTGATTGTTGCACAAAGATAGGCTTTGCATATTTTCTGAGATATTTCTGCTGTTTCCTTATAGGATAAAGCACACAAGAATGTGCTTTCATTAGAAACTACGCTACCTGACTATAACATCCTCCCACTCTGCACACCTTAACCCGGAAGATGCAATGGCATCTGTGACGGCAATATTTAGAAAGAATTCCCTTCTATTGCTAGCTTTATGAACTAGGACAGGTTTTTTTCCTTCTATCTTTCTTGATTTTCTTTCACCTCACTTCATTAAGTGGAGATTAATTGAATCACCAAAAGCCACCTCTGACTATTATCTCCCAGGAGGCAGAATCTGTTGATAAAGCAGAATAAAGCAAGTTGAATGATATCTTCTTGGTTCCCAAGCCAGAGACTGTAGCATTGTGTTTAATAGAATTTGAGAAATCTTTCTAATATTAATATGCACAATTCCTTCCTGTTTTCATTTCTGGAGTCCTGTGGAAAATCTTGCTGAGATACCATATGTAAAATTTCTACTTTGCTCTTGTTCATTTAAACCAGCTGCTGGATAGTCCTTACACTCAGCAGTGGATGATTATTGCTTATACATCTTCATAACATTCAGAATTGTATATCCCTTTTCTATATCTACCTCCTCTGTCTTCCACACTGAAGACCTCTATGCTGTTTAAACTTTTCTCATGAGAAGAGGGGACTCGAACTGTGTGATGGATGAGATATAGTCTTAGAAAATGGCATAATGATAACCTGAGATTTTCTGTTTGCTTCTTTCCTACTATTCCCTAGTACTTTTATTGTTGTTATTATTATTTTGTTATCATGAAGCCCTGAACTTACCCTTCACAGGGTAAAGAATAGTGATGCCAAGATCTTTCCTAGATGGTAACAGATAGCTGAGAGCTCCTGACCCGTGCACAGAAAGTGATAACACAAAACCTGAGACTTTTGACAGTCACCTTTCACCTGACAGCTTTGAAAATTTTGTGTTGTTGGTAAGTTTTGTCACATCCCTGCTCAGCTCCCAGGATAACGCATGAGCACAACAAAATAATGATGTCCATGCACTGATCTTTCCTAGGGTCTACTTGTGTTCTCCTCTACATTGTTAAACATCTCTCTATTTCTCCCTTTTCCTTCCTTTGTTAATATCTTTCTTTAAGGCTCTTAAATTATCTAAAGATACCATAAGACAAAAGGGAAAGTTTTCTAACAGATTAAGAGATTGCTAAGAAACAGGCAAATGAGGACCGTAATAAATGGCTGGAGCCTTCTGCTCCAAATAGCTGGATGTCTTCTGAGTACTGGGCTTTCATCAGTTTGCTTTCTTAGTTCTAGCCCTTCCCTCAAAAGCATGCCCAAACACTTCAACCCACCCAAACTTTCTGCTGTGTTTCCTTCCTTATTATTTCTGTGAGTCCCCTTTAAGTGCCTCTTCTGTTAATTTCCTCTGATTTTTTTCCCACTAGTTGCTGATATTTTTCTGCTGGTTTTGTCTTTTTCCTCCCCTCCTGAAATGCAGAGCAGTCATTTCCTTTGCATTTCCATTACCAATCACAATGGAATAATCATCAAGACTAGATTACCTCCGTCGCTCTGCCTGGTGAGTACACACTTGAACCATTGCTAGTCAGGGGGAAGTATATTCACAGTACAACAATTTTCATAGTAACAACTATGTAATAGCAACAACATTCATAGGAGTACAGTTTCTGTTTATTTTTACATTTAAAAAAAATTGTTTACTTCTACCTAACCCTATTATGTCATGGTCTGTCATTGACCTTTTTAGGAATCACTGGAATTTAACAATAAGTAATTTAGAGTATCTGTTCAACTCACAACTGAAAATCCTAAAACAGACATGGAAAAAAGAGTTGTCTACTGTGAAGCAGAAATTTAATGTTAGTGTGCCACAGAAAAGAGGAATATAACAGAAAAGATAATTTGTAGCAGTCAATAATATTCAACCAGAACAAATCAAGACAGCTATAAAGGTCTCAGGAAGCCCTGAAGCAGTTCATTAATAATACAATTTTCACAGTTCGGAATAGAATAACTACATTTTACTTGGAATATTCCTCTCAGATTTGCAATTCATAAGACACTAAACACCTTATCTGACACCACACACTTCTAATTCTACTGGGTTTGTTCCCATCTGGGTATTGCAGACATGGTAACTTCTAGAAAATCTTGCCTCAGGTTTCCAACTGAAGGTCCCATTTTCAATGCTGATAAGCTTCCTGAGCTCTAGGAGTCAGGACTAAAATTTCCTGTACCAAGTGTGTGCCTTGAAGTAGCACATGGAAATTTTCAGTTAAAACAATTCCTTCATTCTGAGAAGGAACTAGTAGAGAAAAAGTTTATTTAACTCAAATGCTTTCCTCCCTTTTGCTGGAAAAAAGGCTAGCCCTTGCCTTGAAAAAGAAATCTCTCCAGAAGATGTTCCTCTGGTTTACAGTTATACATTTTGCCATAAGAATCTGCCAAGTACACAACTTCTGTGCACCAGCATGTGCCATCTTCACAGAGCAAAATTCCATCTCCTTTGAAGGAAGTAAACCTTTCGGAAATGGGAGAATGGTACTTTTCCTGCTGCTTGTATTCCAACTAATAGGAGTTGCTGTGGTGTCTAGCATGAAAAATAAGAGAAAATAAGCCTTCACGTGGCTGGTAGCCAGGTTGCAGTAAGGGTACATACGACCAGTTTGATTAAATCTAGACTAAATTAAGAACTATGAATGATACGAAGAGAAGTGGAATTGAGCGAAATATGGAGAAATAATGAAACAGAGGTACTGACTTGCTTGATTACACTCCCACTGTCCAAGGCCCAACAATTTGTGGATTAGGGATTTCCTATAGCAGAGATCTGTGCATTTTGTAACTCCACATATTCGTCTTCCAATAATTTGTCTCGTATCTCCTTAAAAAAAACAAAGTGACCTTGAAACCTCCATGTACACATGAAGAATAACAGCTATTCCAGCAAGTTTTCAGTTCTAGACATGCATCCAAGAGTCTGGAAGCAGCTCAGTCTTCAGTACAGTAATGTATGATAGATTTTCTTTTAATTGTTTGCAATCTAGGAAAACACAAGGCCAGTGTGTCAGCATAACACTAAGTCAAATAAACAGATTTCAAAAAATGCTAGGATTCATATTGCCAATGCAACAAAGTTCATTGCCTCCTCCATCCACACATAGCCCTGTTAAATCTGAGTTCACTACAAACGATGAATCACAATATGCACACTGAACACTAAGCGTGCTCACAAAGAAATAAATTGGTTTTATGGTTAAAGTAGTTCAACTTCTGAAGTGTCTATCCCTGTGTCGTGGTTTAACCCCAGACAGCAACTGGGACCACACAGCTGCTCGCTCCCTCCCCTGACGGCAGAATGGGGAAGAGATTCAGAACGGTAAAGGTGAGAAAACTCATAGGTTGAGATGAAGACAGTTTAATAGGTAAAGCCAAAGCCGTGCACATAAACAAAGCAAAACAAGGAATTCCTTCACTACTTCCCATCAGCAGGCAGGTGTTCAGCCAACTTCAGGAAAGCAGGACCCCATCACGCGTAATGGTTACTTGGGAAAACAAACATCATAACTCCAAACGTCCCCCTCTTCCTTTTTCTTTCCCCAGCATTATAGTCTGAGCATGACATCATACGCCATGGAATATCCCTCTGGTCAGCTGGGGTCAGCTGTCCTGGCTGTGTCTCCTCCCAACTTTTTGTGGCCTCACAGCCTACTCACTGGCAGGGCAGTGTGAGGAGCAGAAAAGGCCTTGACTGCTTAACAACAACCAAAAACATTAGTGCACTATTAACAGCATACCCATTCCAAACCCAAAACATAGCACTATACCAGCCGCTATTAAGAAAGTCAACTCCATCCCAGCCAAAATGATGACACCCTGCCTCTGTCACAGATAAGCCAGTCAAATCTTAAGATGCTGAAGTCAAAGTATTCTACCTCATTTTCTAAGTGCCTACTTTCAGACAAATGTATCAAAATTTTCAGAAGAATTATGTGCTCCAAACTGAAGTTAATAGAGTACGTGCTATCATGTGTCGTGCATATTAGGAAGCCTGAGGCAAAATAAGTCCTGCATATCTCACGCTGGGTATCTCTGCTAACAGATATTAGATTGTCATCAAAATTTCCTATGAAAGTAAAAAAAGAAAAAAATATCTGTAGTATTCACAACAGTTAAGATTTTCCTGAAATTGCTGATTGTCAACAGAAACTAAAAATCTTGCTTCAGGTTTACACAAAAATTTCGTTTCTGGTTCATTGTGTATCACTGTCAGCTGCCTTGGAACTTCCATCCTGGCCGTTTTCATAATCCTACTGGGGACCTTTGAGTGAACAACTGCTGTCCCTGGTGGGGTCTCACTTGTCACATGCTGCAGGAAATTTGCTCCCACTGCAAAATTGCCATAGACTTTGATCGGAGCCAGAATAAGTGCATATAGGCTAGGATGTTCAGATGCACTGAACGTGGTAAGGATATTCAGAACTTTCTTTGATTATTTTTTTCCAGAAGGTCTTTCAAATGAAGAGTTAAGAATTCACTGATGAATTCATAATTCCATTTACTGCAATAAACGGGTGTTCTCAGTCTCGCAAGAATTAGATCACTCTCTTTGTGGTGCTAAAAACTTTATCTTTGAAACCTTTCCTGAGTATTACACTACCTAACCTAAATTAAAATGCAACAAAAGACTATTAAAATCACCCATTACCCTAAAAAACTTTCAAGACCACTCCTTACAGGAGAAAGAGATGGGGAAATACAATAAATAAGCTCTACAATAGTCAAGTTAAAAGGAAAGCAAGTCAGTATAATCAACCAAAGGTGAAAGACAGCATTTAGACTACAAGGAAATGTGCTAAGTCTAAAAGTTGTGGTACTTAGGAAGAACAGTGTGTCTACCTGAGTACATAAAGGAAAAAAAAAATAATAATTAAAAAAACAGAATAAAGAAAAAGTAACTAAATTGTTTTAATTATAATTTTTTTATTATTATTTAGGATAAATACTTTGGCCATATGGAACATATAATGTCTCATATTACGATGAGAAAGCAGAAAGGGATAAAACAAGTTAAAATTTAATTGCAAGATCTGGAAAAGTATAACCTTTCCAAGAATGAAAAAAATCCATTCAGACTAAGTAACTATCTTTTCTTTATTTTTCTTTGGAACAAATTATGTGATGATTCTTTTTTTAAACACATCAAAATAAATCTGGAATAGTGTTTGCATTGTTGACTTTTGAAAGTACTCTGACAAATGACATACTCATGTTAAAGTTAGCAACAGGAATTTAATAGTCATTACACTTAGATTGAAAGCTTGATTGAAATACATCACCCCCGGGTTCAATCTCACTCCACTCCAGTTCACATGTTACATTCCTTTGCTTATCAGCAGGAAGTCCTGCGAACATAGATACAATCAACTTTGATAAGAAAAGTGAAAATTGATCCTTTCTATGCAAGAAGGCAGGAACCAGCCTAAAGGACTCTGAAAATGGGCCCCGGCTGTTTTTGCTTAATTTGACTAGCACCAAGTGTGCCATGTGTAAGAACACAACAATAAATTCATTTAAACAAACACACACATCCAAGAGACTTCTGTCTCATATGATACAATATCGCCGAGAGTTGCTATGATAAAAATTCTTTTTCCTTATTAACTTTTTCATGTATACCTCATTATTTCTTCATGCTGATTACTCAGTGGAAGAGTTGGATTCTATTTTAGGCTATGGAAAAGGTCACAGACAAAAGGGAGCTTGAGTCTCTGTTTGCTATTTTAAAAGAAAACTACCACACTAGTGTTAATATTTGCTTTCACTTACAGCAGGTACACTTTGGTTATCTGAATAGCAAATCATGGTGGGCAGTGTGAATGAAAAAGTACAGAGGAGGAGTTATTGATCTCAGAAGAGGGATGCAGACATGTAACAATTGATTTTTTTCAACAGAAACTTCTGAAATATTTGGGGGATTTTTATTATTTTTAAAAGCTATTGAAAGATTTATCAGCTACCCACTGCAGAAAAGAGAAATAGCATTTTCTTGTACCTTATATCCAGAGAAGTAAAATAAGTAATCAGAACATGCAAGTTAAAAGAAAAAGCTATTATAATAATTGAAAATGAATGCAAAGTAAACAATGAGCATAAACAAAGCATTTATTTAAAAAAAAATTACATGGGCACAGGACAACAATGACTTCTGGGTTTGGTCAGATGGTTGATTACTTTTGGTGGGGGGAGTGAAAACATTGTGAGAAATAATTTGGCTGCAACTTCACAATTGGCCTTAATTCACCAGACAGACAGTAGTTTTTAAATGTAAATATTACCACTGCTTTCAAGGGATGGTGCCAAACCAGGTTTTCTAACAGATAATAAAGGTCAGTAGTTGAGGTTTGCTGCCTGGATACATTTATAATATTTACTATGACTGTTCAAATAAATGATGCCTTTTATAATGTGAAAAATGATTTGTTGAGAGGCAATATTTCATAGCTTGTAGAAGTGTTTGTTGTTTACATATGAGAGTCTGCACAGACTGTAGAGAGGGCTCAGGCAGGTCAGAATCTTCCAAATTAGGCACTGACAGACACGAGTGTTGCTAACATCGCCTGCTCTGCCTTGACACCTGTCTTAGTTGCCAGAAGTGAACAATACAACATATCCCTTCCAGCATGAGACTATCTCTTCCTCCAAAACCACTCATCCTTTTCCCATCTTGCCCATCTCAGCTGTAAGTGGGATCCAACAGAGAACTGAAGCACAGGAAGACGAAGACTTTCCCCGCCTCCAGTTACCTAACTTAAGCACCACAATGTATGAGACCTAAACTTGCTGAATGATAGATGAGTCATGAAGTTCAGGGTGAGAACCACCATCCGTCCCTTCTGCAGAAAGGTTGTAAGCATAATGAAGAGTGCACTGAAGGAATATTCAAAGGACCATGCTAAAAATGCAATTATGTTCCAGCTAGCAGCAGGAATGGCAGGAAACTGCATCTTAGAAAGGCTGATATAGGATGGCATTTCCTCCCACACAACTTTCATGCCTATGCTGTATATTTGACAGTAACCTGCTCCAGCCTCTACATCTGTGAGACCCATGGCATGAAACATCATTTAAGACAGCATTTCCTTACTATTTTAAAGTAGTATCTAAGGTTTCATAGATGCTATGGTATTAAAATATGACTCAGATAGTGATTAGTTATTGTCCAGCCTCAGAATGCAGTTAAACTGAAGACACTTGCATAAAAATGGAATCCTAATTCATATTAGATTCTGCCTTTAGACATATTGTCTAAATACACACATCCTGGAAGCGATGCTTCACACGTCCCAACACATCAGGAATGCTAAGAAAGCTTGTGATGTCTAAAGGTTTCAAGCTATGGTCTCTTGAAGGGATTTATGTAGATGTTATTTTGTTTTCTTTAAACTAGATTAAATTCTTTGTTGCTTTTTTAAACTTATAAATACCTGTAAATGACAGCTTGCTTCAGCTGTTCACTGCAGATTGATTTATTCAGTCCAATTACTTCTTTTCTTATGTTATATGAAAGGGTTATTCACAAGTTCAATTTTACTGGATGATTGATCTAAAAATATACCTGCCTCTCCAGTCCGTTTTACAAACTGAATGAACAGATAAACAACATAATTCATAAGGGTTCCGTCTTAAAGAAAATTGTACAGTTCAGTCCACAGAATCAGTAAATTAAGTTGTACCAAGTGATTAAAAAGCACATAGATATTTTTGAACCGTGCAGAGATGGAGAACGTAGAAGGCAGTTAACTAAAGTTTCAGACCAGAACTACCAACCAGGGAACAACATAACATGGGGTGGTAGAGGAAAATTAGAGGAGGTCAGGATTGTGTCAGAGGCTTCTTCCAGTCAGTCATTTGAATAGAAGAGAATAGTTTCTCTGTATTACTTATGAGCACCTCTGATTTCACCTGGAACAGGGAACATTTTCTGTAACCTGCCCACAATGCCTTTGTCCACAGGACTGCACTCTGTTTCCTTGCCCCATGGCTTCCCCCAGAAGAATATCAACAAAATGTGCCCTCCCCACTCAGCGAAGTACTCTTGGGAGAAGGGCATGGATGAGGAGAAAGCATCCATGCCCAAAGAAAGCCAATAAAGTGGCAGTTGTGTCCTCTCAAACAGGAACTCAAGAAAACCAAGTTTCTGTACTGCCCCTTATGTTCTCCATTCCTGACAACATATATATTTTGAATTGGCTGCTTTCACAAGGCATCCTTTTCACTATACTAATAGTCACGTAGGCAAAATGTGCAGGCCAGATACACAGAGAAGAAGGAGCAAACAGAAAAGGAGAAACATCTTTATGTATTTGTCAATGTTTTCTCTTCGTTTGCCATTATAACAGTGAAAGATTTCCTATTGAGCCAGTGTAAGCATCACTGATGTGAAACATTTCATGATGATCTAGTAGGTCAGGGATAAGAATAATCTATATCCAAGATTCACAGTACAATAACTTATACAATTTTGCTTCTTTTAATAGCTCACAATACCTTTTATCACATAACATTTTTCTTCACCCTATGAATATTTCCAAAACAAATTTCAGCTTCCTTAGTGTAACGTTGCCTTTTTTTTTTTTTTAATTGTTTTCGCTTAAATTTTCTCCCTTGCACTAAGATCCCACCACAAAGATTGCTTAGCCATTCATATTTTCATTAGGGCTAAACAATTACTGGACAAATCCCAAACCATTTTACTGTCTCGGGACTGAGCAAAGGAGTTTTCATGTTCGCAAGACACAAGTTCTTGGCTTGGAATTACTAACCCTGAAAAAGTTCTTATCGTGTCATTGTTTCCTGCTCACTAATTTCACTGTTCATTTACAATCATCATGTTCCATATTGAACTACTTACACTCAAGAGAGAGATTAATTCTGCAGCCATGTGTTCAATCACAGTAATTTCAATTACTTGCACGCATCGCAAACAACTTTGTCCCATCTTTATGTCACTGAAAAAAAAGCAGTTCTTAGAATTCCACTATCCTTCCAGGAGGAAAAAAAAAGAGGAAAAAAAAACCTGCTGAAAATCACAGTTCCTGCCAGTTGCTAGAATGTGGTATTTCAGTCCTTATTCTTGCTAACATTATGCTGCAGACCATCAAGGTAAACATTTTGCAAAGGAGTAAAGGTAAAGTATCCCAGAAGCCTAAAATGGTATGTGTACAAGCTTCTCCAAGAACGGTATGTGAAACAGCACATGGAAAATGCAGGAGACCGAGCTCTTTGAACATTCTGTAGTACAAACTATTGCAGTATCAAAACACTGTCATTGTACCACCCTGGGAAAGAAATATTGTGGCGAATATCTAAAGATATCTAAAGACCAATTTAAGCTTGTTTCTTTTACTAGCTAAAATCATTGCTTCCCTCACATATTTCAAAAACAAATTATATAGGTTGCAGCAAGGGCAGCAGTTTCCCATGCACAAATCCTGAAGCTGGACAGAATCCCCGTTTAATATTACAGTTGTATGTTCCGAGTCACAGGAAGCTCAGGCTCACAAGTCCAGGATCTCTGCTATTTGTGAAGTTCAAAACAGAAAGTAGGTCTTCCCTCCCTCAGCCCTGAGCTTGCCCTGCTGGAACAGTGTGTTCGTAGATGGGTACTGGAAGAGGGATTTCAATCACGAGCACTAACTCAAGTAGGATACTTTGGACACTCACAGTTTTGCCGAGCACCACTTGCTTTCTCAACCAAGGATTTTCATAGAATCATAGAATCATCTAGGCTGGAAAAGATCTTTAAGGTCATCAAGTCCAGCCATAAAAGTAACACTGCCAAGTCCACCACTAAACCATGTTCCTAAGCACCAAATTCTACGCTTCTTAAATACCTCCAGCAATGGTGACTCAACCACTTCCCTGGGCAGACTGTTCCAATGCTCGATAACCCTTTCAGTGAAGAAATTTTTCCTAATATCCAATCTAATCTTCCTCTGGTTCAGATCGGGAAGGAAGAATGGCAATGTGGCACAGCTAGTAACAATGACTTTACAAAGTGGTAAGTAAGAAAACCAGGTGTGTTAAATACGTGGTAAGAAAACTAAACATATTAAATACAAACCTAAAGAAGCACTGAGCTGATATTTTGATTATCTGATGAAGTGCAGACATAGGAAAAAAATAATCATCTTTAAAGACTGAGCTTTTACCTCTATGTTTATTCTGTATTTACAGTTTCCTTTAAAAAGCCTCCAACAGGGCATGCTATTTATAAAATAACATTAATATAAAGAAAAGCTTGTCTAGGAGGCCCTATCATATTGCTGTAGCATTTTTTCTTCCTAAACAATCTATCATAAACCATTCTTCAAAATGTAAGTCTTCCTCAGAGTAAAACTAGTGACCAAGGATTACTGCATACTTTCAAAGATTGTTGGAAGGTCTGAACATGAAGAAAATCTTTTGACATCCATTGCAAAATGACCGCATATTTCCCAAATTTTTTGTTCCTTAGCAGAGATAAAATGTTGTATCTGCACACAACAATGGATACCTGAGGACGAAATCAGGCAGCCTGGTACCTGCACGGCAAGCCAGCTTTCCAACCCTTTTTATGGCCTTCATCTTTCAACACAGTCAATATATTCAGCCATTCAATCTGTTGTTGCGGTGTAATTTGTATGTGTTGACTTTCTTGTTCTCTGTGACATTTGCTTTTCCCTTCCTTTATATATTTTTCCTCTGTCATCCTAAAGCCTGCTTTACATAGCTGTCTCTTTCACTATGCCATAAAACCAGTTTTTTCTGTGATTCATTTATTTTATTTTTTTCTAAGTAGTAACTGCGTATTCCTATTTTATATAAGAAACTCACCACAAAAGATTCCCAATTACATTTTCTGGTGATGGCAGCAGATCCTCCTTTGTCCTAATCCATTTTTTCTTTTAATATAGCTGAAAATTTGGCCTACATTCATATTTTCGTCTGAGATAATACATTTACATCAATATTTCATGATGTAGTTGACTTGAATTTTAGATATTATTTGTTTAGTTTTGTCATGATTTAGCAATCATTAGTTCATCAGCATAGGAAAGCTAATAAGAAGTCTTACTGCTTGCATTCCAGTAGTAGCATGGACCATTAGTCGCCACCATGAAGTAATGGGAACATAACTGCCGCACTAACTCACTGAAAGAACTGTAAAAATATTTTGTAAGGTTGGCTAAAAGGACCGTTTATGTTCTTGATTCAAGGACTACAAGGTTGATGTTTAGAAGAATCTGTTAGCCAAATACAATATTCTAGAGCCATAACACAACTTCTAGAAAAAAATGTGTATGCTGTGCTTGGTGCCATCAAGTTTCTTGCTGTTGTAACCTATTAAAGATCTGTCTAAAAGTTTCTTTTAGCAAAATTAGGTCACTTGAAAAATATTTATGGTTTCTTGTATTATTGCAACCATTGGCATAACATATATAAATTTTCATTTATCAGCTCTAGAGCAATAGTGGATGTTTTACTCCTTAAACTGTAAGTCAAATATTTGCCAGTTGTTAAACTACAGCTCCTTGACATTAACCAATGCCATCTAGGATACCCTAGTCCTCTTCTATCCAACCATTAGGTCCTGAGAATACATAATATCAAGTGTTTTCAAGGTATGGCCTTAAGTTTAGGGAAATCATATGACAAAAGACTAACCCTTAGGCTATTTGAGATAAAATTATTGGCAAGCACTCTTTCCAACAACAACAAAAAAGCAGATTTTTTTTTTTTAAGCAATGCTCCATTTAAAAAAAAAAATAGTACACATGCAACCTGAGTAGGTTCAGAAGGTATCAGTTCAAACCAATATCAAGTCCAAATATCCTGTTTCAATGATAAAATCTTACATTCATTTCTCCTCACAGAACTTCAGTTATTAATATTTTGGAAGGAGATCTAAATCAATTTCAGGGAGATCTGAGAAGAGAATGATACTAGTTAGTATATCCTGTAGTTGTTCAACCTTACAAACTAGTTCTTCCCTGAAAGGAAATCAGAATGACATGACTTGCCATATAGAAACTAACTATTTGACAGATGAGTCATCATGTCATAAGAATGAAGTCATCCAAGTCATGCATTTACTAATCTTTCCAGAGTTAGAGAAGCAGCAAGACTGTGAAAAAAAATATGGAGGTAAAATAATAAATCAAAACTCTCCTAGAATATTTGTTCCTTAAATACCAAATACTGTCACAGATATGATACAATTTCAGAAGTTCTGTTGCTTTCAGTTCCCATTCCAACTTTGTGAAGATTAATTTATTGTAAACTTCTCTGGCTTAGCACATATTTTTCATGATGGGCCTCATTGTACAACTTTGGAAATACACAGCCTCATAGTTTAGAGGTCATCAAGTTTTGTTCCCTCTTTCACGTCTATACCAGTTTGTCTTTATTAAAAAAAAAAAAAATATCTTCCCCAAGTGAAAGAAAATTTATTTAAGATACACTCAAAAAAAAAAAAGTTGTAGGGAATCTAGACTAGAGAAATAATGATTCCCTAGTTTCATAGTTTCTGACTCATTCAGCAGGATTTTCAAATTTTTCACAGGCCCCTGGGCAATGGAAGATTATGCTATGAATTATGCTATGAATTTGAGGCATGATCTTACAGACTACTTACTTTCCTATTTGAATACTGGAAAAAAAATCTGGCCACACGCAGCTACAGTAATTTTTCACCACCACACACACAAAAACACAACCACAGCTAACAGTACTAACTGAAAGAAAAATATAGGAAAGCCAAGTAGGATAGAGACCAGTTGTTAGTCAACACAAACAGTCAGCTTTTTGGGACTTAGGCTAGGGAACGGACACCTTCCCACCATGTTTTTAGAATGCTTCTGCCTTAGCAAATAAATGCATCATGTTCATTACCTGCTTGAATTTCTACCTAGGAAACACTGGCAGTGAAATCAGAACTCACTTGTTCCCAAGAAGGTTGTATGAGAACTACTAGGAACTTATCAGCTTGTTAAACATTCTTGTACCAATAAAGTCTTATAACATCTTTTGTAAGCTGAAACCCTCCCAGTGCTTCATCGAGTTGCTTCTGCTTCATTGCACTTTTGTTTATAACACAAGGCTGTATTTTCAAGTTGCAACTGTGTCTAGAAACTCCAGACAAACTAATAGCAAACCAAGCAACACAGAACACTCATTTAAAAAAAAAAAAAAAAGTCACCAGATTTTATGGGGGAATAATTTAGAAGAAAAACACTGTAATGTCATAGAAGTTCTAGAAGAGATGTGCAACAAGACTTAAAATAACACATTTCTGCTATGAAGCATGCTATATATTTTGTAGTATTTGTGACTGAATTTCTACAGATCAAAAGCCAAATAGCACCTGTGAGAATCACAGAATGATAGGGGTTTGAAGGCCCCTCTGGAGATCATCTAAGTCCAACCCCCCTGCCACAGCAGGTTCACCTAGAGCAGGTAAGATGACACTCCCATTGATAGCATAGACCAATTTTCCCTGTCTCTGCCACTTCATATTTATTGATATTTTACCAAATCCCTGATAGGTGTGGCAAGTGTTTCTTTCTACAAAGAAATACATAGAAGCAGCACTTCCCAAAAAACTAACCAAAGCCTGTGTTACTCAACACAAGGTTATTTTTTTCAACACCCACACAATATTTCTTCTGCAACATAGAAGACCTGCTTGCTATTTCATGGACAAGATAAAAGCCTTAGGAGTTGTGGACCATTTCTGATGGCCTATCCTTGCAGGGGACGTTCTGCAGGTCTGTTTCAGCAACAGAGTTATAAGAGTCCTAAAGAAGTCCACAGGACAAGCTCTCGTATGGGACTGCAGCTTACTCCTTGTGTTTTGCTGTCAGCCTGGCACAGTTCTGGCACACTGGAATTGGTCCTCCCCAGTACAATGCACAGACATAACTCAGAGCTGGCATATCTATGCCAAGATCCATTCCCAATGCAGACAGGCTGCACTAGGTTTGGCTTCCTCCCATCCTCTAAGGCTATCCCAAACAGCTTTGCACCCTAAAGCAAACCTGCATGTCCTCGTACCAAACAGTTTTCAAGCTACGAAGACATGTGTCATTTCAGAGGCTTGAACTCAGCACTTCTGCCCTGCACTACATTTTAGTGGCAGAGAGGCTCTGCATGGGGCTTGCAAGAGATTTATGGCAAGTACTACATCATCCAAATACCTCTACGTTGTGATACCTGGCATCAGTTCCCTAGGACATCTCCTGACTCCATTTCACCTGGAACAGGCGTAGGCTCAGATTTCTTCAGCCTTGCAACAGAAAAGCAAGCAAGTCAGCAAGATTTGCCCCTCCTTCAGAGATGCTTCCCTCATTCCCCACACCAGTTTTCACCTACACCCTCAACATACATGAAGGATGACAGACTGTATGTTCTGTTGTCGCTCATATTTCCTCCTGCTTCATCTGTGTCATGAACTTTGTCAGGTGTCAGGCAAACTATTGCAGTTTTGCACTGACCAACGCAGTTGCCTTTACTCCTGTCACCAGATCAGCTATTCATCCCCTAAAGGAACAAACACATATGTTTGTTTTGTCCTTTTCTCCATCAATTGGGTTTTTAGCTGTTGAAGCACTCCTAAAACCACATATAACAAACTGAACTAATTTACTAAAAGCCTTAAGGCACAATATCAGCACACATAAGAAATCTGCCTATAAGAAAACATATTCACCACCTGCAAAACAATCAAAAACACTGCCAAAACAAACAGGTCTATTCTATCAAAGAAAAAACATGTAAGCTCCAGCTACACGCTTATACTGAGACTAAGCACAGAGACTGGCCAGCCAATACTTTAAATGCAAGCATGGAGAATACATAAAAGTTTAGAGTGCTTCTTCCTTTTAATAGGAGTTTTAAAGAGAAATGGTTTCCTTTTCCCTCCAACCAGTACCTGAAAACTTTCTGTCCTAAAACAAAGGGGGAAAAAATCCCAAACATTCATAGAAAGGAAAACCTGCCACCCATCTTCAATAACACAAATAAAGCTTGAGATTTAAAATTTAGCTGAGAGCCTCTTCAGTGTTAGCTTAGAAAAGAAGTCTCTGACAAGCTCTGCTCCACCTAGCACCAGCTAATGATGGAAGGTTTCCTGGCTCCAGACAGCTGTCTCTGGTCACAATGGAAGTGAGGAAGATGTACTTGCCCCACGTCCTAGAATCATAGAATTGCCTAGGTTGGAAGGGACATAATGCTGGCAAAAAACATCACTAAACTATATCTCTAAGCACTATGTCCACCCATCTTTTAAATACCTTTAGGGTATTTAACCTCAACCACTTCCCTGGGCAGCCCGTTCCAATGCTTAATAACCCTTTCAGTGTAAAAATATTTCAGTGTAAAAATTTTTCCTTAGAACCTCCTTTCAGGTAGTTGTAGAGAGCAATAAGGTCTCCCCTCATTCTCCTTTTCTCCAGGCTAAACAATCCCAGCTCCCTCAGCCACTCCTAATAAGGCTTGTTCTCCAAACCCCTCACCAGCTTTGTCGTCCTTCTCTGGACACACTGCTCCAGCATCTCAATGTCTTTCTTGTAGTGAGGGGCCCAAAAGTGGACACTGTACTTGAGGTGGGACTTCACCAGTACCAAGTACAGGGGGATGATCTTCTAGCACATCTGACTGAACCTGCCACAGCTTGGCATTACTGGGGTATCGACTAAATTTAAAAAAATTAATATTGATTTTATTCCATTTTTCACAGCCCCACTCAAGGGCTTGTTTCCCTAGGTTCTGCCAAGTACACAGCTCTGCTTTCTACATTAAGCAGTTTTTAATACTGTGCCATAGTAATGAAGGTTCTTAACACTGATCACTGTAAAAGGCAGAAAGAATAATGTGCTACTAAACGCTAGAAGGCGAGGAATAGGGATGAGGAAATAGAGGAAAACGTAAAACAACCCATTTTACTGGGAAGTGCAGAGGGTAGCTGGTAAGAGAGGCCAATGCCAATCCTGCCTAATGCCCCAGCAACTCTACCCTCAGAGCTCCCCAGCAGCAGCACAGACTCATCACTGCTGCAACTGGCAGAGCAGGGAAGCCTATGTGCTCGCTGCTACATGGTGCCATATGAATGTGTGCACATTTCTACGGTTGCTTTGACAGAATAGACCTACCCGCTTCTGACACAATCCACACAGCACGCAGTCATTGCCAAATGCTTACGCAACATTATCAGCCTAGTTACTAATAGAAAGGTCATTTCTGTTTGACAAAGATAAAATCAAAGCTGGTTTTTAAGTGTAAGTGAAGGGAAATGAAGAAACAAATATACCTTTTCTCTTCCTAAAACCAACCAGGAAAATAAAAGACATTTGTAACAGCATGATTTATAGATCACTTTTCCTTGCTTTTCTCAGGGGAAGATCGGAAATAGCCACAAATAGATTTATAGACATACTAACCCATTTAAATGTTAAATTGCAATCCAATCTGGCATGAGCTAGAACATTAGTGTCTGGCTTTTCTCTCTCTCGACACCCCACACAGCAAAATCTTTGTATTAGAATAAAATTGCTTTTCTGCTGGTGACAGGGAAGGGAGTTTGGGTGGGCTTTTTTTCCTCTAACACAATGCCTAGGTTTTCCATTGGCCTGGGGAACCCTGAGGAATTAACTTTTCAGTGATTTGCCTCTTCCCTTCCCATGAAGAGTTCTGCCATAGTTGCTCTAATCAAAAAGGCTTGGATGAGCAAGTATCATCAATTGCCTTGCTTTGCTCAGGAGTCATACTTCAGTTCAGAAAGTCTCAAGGAATTAAGGTAGGTGTGTCTGATCAAGAGATCATTACAATGAATGGGAGACCACTCAAAAGGTCTGTCTCTTATATGTGGTTCATCACGTCTCATAATACTTGTCTTCCCGGTATTTCATACCTTCAGTCACTTCTATGGGTCAAATCTTTTAAACAGGCCCAGTCTCCCGTAATGCACAAAAGCACATGGCTTTGCAACAGGTGACAAAGCACAAAGCTCATCACTCCAAGGGAGTACACAGGGCATTAGTAAAGAACACAGGGACATAAATTACAACTCCCTGGATAAACTGTGGAACTTTATGTCATTAAAACTCTACATTGCATCTACCTAAAGTTAGCAGTTCCTTTCAGGTTTTCTAGAGAGAAACCTAAATATTTCAGTGAAAGTGTCAATGAAGCAAAATTCTTTTACAGCTCCTCCCTGTACTTCATTTAGGAATTCCCGGCTGACAGTGGAGGTCATGGAGGGTAGATTGGATGTGTTATCTGGGAAGCTGCAGCTTTCAGCATCAGCTTTCTTACTAATCTCTGGTGAAGCATAAAATGCAGATCAACAAAGGATTCTAATACCTAAACCAGCAGTCATGAATCCTGGCGATGACACACAGATGAAAATTGTAAATTATAATGAATAACAAGTGAGCATGTAAGCAAAAAATCATGTCACTATGAAGTCAAGAACCTCAGCACATTCCTCGATAGTTTGCTTAAGCAATTTCATCAGGTCATCTTTTCTGCTGTTGAGGGATGCATTAACTCAGCAATAAGTGGGTGGCCATTTAGATGTGATTAAGAACATGCTAGCCAGCAGGCAGAAGATACACCCATTCAACAAGTAAGCCTTACAATACTCTCCAATTGCTTTTCCACCACAGCACCATCTGTATCAAGATGGAATAAATAGCTTATTAAACATACCACAACCCACATTTCCTCATCAGTTCTCATAGTGTTTCCTATTAAATTTTTCTCCTGTGTCTCTCAAAGTTGAATCATTCCTTTCCACTGTCGTCCTGCTTGCCATTTTACCTGGTGTTACCTGTCTATTAGAGGACATCTCTCACCCATGGAGATTCTTCTGCTATCAGAAATGCTATACTGGCACTTCTGTCACCCCCAAAAAAACAATAAAATACAAAAAAAATGCATTGATACATTGCAGCTACCTTGAAAAAAATCACCCTTAAAGAGACATTACACTTAAAAGTAAATAAAAATTCATTAAAATTAAAATATAGGTAATATAGTTTCAAAAGTTTTATATGAATGGACAGAAAAACGAAACACTTCCCTCTTCCTTCCCTTCAGTCCAGTTCAAGAGGTTTGTCTCTTCTTGTGCCAGCTACCTTAAAAGCTATTTTGAAGTTAAACCTTCACACAGAGATTATTTCCACTCTCTTTCCACTCTCCCCTTGCTATTCACTGCTCCCACTTTGCATAGCTGAGTGAAAACATCTCCCATCCTGGCAGGAAACAGAATCTGTAACTGTCCTGAAGGTTACTAAGCTAGAAATAAACAGTTTACACTTTGCATGGTTATGCAAGTGGAATAAACATAGAATTCCATTTTTCATCTCAAAATGGCAAAACAGACATGCATGGAATTAGCGCTGCCTGGTTTTCGTTGCTCTTAAGTGAAGCTGCACAGTGGTAAACAAATACTCAGGGGCAGATGTGTTTCAAGTGACTGATCCCAAGTCACCATGAAAACTGTTATTATCTTTATTGCTTTGTAAACATATATACTGTAACCATGTGTCAAAGATGTTGAGAGGGCTAATTCTAATAGAAGAAGAAAAGAAGAATAAAAATGTCATTTTCCATCTTAACAGAAAGTACTGGAGCTGGAGGGGCAGAAACCAGTCATGCAGATAAGCAGGACCAACTGGCCTCTTTTGATGAGGTGGATGAGGAAGCACTAATTTAAAAACCCAAGGTGAACAACACAACATCTACAAATAACTTGAAGGTGCTGGTGGAGGTGCCAAGTCTGATCTCACCACCTGGAAGTTTTCCAGCTTCTGAACCAGCCCAGAGAGGTCTGTCCAGAAAGCTCCGAAAGAGCAGTCAACCATCAAAACACACACATACCAGTTATATCAAGGATAACATAGCTGCAAGGCTTGCTCTTTAGAAAGCTGTGTAACATTTTGTTTGTGTATTCATTGCAAACTGATGGAAAAACAATGTACCTTTCTTTTTTGATGATTTAACTTGATACGCCCCACCTTTATAACTGAAATCAATTTATTAAAATAAAAGTCAATGGAACATTCATAAGCATAACAGAACCCTTCCAAGAATAAAAATAATGTTTCTATTTAATTCCTTGTGAATATGTCCTTAACCAGTGCCAGACAAAACATACCATTGTGTTAGCCAAAAGGAAATTAATTGGAGAATTAAAATCCTTCCTATTACCAGAATGCAAGTCATTCTAATTTACATCATTTGTAAATTAATTAACAGAGATATGCCATCACTTACAACACCAATCTACTTAACAACAAAACTTCTCTAGTCCTGTCACTAAGCCATCTCCCAACCATTGTAATTAGCTCCCAGTCAAACATACTCGCTTCCATTCAACATCATACTTTAGAAAAGCCTGACTCTGTGTACTTTGTGACTAGAAGTATGCTCCCATTTCTAAGGGTACAAAGAAGAGCTGATAGGAAGAGGGAAAAGAGTGAAAAGAACATTATTAAAGCAGTTCAGTCAATATAGTAGACTTAAGACCTAATCTATTAGATCTCAGTCTGATCAGCACACAGGGAGGATTGCTGGCTTTTTTTCCTGTGGGAACTTGCACATGGGCAACTACTGTAGAAGAAGTATCTTGTCTGGTAATATTATTTTACTGCCATCACCTAAGAAAAAAAGATTTTCGCATATTCCCCATGTGAGGGGATCAGTTCAGGCTACCAAGACGGTTAGAAATCTGCCCTGCATAAGCCAACTAGAAGGAAAAAACAAACAGTAACTTTTACAGGGACTTGGCTGAAGGCTGAAAGACTTAACAAGGGCAGAAATAATTTATTGTTATTTATTGTAACAAGATTGTCCTAGATCTAGATGCATTTTTATAATGGAAGTTTCATAATACTGCATTTACATGAAAATTTTACTCTTTCATGAATATTTCCAGTCTTTGCTGCAGTCTATCATCGGATTAGCTAATAAACAGGTCTGCTTCACTCACTATAGCTTTAGACTGAAAACTTCACAGAACAGCTTATATGACAGAGCTGTGGTCATGAATCATTTAGTGTTACTATTATAAGCCGTTTCAGAACTTATTTGAATATTTTAAGCCATAGCCTGAAATTTGGTGCAAGATTCTGGAATCACACACAGATATCTATTCATATGTCATGTCACTGAAAACCCTTTGTAGTTACTGAGCAGTAATAAAAATGTTAAATAGAAAATGAACTAAGCCTAGGTAGGAAAATAGTTGAGGCTGGTGAGCTTAAGAAAAGCGGACTATATTTGAACACAGTAATTGCAGCTCTTCATTTTATCAGCATTAGTGAAACTGTTGCATAATAGACTGAGAACAGGGCTTCAAGAACATGGCAGCAATACAGAGTGGTCCTGGAGGATTTGTTGGTATGAATGATGACACACATTTTACATCGCCTTATCTTATGTCTGACAGCTAATGAAAAGGAGACCCCAGGCTGAATCCCAGCACAAGTTAGAGAAATTTTAGGATTATTTTAACTAGCACCAGAGGATGGCATTCCAGTTCACGATCCTTGCCCACAGTGTACGATAACGAACCTAGACTCTCACCCACACCCTGGAAAATTCATCTGGAAAAATGAAATTAGCGTGCTGAAGATCGAAAGATATTCGGATAGAAAATCTGTTACTCTTAGGGGTAATTTAAAACCCCATATGTTTGAAAAATATTTCACAGCCACCAATTCTGCTGTTGTACAGCTGTATTTGTAATAAGTGTTTTTAAAGAAACTAAATGCTTTTATGTTGGTGTGTTCTGGAAGCCAACTTTTTTATTTTATGCATTTTCTGTTCAAAGCCTTATGCTTCTCCAAGCATACAAAAAAAAAAATCCCTCCAGAACTACAGAATTATTTGGAATTATAGTATTTTTTTCTTTATCAGAAATGCGTACACAGGTATGACACAATATTTTCAGGGTCTAAGAGGAGTTTGAAGATTTCACACATGTCCAGTGCCACACTGTGAGACAGTTTAAAACATCACTTTATACATGGAGAAGAACTACTAAATCTAAACAATCATCACATAACTAAAGTTGTGAGACAGTTCTCTGAAATAAGCCCAAAAACACTGGGTAGGCAACACACACTGTGTGATTTTGCTACTGCAATCCGGACAGTGGTTACTTGATCATAAACCAAATTGCAGGCATCAATCAAAAGTTTCTTAAAACGAATTTACCAATACAACTAGAAAGAAAAAAAAAAAGGAGCCAAAAAACATTTAAAGCTTGAGGCCTGAGATGGCTAAATTATTATCACAAAACCTACTACTAGCACCTGGCAAAACTGAATTGGCTGGGCCACAGTGCTATTTATAGCCTAGGCACAAGCTACAGACCAGTTCTGAGAACAGACAAGCTAACTGTATACCTTTGCCCAGTTTTTAATCAATACAGTGACATCAACTGAGACACATCCCTAACTGCAGTGGACATAACCTAAACTGTACCGTTTCAAGTAGTGGTAGAATTTAGTCCATTCTCAAAAAAAACATCAGAAGGCGTCTGAGGAGAGTAATATAAAATATGTCAGTAATAATCCTATGAGAGCATTGTATTTGGAGGAAGCTCTACAGAGAATGACATTCAGCTTTGGTTTTGTGCATTTGAAGATCATTACTATATTGCCATACATGTCAGACCATACAGACCATGCAGTCATACCAGGGATTCCTCAAGGAAGATTACTTGGGAGTACTTAGAGCTGGCAATTGACACTTATAGTGCTGGCAATTTTTTCATGGCCTGCTCTCACACACCATCCTTCCCTTGAGTCAGGGAATATCTATAGTAGCACAGATAAAACCTTCTCTTCAGCCTACCACATCATATTGTACTCGAAGGAATTTCCCAAGGACTGGTCTGCGCAACCAAGCTGCAGGCAACTTGCACAAAACACTTGTAGTGGATTTCTAACCAGAGCTGAGATATTGGACTCTTCATTAAATATGAAAGATTATCAGTGCACTACACTTCCTTAGCAAAAAGTTACACTGTATTTAATTAAACTATTTCTGTTGTCATCAGCAGCATCTACCACTTTGGTTGATAAGTAATATTATTTCACTTCCACACCATTTGATCATTTTTACTTGCAGCCTTTTCAATCATCTTTGAGAGCACTCCAGATTTTTTGAAGGCTCCATGAATTCCCAAAGGTCCCATTTCACCCCAAGGACCCAGCAGTAGTAAGCATACAGAACTGACCGGTACCTACAAATCTGCCACGGAAGCCAATATAAGTCTAAGATGCATTTATTGCTTTTGTAATAGGGGTTGATCCCTGAAGCATATTCTGAGCATTTGGACCTGAAAAATATACTAGAAGGATCACTGTTTGCCAGCAAAATATCTTTTAAAAAAATGAAATGCTTTAAAGCATTCATTGTTTTCCATGTGTCTGTGATTACCTGTACCCCCAAGCTAAAGAAAGTCTCAAAGAATAAATAAGTGTCTAGACGGGATTCACTTGCACACTTGAAAAGCATGTTCAAAATAAAACTATTTCTAGCAGTGTGTTAATGTGCTATAATTTGCAGTCAATTTCTAGAGCAGGATGCCTAGCTGAAGTTTCTACTTCAGAGCTCTTCCAGTTAAGATGTGATGATGAAAAGGATTTGTGCATATAGACAACTCGTAGGCCAAGAACATTCGAGAACACCCCTGTCCAAGCATGTTCCCAGTAAAGCTACTTGAATTTACATGCTCATTTATAAGTTGGGGAATCAGCTCATATTAGCATCCAGTTGCCTCACGACACTTTGTGCCTGAGGTAGAGAAGGAATTGGAGCTTCTTCCTGACACCTCTCCTGATGAAGCACCCAAGATTTGAGAGTCTCTGTGGAAAGTAGAGTGGCCTCCTGAATGGAATAAATGGCAAGGACGGTTCAGTTAAACTGTTGAAAGTTTCCAACATAAACTTGAATCAATATTATTTGAAATGAAAACCTGCACCCATGTCCAGGCACTTACTAGCTGATAGATGCCAAATGGGAGATACACTGCAATCGGGAGCATGCAGAGTGACACCCAAACCCACGTAAATTCACATAAAGTTTGGAATGAAGATGCAGCAATATATGTCTTCGGCACAGGTTGTGTAAGTATGCCCGTGCTTTCCTTACTACCCACTTAAAAAACACAGATCCAGGATGTACCTTTCTGGTGACTTACACTGATCTATCTGGAAGTTCTACTGTAAAAAACTTATAATAAAATATAAAACAGAAGGTTTTAATGAATGAATGACAGCTCAGGAGAAGTCTATCATTTTAGTCAGAACATACTACATATCCCTGAAAACACAGAGCGAACTAAATAGCATCACACACACAAAAAAAAAATCAGACTATGCTTAACAGAATATCAGGATACAGCGGTTAATCGAGTCAAAATCTTTTGGAAAGAAAAACATGCCCTTTTTTGTTCAGTGGTTACAAGGCATCAGGTCCATACTTGGATGCCTTTAAAGGCACGCAGAATGAGAGGGGCTATAACACAGGAATGCATCACCGACAATCTCATGCTACAGACGGTTAGTTTCAAGAACCTTTTGTAGTTCAGTTCATTATTGAAGCAAGATTTGATTCACTGTGGGAGTTGAAAGCCTTTTTTCTGAGCACAGTCCACATGGGATCAAGAAGTACCACCTGAAGAGAACTATTCCCTGTATGTGTTCATCAGTTTGCAGGACAAGGAAACAGACTGTCTTTGCAGAGGACATCAACATCACCAAACAGCAGCTTTTTTAATAAAGCAAAGCCCAGTTCCTTGCTTCCTCTCAAAGAAGGGAGATAATCCCTTCCCCAATCAATTAGAGCTCTAAGCTTTCTCAGCTCGCTTTCTCTGCCTCAGATGGATCTTATAATATGGCTGTATGTGCAGATTGTAAGGCACTATGGAATTCATTAATGAGCAAGTTGTGCCACAAAGATATTGTGAGAGGAAACATCTCAAAGGAGGAAACATCAAAAGTTAATACAGCTGACAATTAGATGGGCAAGGGCAGTCTAAATCTGGCATGAAGAAAATTTCAGATAGGACAAAACTCCCCCAAAACTTTGAAACAGAAAAGGGTTGGGGGGGAGTGCAGGTGGGACAAGACTTTCTCTAACCACCAAAGTCCAGATTTACAGTTGGAACATCACTTAACATGTCATTTCAGCTTCTTCTGTGGGAGGTTTGCTCTAAGTGCAATAAGACTGAAAAAGTTCACCAATCCTAACCATGGGCTGTACACTGGCATGAGCAAAGAAGCACAAGCCTGAGAAGTTTCTGTGTCCAAATAATCTTCTGTGCCTCCGTCAGTGCCACATTTGGGGACAATTACCCCATACACCCCACATGATGAGTTTATCCCCTAATTTGGACTATTTCCTGAACTCACACATATATCAGAAAGCTCAAAAGCTGCAGAGCAATTGTAACTCAAGGTATATAAAACATTAGAACAATGGCCATTTTTGGCATTGAAGAGCCCTAAACTGTAAAGGAAAGCAGCAGTTTTGAAGTCAGACAAATTCTAACGTTCAAGACATTTTAAGCCAATCCTTGTTCTCTGCCCATTTACTCTGTTTTCCAACTCTGTAGCTAGTAAGGTGCCTTTCATCTCAGCCCCTTTAGAGGTATCCTGCAGTCATAAAGTTATTAAACAAAAAGACATCTAAGACAATTAGTTGCTAATGTTAAAACAGACAGTTTTCTGATTCTGAACACTGAAGCTGTTTAAACTGGCAAGCCTCCCAGCCTGCTTGGATAGATGAAGAGATTTGATTCGTATTTCCCCTGTATTCCTGCATATTTCCTCAAGTTCACGCACACTTTTGTCCTCTAGCTACCTCAGCCTCACTCCTTGTTGTCACAGTACTTCAGTTGTGAACGCACGGCTTTTTTTGTTCCTCTTTGATGCTGGAGGGAAAAAGTCCATTGTACTCAAATTCTGCAGACCCTTATGAATTTTTTCCCACCTTCCTGCATGTCTACAACGTGTGTATTGGACCAACAGTTGTAGGATTTCTGTAACTTTCAGGTAGCATCTAAAGTAAATAATGAGAAAACAAGTTTGTTTTCACACATTGATGCTAAAAGATAGCATTGGTTGATCTTGCAGCTCACGGGGAAAAGGGATATCAAAAACCTTCGTAGATTGGGACTCCTGTCTCCACTTCTGCTGGGTAAAGTGTTATGAAAACTGGAGGATAAAAGGAATACCAAGTGTTATAGCCTACATAATAGGAACATCCAGGATATGATTTGACACTCAAAACTCACGCATACATGTGTCTTCAGCTATCTGTGTGACCTGACAGCCTGAAGAAGAAAACAAATCTTTTTCCACATTGAAGTATACACACTCTTCAACCACACATGCATGCACAGTTAGAGTTACAAGGACTTTACCACACCAATCTCAGACCTGGAACTTGTTCTGAGACATTCTCAATATTCATCTGCATCAAGAGTACCAGGTCTCACAGGACTGGATGAATTCTGATTAACTGTGTTTATAATCTTTAATCCTGCAGGACCTTTATTAGTTTCCCAGAGAAGTCAGCAGAAAGTAGCAGCATAGATTTAGGAACAGACTTCCTTATTCCTTATTTAATTTTTGGTTGACTGCATAAATGCAATACTTGGAGTAGTCAAACGCCTGCATAAGAGGATCCAGAAGACAGACATGTTTGCTGAGGACAAGCTAACTCTGTCAGCGTTCCTGCTTTTTAAGAGCTTAGGCCTAAGACACAGGTAAACCAGGCATTACCTGAAAAACAGAATAATGTAGGTAAAGGATTTGGAGGATACTGTTAATTAGTTATCAGTAGAAGCTAAGGCTGATAAAGCTGCTGAAAAATTAAAGATCTTTCATAATTATCAAATTATTCAAGACACATTCCAAGACCACCTAACTCCTCAAAACTGCATTTCTGTGTAATAGTCAGAGAGAGGTTTGACACTGCTTTGAACAGTGCCTTCTGTCAGCGCACAGATTTACACCTGAACAAATTTCTCTGATTTTATCAGTTTCTCTGATTCATCAAAACCCTCTCTTCATATGAAGAATGCCAACTTTACCACGTGGAAAAGCCAAACAGACTTGGCAAATTACAGTATCCTTGCACAGACTCTCAGGTAAGTTTTCAACTAAGAACTCAGGGATAAATTAAAATATATCCTGATTTTATCAATGAAAGGAGTAGTTGCTGCTTAGCACTGTCCAACTTCAAAACACCAGACCTTCAAAAAGGGCATTCCTCAACCACAGCAGTGTCTGTATTTGTCATTAGCCATTAGATAGGCTATGGCATATAGCTACAATCAGGGTTCAGATTTTCTTGAGATGGCCCACTAAGATAAAAAACAGTAATGGGACACCTCTTCAACAACAGCAGCAACAAGATTCTACATTAGCTCTACTTGGTTTGATAGACTACTGGAATTCTTAGTGGCAAAAGAAATAAAATTAAAGGCCTTGATATATAGGAGCAGATTAGTATAGGAGATCCAGGCTCATGGTAATCTGAGCTGCAGCTTTACAAAAGACTTTCTGTGGTGCTACAGGGCATAACATCAACACCCACAGTGGGGCAGGGTTTAGGGTACACTCGGTCAGACGTAATTACAGATCAACCAGTTTAGGAGTGACGATATTTCAAGTACAGCTATGATGCACACAGCATCCACAGCTACAGGCTGCGTAGCCACCACAAAGCCAAAGTCTCAGTATGCATTTTGCCAAATATGTTCTTTAGCGACATGTTAAAGGTTTAAATTCAACATAAGAGCGCATCAGCATAAAGAGGCAGTATGTACTTGAAGATTTTTTTTTCAATGTACGAGAAGCTGACAATGTATCAATTGGCAAACAATCATAATAGCATCCAAATTCAAGAAGAAACAATGGAACAACTATTTGAAAATAGAAAGTAGAACCTACATCTACTGATTTTCTATCTTCAAGCTTCCTCACTTCAGATACATGACTTGATGTACCAATAGCTTTTCACCTCAAGTAAGCTGTGCTTGGCTGTTGACAAACCCTTGACCTCCAAAATCCAGTAGGATTTTTAGTACTTTACTATTTCTGTAAAAAGAGATCTTAATGTGTTTCCAAAAAATCCCAAAGAAACCCACTATATATACCAGCACTATTATTATTATTCAAAGTTCTCTTTGTTTGACAGGCTACCTCTCCTTCCCACAAGCTGATCACTTGAAGCTTCTTATCACATTTTCCTATTTGCTAAAGGCCCCTCCGTGCATTTTAAGTGGACAGAAGTAGAAAGAGGCGCTGTCTCTTACCCTTAGTAGTTAATAGGATGCCCTCAGGGAGTCTAAAACACAGATTTTAAAAGAGGATAAATGCGCCTGAGCTGCCAGAGATGGTCTGAGCAGACATATAGCAAGACTGCTGAATACAGCATTTGAAAGCATACTCTTACACCACAAGTAGCTACTATATTCTTCTAGACTCATTGTCCAAAGATGTAAGGAGAAGTCACTACAGTTAGTTCTCTTCTACTCCTGAAGTGGTCAGCTACACAAGAAAGCCATAGTCAACTTCGCTTTTCAATCTCTGAATAATATAAGCGGATTTGGGGTCAGTACATCTCCTGTTGGTTTCAGCAGGCACAAGATTTTACCCTTTACATCACTGTCTTTTTGTGGTCTGTTTTTAGCGTCACACCTATTCCCAAGGGTATCTTTTTTCCAGAAAGATTTTAAAAAACTTTCTTTATGCAAATACATTATAAACCCTTTTAGCTAGTTCATATAAACGGGCCATTTATTTGAGCTTGTTCCTCTCTTCTAGCATGATCATTGGATTTGCTAATACTAATTCAGTAACTAAGTTATCACGTCATCAAAAAGAAAAGTATCACTGACTAGTTTACAATCTTTTTTAAAGCCCTAGGAAAAAAAAGCCTGATAAAAACATACCCTTTGAAAATTATAATGGTGAGAATATTAGTTTTGTATTTCATGTAAGTCATTTACTATCATTTGCAAAATACTATGAAAGACAACCTAACTGTATAGCTACCACGTTGTTTTTTCACATTTCATTTACAGTAGCTTTCACAATTTTTTTATTTCATTACTTAATGGAAAACTGTCTATGACAGGTTCTTCCAGTTTAGTATACACAGTCAATCGTCTCTGAATAAATTAGGCACAAATTATTGTTAACAGAGGATCAAAGGAACACATATTCAAGGTGTTTCATAAAAGTTGCATATTAAATAGTTAATAAAGATTCAATCTGAGAAGTCACCATGAAAAATACTTGCATAATGTGACTGAAACAATTAAGTCATGGGTTTATACACTTACCTTATGTTTATAAATGAGGTAACATTTCTTAAAAAACTTTATGCGAAGAGATCTATTCTGTTTCAGACTAAGAACCTCAGTTATCCACCCACATTTTTATCCGATTCTGCCATGAGACTGCTCACCCCAAAATATTACAGCATATGGACTGCAGTCCTTAACAGAGGCTCTGGCCTAGTGCATGCTGAAACTACTGAAACCCAAAGGCATCCACTGTAGCATCCACTCTCACCTTCCACTGACTGCAAGAGAACCCAGCATACCCTTGAGAAGTTTGTGTCCTGAACACTTTTAGTGGCAGACATTCCATGATCCAAAGACAGATTTTGAAATATTTTCCTTCCCTTACCATTATTTAGAGATGAGATTATAACTCTGTCCTAACCCGAAAATAAGGTGACACAACAAGAGCCATATTCCCAAGAAACAACATATTTGCAGAAATGTTTTTATGATTAGTTCTATTTAAACTGAACTTAGCCAGAGAATCAGTGGTGATCCAGAATTAAGCTGAGGCTTTTTATACTACAGGGGAATGACTTTCCATATCAATATGTTAAATTGGATTACTTGCAACCTTTTGACTGGGTCACAAGAGTATAAAGAAGGAACATTTCTCCTAAGGTGCCAGTCTAACATTCACGAGATGAGAGCACCATGTCTGGTGATGCTGTGACTTGACATAGACTCCTGGTTAAGCCTGTTAACCTCTCAGCATCACTATCTATAAAAGAAGAATAACACTTCCTAGAGTCAGAGCGAAGTGGCAACACATTAATCAATGTTTGTAATATCTTCAAATGTTGACATTTTCTTTATTTTCTATTCACTGTCCACCTAGATCATTACTGGAAGCTGTAGTCTAACTACTTCTTTCAGCTGGGTGTTGAACCAGTGAGACAGCTCAGGAGTCTCCTCTGACTTTCTACCATCATTTGGTGACTAAAACAGAAGTTCCCAAAGCACTGTAACTAAGTGGCATTTGCAAGTGAAAACAGAACAGCAAATACAAAAGTACTGAACCATAAAAGCACCCAATCTGCTATTTTAGGTGTCTATTATCCCAGTCTTTTGCTAATCTTACAGTCCTGTAACTTCATTTAACTCAAAAGGATTCCTTAGGTGAAAATGGTGACAGTGCAAACAATCTAGCACTTGGTCTCTTGCAAATAGTTGTTTTTGTGAGCACTCAGCTAGGCAGAAAGCAGTAGAAACTACTCAGAAAACAACTACAGTTTTTCCTAATATCTCTACTCTTTCATGATTTTATTTAGCTTCACCTAAATTTACAGCTTTTGCTGTCCAAGCACAGGATTACCGCATTACAAAAATGGCAGGGCTACTGCCATTTTGCATAACTTGTAGGGAAAAATTAAATGTAAATTAAGCCTTTATATAATTAGCTTTTGTCCTAATCAAATTTACGTTGGTTTTTTCCTTCTGCAACAGCTTTTATTACATAAAATAACAGTGCAATAATAGACACACATTTAACAAAGTTTGTGATAGGTTTTAGCACATGTATTTACTCGGGAGAAAAAAAGAGAAGACTGATGCAACACAGAGGGCAACATTGTAAGCCCTAATGTTCTCTTGTTTAAGCATATAAAGTACTTCTACCTAGAAGCAGGTAAAGGAATTGATTTAGTAAGTATGTCACACACATTTTAAAGACTTAGACTGTTTCAACTCATAGCGGTAAAACAACGACAAAAAAATCCATCCCTTGAGCAGTTATTCCAGTGTGAAAGTGCTTTACAACATTCTACAACTTGAATCGAGGCAGAAAAAGCATTTCATTAAAAAAAGAAAACCAGTACAAGGTCACCACTTTTGAAGTTAGCATTTACTCCTTACTAAAGCAAAAACCGGGCCATTCAAGCATTAACAGATCCCCAATGACTATGTAGTACCCTTAGTTATTCAGCTAATCTTAATTAAAGTACTAGTGTGGCTCCCTAAATCTGAAACTTCATCCAAGCTTTCTCCTTTATCAAAGAATATTCACTAGCACTTTCTCCCAAAATATTTATGTCCAATTTGTGACTACACAACCAACAAACCAATCCTATACTGCAGGGCTGTAGTCTTTCAACCATTTCAGTAAACTACTATACCACCACAACAAAAAAATATTCAGATTAGGCCCAGAGACTAAAATGCCAATCTACCAGGACATTCAGCATCTACAAGTCAGAGTTCTCAAGATAACAGGCTTTAGCCTGTTAGGAAATAAGAACTCAAACTCATATAAACGTTTTCCAGCTCTTCCTGGAAAGAACAGTTTCACAACTTGTCCGATCACAAAAATAACTCTACTGTCTGTTTTGCCCAACACAAACTTGCAGAATTCTGCTGAAAATTTACCTGTACTGTGCTGCCCAACAAAGCTGACAACGTCTCCAAGGACTTTCCAGCTACAGCTCCCTCAGGTGCTCACACACCTGGAAATGCAAAGGGAATAATGAGTCACTGCATGGACCATGTGGCCCCAATTACTTGAACTGCTTGCAGGAAGAAAGGTAATCAAGGAGCAACCTACCAGTTACCCTGACCCATCTGTATGTGAGGCTTTGTGGGTTTTCAGTTACTTCTATCTTCTGCCATGAAAGAGTGTGGAGGCAACATAACATCCTTTACCTCCATTGCTTTTTTTGCCCATCTCTATTTCTAGCTTATAACCTGCTTAAAGCAGAACCTCTAGGCAGGCAAGAGGTCTGTAATCCTAGAGGCTTTTATTTGGTTTTTATGTGTTTTGTCCCATTTATTTCAAAAGCACCTTAATTCCTGTCGTTTCTGACTGGTGAGAACCCTAGATAATGGCAATTCCGACCTCCATTGGATGACTGATTTTTATTTAATTTAAAGAAAAGTCAGGTCAGGCTATGTTCCCAAAGCCATATGCTCAATATACAAAGAAATAGATGGGTTTGATTTTAATCGGCATTGCACTTCAAACACACTGTCACCTAATCCCATTTGAGGATGCAGTCACACTGAATAAGGGAGCCACACTGAAGGAAGAGCAATGCTGCACGGAAATCTGCTGTACTGCTTCAGGCCACAGTTGTGAGGTATTTTACAGTAGCACAAAAACTACAAAGAAGTTAAACTATCAGTACTTTAGAAAGCATGAAATTCTCTCCAAATTACTTACTTCCTGCTCGGGTTATAGGATAATGTCCAACACTGCCCTTATTTCCAGAAAATAACAAGTTGAGTGCTCTTTTCTGAGCTCCACAATAAAAAAATCAGAGTGAAGAGCAGAGCTGGGTTCTGCCAGTGCTGGGGTGAGTAATGGCAGCTTCAGCGTAAGAGCAGCACCCTACGCAGACCTTGCAGCTTTAAATGAAACCTTCTCTCAGGACCTGCTGGTACATTTAGGGGAGCCTGGATTCACCAGAAATGTACAGCTATCCCCCATTTCCTCACGCATTTGATGCTCATCGTGTCACCACACATGCAGCACTTGAAGCCTGGGCAGACTGTTTGGTGACCACACTCCAGGGACAAAATGGCCGCACCAGCACCTCACCAGTGAGGACCTCTGTGTCTGGACATGTCCTCCTAGGCTAAACAGAGGACCTGGCGTTTAGCTTCTGTCCTGGCACCACAATGGCTTTCCAACAGGAAGGGGCTGGGGCACGAGCGAGGGGGATGAAGGCGGGAGGGCGGGCGCTGAAGGTCCGGTGTCTCAGAGGCAGCGGCAGGCAAGGCTTTTGCTCTACAAAGGCACAAGTGAGGGGGGCGAAGGCCAGAGAGCAGACGCCAAAGGGCCGGAGTCTCAGAGGGCAGCGGCACACAGGGCTGTCGCTCCACGAAGGCCCGAGCTGGGAGACCAAATGGCAGCCACGACCGCAGCAAGCTGGTTGCAGCGACCACAGCATGATGCTGGTGAACAAAATCCTCTGACGGCTCCACTGCCTGCTCAAGCTGTCAGGCAGGCCGGTAGCAAATGGCAGGGCTTCTAAAATTCACAATCCTTTTATTTTTACTTTTTTTGTTAAAAACACACTAAGCCTTCAGTTGTCTGTCGCTGAATTTGCCCTTACTTGATGCAGCAAAATTCTTGCAATTGTCTTAAAATTTCCATTCACCATAAGCTTGCAGAAGGCTTGTGGTCTTCTCTTACAAATGAAGCTTTACTAGGGAACAACAACATACAAACAGCTTGATTTCAAACTGAGCTCTTGATGCAATACAGTAAACAGAAATGAGGTATTATACAAAGCAACTGTGTCTTACTGCCTGTTCCCATGGCGCTGTTGGCTCTTCACAGCTCACTCCCCCCAACAGATGCTCCATGCTGTAAGTCAAGCCTGAGCCTCTACATCTGCAGCCACAGCTCATGAAATTATCTAATTCAGTCGCACTTTTTGTGCAATAGCTGCTTGGGAAATGAAATTGAATCCTGCCCTCACTGAAGTCATCATTGGATGATGCTGTAGTAGAAGGTATTTTTACATTGCCTGGTTTTGGGTTTAGGATTTTTTTTTTATTACATCATTTTCTGTTTTGAATGATCCCTAAAGAAAAAAAAAACTATCTATTTCCCATCACCCCAGAACAGAGAGTCAACGTATTCTTACTACTAGTAATGAATCTGAAATTTCATTCAGTGATCACAAGTTACCACTATCACCTTGTTCATATCTATTTTTCCTTCAGTCAAAACCACATCTTTTTTTCACTGTTGAGACCACTCTCCCCTTTACTCCTATGGTATGGAATGAGTCTTGCCTTCACGCTACTCAGCACGCTGACCTTCAGTGCCTCCTCCCCCCAGAAAAATCTTCAACTCCGTTTGACACAGGAAGAACTTCGCAAGGTCACTAAAGTCCTCACATATATAAAACCTCCTGTCAAAATGAAGTCCTTGTGACCTGAGCCTTCCAATCTGACAACAGGCACTCTGAGATTTGTGAAACAGAGAGTCCCTTTCCCCAATTGCTGCACCTGAAGTATTGAGTGCAAAGAGAAAAGCATTGTTTTATCAAAAGCTGAGTCCACCAGAAGTACTGCCCTTATGCAATGTGCATGTACAATAAACACATTCCATGGTATATGATATTAGAGAGTTAGAAGTACTACCAGTACGGATTAGTGACCTGAATAAAGATAGGTCAGCTGGATCCAAGCTACATTTTCTTCTTGTAAAGGTTACAAGTGAATGTTGCCTTAACTACATCTGCATTGAGTTAAGGCAAAACTCCAAATTACTGAAAGAAGAAACAGAGGGCAATCATTCAGAATTGAAGTGGTTCCTGAAGAGCAGGATTGTCATAAAAACTGGGTCACGAGATCAACAAGTTGGTCAATGGCAGGGCTCAGTCTAAAAATTATAAAAAGATAGATGTACTAACAAAATACCCTATAATTCTAATTAAAGACCGGGCTGATTTTGCATACAAACAGAAATTTCAGCAGAAGGCCCAACTGGCAAAGCAAGGAGCTGTTAATGAATTAAAATGCAAAAAAGAAAACATACAAGAAGCAGAAACAAGGACAGGCAACAAAGGAGGAGTATGAAGCCATTGCTTTGGGATGGTATCAGGATAGACAGAGCCCAGCTGGAGCTCAAGCTGCTGAGGGGCATAAAGGGTAAAAGCAAAACGATTCTGTAAGCGTGCTAGTAGCAACCTGAGGTTCAAAGGAACTGTTAAACTGTTGTTGGATGGGGGAGACAACCTGCTGGCAGACAACACAGTGAAGGCTGAAATACTCAACGATTTTTTTGCCTCAGTCTTCAAAAAGTTTCCAGACCTTCAAACACATCTGCACAGTTTGAGAAAGGAGGAAATGCAAAAATAGGAGAGTTAATGACCAGAGAAAGTGGCTGTATTCCTGTCTACTGGGATAGATGGGACCCATGGAAGGATGATGAAAAAGCTGGGTGATGTGATTTTGAAGCCTCAGAACCTGTGATTCTGAGACATATGGACATATGTGATTCTGAGGACCATGGAAAAAGGCTAAATATTACAGTCATCTTTAAGAAGGGTGCAGAGGAAAGTCTGAGGAACTAAATGCTGGCCAGATGCAACTCAGTCCCTAGAAAGACCATGCAGCACACCTCCTTAGGATCCATTTCCAACAAATGAAGTACAAGACGGCAATGAGGAAAAGCGTGGATTTAAACAGGGCAGATCAGCCCTGACCAATCTGATTGCTTTCTCTAATGAAATGACTTGCTATGTGGACAAGGGGGGAGCAGTGAATATAACACACAACCCCCAGTGACTCCACGCATCAAAGCCATCACTGTAAAAACTTCCCCTGCAAATGAGTCACAAGTACCTTTCCTCAGCTGCAAAGATGCCTGTGGCTGCTCCAGCCTTCCAAGATCATTTGCTTCTCTTTCCTGACACTTGGACCTTCCCGCTCAGGTTTGCCTGTTTTAGCTGTTTCATGTCACGGGGGGCAGGTCCCTGCTGAGCATTGCGCAGAGCTGCCTAACTCATTTGTACAACACCTAGGACAGTGGTTAAGTGCGATGATCCTCTTCTTCTGTGAATTAATAATTCCTTGTATATTCCATGGCGGGGGCGGGGGGGGGTTACCCCAATTAGTAAATGAATCTGGATTTACCAGAAGTGTTCATTCAACACTAAAAATCCTAACTTAACAAGTTTTCTTCTGGACATTTTACACCTTCAAGATAATTGTTCTTCTTATATTAGCTACAGTCAGGTGAATGTTTTGGGCAGGTCTTTGTCCAGCCACACAGATACAACACATCTTCCTTCAGTCAATCACAATCTGTTTTTCTCTTTTTACAGATAAAAAAAAAATAAAGGCCTGCAAATCAGTGCCTGTGTATTTAGTTTCTGCTTATTTTGTGTTCTTTTTAGAAGATGAGAATCAAAAGATGATCATTTGCTGAATTCCCTCTCTTGTGTTTATTTGTTCACATTTTACCTTACAAGTTCACCTTTTTAAAAGAAGATGCTCTGTTACACTTAGGGGAGTTTCAGCTTATTCCATTAAAATATTTGAAATCAGTTCTTTGTCGCTCTTCTCTCTAGACTATTTCTTAAAACATCAAAAATGTTTATGACAAGTTGTTTACTTTAGGGGGTTTTCATTATTTTTATCATACAAGTTTAAACTGAAAAAAAAGAAAGAAAGAAAATATTGCTGCATTTTTCTAAGTGAAGGTGAATCTAACTCAAATTCTACGCTGATTTGGCCCACGCTCACACCGTTGTAAAAGAGGAATAATCAGAGAGATCTGATTACACCACTAACTAGCATAATTGGAACCAGAATCGGGCCAGAAGCCTCGTGCATCTACTGCCCTCTCGAGGTTTGTCAAAGGTAATGCCAGCAATTAAAATATTCCACTCACTGGGAAGCTACGAATCCATACTATTATTTTCCCTGTAGCTGGCCTGCTCCTGCAATCCTACAAAAACACGGATTTGCAGCCAAAGTGTGGCAGGGCTTATCTCTTAGCATTAAGTACTGATATTCGTCTCAGAAGACAACATCTTCCTTTAACCAAAGCTCTGCTCCTGTTGGGGATTAGCACCCACATTTGATCCACACACAGCAAAATAACCACTTATTCCACTGGGATCAAATTTGCAAAAGCAAATTATTCCATTTCTTTATGAGATTGGAGGCAGACGCTGTAAAAGTATTCTTTTGTTCTTGTAAGGCCATGGGAACTGTCAATTGCAATGTGCAACACGGTATTTCAAATAATACATATTTTTAATATATATTTCTACTAGCAAATAAGACAGTCGTGTCTAAGATTAACACGTAGCAGAAATCTGAGTAAAACAGATGTCCTATTTATTCTGTTCTGCTTAATTCCAAGTTATTCAAGCTCTGCTTAGAATGGCATTATGTCATACATTACCAAATATATAATCTCAAAAAATAAATCCAGACTTATTTATACACATTACTTAGGTAGGACAGAGGACATTTTTCATTAAGATGCAACTGACCTACTATAAGGACCTGTCACTTCACGGATTTCAGACACTTACACAGAGGGAACATTTTAATTTTTTGTTTAATCTGTGTTCAGTCTACTGATTAAGATGGATCTAGCCTTGGAAAGTGTTCTGCCCGCATGTTATCTTTTCAGTTAAAATCATCTCTCAGAAAATAGTCTCTGCACATTTATACGTGTAGTTTTGCACAGTGCCACAGTGACTGACACAGGGACTAAGAGCTCTCAGTTCACCTCCTGCAGTTTATGGGACTATTTCCATTTGGACTACCATTATGCTGGATAACAAATAGGCTGTGCAAGGACCCGTCTTTAAATTTGTAAATCTTTAACTCCTTTTAAAGTCAAAAAAAGACATCTAGAGAAGGTCCTGGGCAACCAGCTCTAGGTGGCCCTGCTTGAACAGGGGGATTGGACAAGATGACCTCCAGAGGTCCCTTCCAACCTCAACATTTCTGCGATTCTGTGAAAAGTAACATATACTGTAATGGGACTCTCTGTCCTGCAGTCTTGGTAGGTCACATGCAGTTACCAAAGCCATCTCATTTTCTACAGCTATCTATCAGGGTTGTATTCTTTCTTTCTCAAGGAAAATTCATTCATACCCCTTAGTCAGAAAGAGGTTATTAGGTTATTAAGTCACTTAATCACTTCAGTCTGGAAGGCGCAGCCACCAGTTTGTGCTTCCGTGCTCAAAAGCATCCTGTCAACGTGTGACTAACACATCTGATAAGCACAAAGTAAAGCAACTTCAGTTATTCCCAAAGGAAAGGACGCAACAGCAGAACATTTATGCGCTAAAATTTCAGCACAACCATCCTTTTCATTTTAGTCAGCCAAATTATAAAAATAGTGATCACCGTGCACTTGGCTCAATTTACCCTTCATGGGCCAAAAATCAGAAAATAGAACTGAGTAAAGATCTGTTTTCCATGAAAATTCTGGATAACCAGTTCCGCAAAGGCTGTGGCAGTCAGCTCCTCCCACCCATCCACTGCACGGCTCTGCTTCTGGGGCATTTTTGCCTTCCTTGGAAACAGCCACTAACCACCGCTTGCTCTAGGACACCAAACTGGTGCTCGTAATCAAATGAAAGGTCCAGGGTGTCTTGCTAGTATTTGGGGTTAAGTTACCTTCCTGCTTGGAAGCTGGCAAGGATTTTTCTCCTCCAATTAGATCAGCAGGGACTACCAAATTACTGCATTTCATGTGTCCAACTTCCTCCTGTCACCTGGGCATTTCGCTTAAAATTGTTCGCAATTGCAGAGAACCCCAGACATTGTCATATGCTTTTTCTCCCACGACAAAGCGCAAATTTCTTGTTGCATTTTTGTGAGAAAAGTATTAGTTCTGCATTAGGTGTTAAAATATCTTTTGTGTCTGACAGCTCATTCACAGAGGAATCGTCACAAAATAGACCTGCCTGAGCAAAGTGTTTGTTACAGAAGTACCGTCTGGGGGGATTAGCTCTGATGGCAATCTCTCTTTCCAGACCTGTCTTTACTCCAGTGAAAAAACACTCTATCTTCTCCAGTTTTAGCTTCAAAGAGTCTGTGACAAAATCCTCATTTTCTAAAGGACAAAATATACACTCTGGTAAGTTCTGTAACAAGTTAGCTCTCCAATTTTCTGCTTTTCCACAGAGAAAAATGGAGTGCGGTTCCATTGTTTGGTTCGGTGCCATCACGTAAAGGGTGTCATCTCCATTTACCTCCTCCTTCTGCAGGGGAGCGGGAGCAAGCCTGAAATGAGAAGTTATGTCTTCTTATGCTGCAGCAATGCTCACGCCACGGTGCTAGATCCACCTGGGCTATTTTTCCCCTCAGTGCAGTGTGTAAATACCTAGAGCGGGAGGACAGATTACAACAACTTGCGTATGGGAGGGTCACATTTTGATCCTAACTAGACCAGCAGCATCACTTGAAACCACGAGCTGCTCAGCAACTAGGAGTCCCAGCTGGGCCCTTTGATGGCCAGCCCGTCTTTCTTCTGCTCTTGGACAAACAGGAGGGGTCTCAGCAGCTGGGCTTCCATGCAGACAGCGCCTGTGGTAACAAGAAGAGATCTGCTCTTTTAGCCGTTTCATCGTACATCACAAAGATGCAGCACGTAGTATTTTGCCCACCTATAAACCCTGTATGTTTTCTGGAAAAATTCAATACGAGTCCTTCTAAAAAGCTGCACTAACAAAAACATACTTGCTCCAGGATGAACAAAGAACAGCAGTGCTACAAACCACTTATAACTCTACTTGATTAGCCAGGTGTGACATGTCTGAGATTAGGATAGCTCAGTTTAAGCCGTCCACGTGTTTCAATTAGTAATTCAAACCGTCCTGTAATGCTGACATCTCCTAGCGGGAAAAAGAAAAAAATCTCTCTCCCATGTTATCACTCCCTTCAGGTCATACAGAACAGGGTCTTACTAAGTCCATACCAATTCAGAGCCAAGGCTCAAACATGTCTGTGCTACTACAGAAAACAGTGAAATATGTACCAGCCCCCACTATGCAGCTGAAAAGGAGCTCACAGTTGAATGGGTAGGAAAAAAAGAAGTTACAGTAGAAATGTAATCTCCTCTTCTTTGGCACTTGACTAATTATATTGGTTACTTCATAACAATCTAGTATCACTCATACTTTTCTGGGTCTCCACCTACTTTCAATTTTTCACACATGGCTACCCACCCTTGCTAAACTTTTATTAATAACCTTTTTAAAGCAATACAGGTCGACATGCTATCTGTAGACTACGAACTGTGGCCTGTGAGTCACTGCCATCTCTCCTGAGGCTGAAAGGTCGTCAACCACACAGAGGTGAGTTCTAACCAAGAAGGAAGTGTGCATTCAGGGGCCTCAGAGGGCATCCCCACATTATTTCAACCTCACCTCAACAAACATTATGGTACCTGATGGCATCATTTATATGCATGCTTTGAACGTGGCTAATTCCCTGAGTGTTTGGCTGTTCTCAATATTAGTGGAAAGAGGAGAAAATTACAGGGCTGCCATACTGGGCTTTGTGAGACACAGGCTCTTTCTTTCATAAGGTATATTGGTCTTTGGCCACTGTCCTGTCAGAGAAACACTCCCTGAACGTGCACAGTTCCAACACATTAAGCTGACTGTAAACCATGACACAACACATGTATTTCTGCCTGAGAAAGGCAAAGGACAGCCCATTGCTCGTCCCACGCACATTAGCTTCCAAGCAAACTCTTACCCCACGTCACAGCAAGCGTAGCACACAGCTGGATACCTCCAGGAAGGCATGGAATAGGATGGAAAGAAACACACGACGGACAATCTGCAGGTGTTGGGGACAGCCCCCATCGCTAAAGTATGCAGTGATTATTTTGCTTCACTTTTGCCAAAAATCAATTTATGGGCATTGATTTAATTGTTTATCCTTTAGCATCTCAGCCCTTCAGACAAAAGCTTACACTATTAGGCACAATCTGCTATCTTAAACAAGATTTTACACTAAATTCAGAGCAGAGCAACAGCTTCATTAATTTTTCCATCTCTTCTGTTCAGGCTTGTTAGCTTTCATTTAACATTTAACTTTTGTATGAACCCCAAATGCCAAAGGCTAAACTGAGCTCAATTCTATTGTGCTTCACAACCTGACAGGGGGATAATATAGCTGTTTGCCTCAGATTTGGTAGAACAGGATAGGCTCCTGGTCACTGTTCATCAACTATTATTTTTAGCCAAGGAAAAGAGGGAATACTGGGAAATGCAATACTCCAAGCATGCCATTTGTATTGGAGACATGGGACCACTCGTCGATGTCACAGTCTCACAGACGAAGCCATGAGGTTCTAGGAATTTGACAGTATTTGTATTTCTAGGGCAAATCTGCATGCCTTGTTACATCTGTGTCTAAACCTGGTACCTTGTGAGTTATCCCATCCAAGCAGGAGACGAGAGTCTAAAGTTAACAATCCACTACCTTTTCCCAAGAAGAAGAAGGCAAATTATTTACAGTTGGTATTAAAAAAAAAAAAAACCAAAAGCAAAACAAAACAAAAAAACAGAAAAGATGAAATAAACAAGAGTAGCTAAAAAAATCCTCAACTCTCCAAAAAATGAGATCCCGAAGCTGTAATGCAACATGGATTCAATTACTGTGAAGTATTTCCAAAGGTTCTCAACATACCAGCTGTGACACTCCCAGACCTGTGAAGTAGGGGGAAAGGAGAGGAGACGCCAAGCCAGGGAATTTACCACAGCAGCTCACAGTCAGCAAGAAACCAAACGGCCGAGGTTGCTGTGTCACCAGTGACAGAGCAGAGCACTGTCAGGGGATGTTCCAGCCTTCTTTCCAGCATACTTACGTGCTTTGAGGTTATCTGCATAAACGTGGAATCATCATCCATGTTTTGGATGATGGCTTCTATTGCTCTAAATGGCTCATTCCGAAATAGATCTTAAACAGTTTCTTTTCTTGAATGAAGGGCAGCTCTCAGGCTTACGAGGTCCAGCAAACTTTTACCTAATCTTTAACATGCTAGCTGTAAGAGAGCTCTGTGTCGTGGGCTGGTCTAAGCACACAGACAGCATATGGACCTAACAAATGGACTTACAGTCCAGGACAGGACTTAAGGCAACAAAAAAAGAGAACAAAAATTCAGATGCAGAGTGCCAATCACAATGTGCTTTTCGATATGATGCCCAAACACGGGCAAGAACATCTGAGAACATAAACAGCTGTGACTGTTCACGAGCCTCCGTCTGATTTCATGATCCCGGCAAAACGTTAACTTCAGCTTCACCCATGCTGCTCTCCCAGACAAATGTGCTTCCCAGATGGCAACTGCTTCAGGCACTTATGTGTCCAGTGAGGAAGTTTATATCAAGAACAGATTTTGTACTGTTCTAACACTCACAGCCTGCCTAACAAAGCAGAGAACGCACCACCCGACTGCGTGCTCCTCTACCTCTGACTGCCCAGGGATAATTTTCAGTCTTCAACTTCCCAGCCCTTGACAGAACAGTCAGCAACTGTTTTATCCCTTGTACCGCAGAAGGCTATTCACAAGATTTGACCGTCTCTTCCTCTCATTTCCAATCTGTGCCCAGCCAGAACCAAGTATTTAAAGAAATCATTGCAAAGCCTGCTATCATAGTTAAACAGGCCAACCCTTGTGGTAAGATGGCTGCGTGACATGTATATTGCACAGATTGGTACCATCTCTTCACCAAGAAACCTAGTTAATAAAAATGCTAGCAAGGACGGCAAAGAGCAGCAATTTATCTTTTTAAACCCCTTTCTCCTGTAGCACAACCCTAAAACATAATACTTTGATTTTAAATACTGATCAATTCGCAGTCATAGCAAACAGCTTGCTTCCCCTGTCTTATCCCTTGTCCTGCAGAAGACTGCTTCTTCCAAGTCTAAGGCCTTGCATTTTTCACAATGAGATTTGACCAACTCTTGCTCTGATCTCCAATCTGTGTCCAGCCAAAAGCAAGTACTTAAAGAAATCATTGCTGGTGTAGCTCATCTGACCAATGTAAATGGGCAAGAGGTATTAAATAAGTAGATGAATAAGATCTTAACAAGTTACCGGGACCAGATGGCCTTCACCCCGGAGTTTTGAAGGACGGGAAACATCGAAGAGCAGAGGCGCCAGCGATGTGTGTAACTATGATTACAGACAGTCAGTGTGCCAGATAACTTGCAGACTGCTGCCCATCTCATTCCTGTCCACAAAAAGGGCTGTTGAGGCAATTGTGGAAGTTAGAGACTGATGAGTCTGGTAAGATGGTAGAGGCTATAATAAAAAACAGGACTTATGAGCCTATGGATAGACATGGATTTGGGGGAGAGTCAGCATGCTTCCTATGAAGGAAAATCCTGTCTCACTAACCTCACAAAGTCTTTGGAAGAGGTAAATAAGCAGGAAGATAAAAGTAATACATCAGACATATTTGGATTTTCAAAAAGTCTTTAACAATGTTAAATACTTTTATGTATTTAACTCAATTATGTTGTTAACTCAAATGAGTTATGCTGTAACTCAAAAGACAGCTAATGTTGCCACGTGTGATGGTGTGTTCCCCCCACCTGACCTTTATCTCCCACAACCCTGCCCAAGCAATAACCACCAGTGGCAATGCTAATGGATGCATCTGGTCATGACGGCTGCACCCGGCTCAAAGTAGATTTGGGGGAGACGGGTAACAAAGCAATAGCCAAGAGCTAATTTGAGCAATGCATCCACCTAACCACAAACCTGGTCAATGTTGAACTCAAGCTAAATTTGGAAGAAACCAACATATGTTGTCGGTATGCAAACATGACTTATCCCAAAACCAGTGAGCAGCCCAACAGCCTTTAGAGCTGTCCCACACGGCAGCGGGCTGCGCGCCAGGATCTCCCCTTGAGTAGGGACACCTCTCAAGGTTACACCTGCCGCAGAGATCCCTTACGCCTCAATACCAGGCGTTTTCTTGCCACAACAGATCCTCAGTAAAGTGACTAAGAGCTTGCTAAACTTTGTAAGCTTCGCTAAGATTGTATCTTAGATTCATTGTGCACATACAATCTTTTAGACATAAACCATTGACCAAGTGTGGGATTAGGATTGGATCCAGCTGCACCTGAACTCCTCCGAGGAGTCAGAAAGCAAGGCGGTCCTCTCAACCTCGTAACTCAATGGAAGGGTCTCCCCAGCACATCTCACTTACGCTGTCCTCTATGCAGTAAATAATCCAGTGTACCTTACCATCGAATCTTGTTAAAACACAGTTGCGTTTACTACCAGACTTTGTTAAATTGCTGTTTTGTATCAATACAACATATTGCTGCTTGTCTGAGTAAAGTGCATCACTCTATCTGCAACACCAAGAGACTGGATAAAATAACCTATTACAAGTGAAAGCTGGTTAAAGGGTAGGAAGGAAAGCACACAAAAAAACCATCCATTATCACGACTTGGTGATGAATTGATTTATTAGTCAAATGGTATTTAACCGTCAAATAAACTGGACATACGTGGTGTTACGAGAAAAATTTTTAAGCTATTCATTAGCTAAAATAAAGTCAAGAGGGCTACTGAAATTTTACCTCCTAAACTGCCATTGGTGTGTTCAGTATCTCCGTAAGTTCAACGAGTCTGATACCAATTATTACATCAATAAAACTGGTGAAGTTATGCTAAATTTTATCATTACTACCTTTATTTCCACATTTCATTTCAAGCACCAACAGAAACCACCACAATAAATATAAAAAGTGAGAGAAAACCATGTATTTTATTTGTATTGAGGCAAAAGGAGCTCATCTTGTCTAGATCAAAGAAATGGAGAGGAATTTATTTAATCAAGTTTTTGAGAATTTACAGAAAACAGAAAAAAACTCTCACGCTTATCATATCAGTATATGATTGAATTTCCTATGTCAAAACTCTTGTCTCTCTTCCTTTAGACTTGGCACAATGTTTTATTGCCCACTACCACATTTCACATCTTTACTTGTCAAAATGTCATATTACCTATGTAAACATCTGGTTTATGTGTAAACTTCAACAAATAAATGGGAAAGCCTACAAATTTATCCACCCCCAAAAAATCAAGTATGAACTAAATAGCAAATTAATTACATCACATTCTATATAATACTGTTTCAACAAGAACTACAGCCTGTTGAATTCATAACAAAAAGGATGCAGAAACAAAAAGCAGATGTGCAGTGTCATGCATTAGTGTAATAACATTATAAGGCAATAATAAAAAAGGTAAATTTTTATTTTTTAAAGTGTACTTGCCAAGACAAAAATCAAGGTTGTACTCAGTCAGTTCATTTTGGTAGTGTAGGACTTCTTAGCTCAAGCTAAAAGTGTTAACTTTTGAGCATATTCATCTGTTACTGTGTTTGAGAATAGATACTTTTGTCAAAAATACAATATGTGGATTTCAATTTTGTGCAAAAACGTATTTTTTTTTACTTTTTCAGTTCAAATTCTTTATATGGAAATAAAGAAAAACACTGTTCCCAAGAATCAAGCAGGGTAAGTGGGAAGCAATATTTGACATTAAATACTCCTAAAATGAACAATACATAAACAATAATATCTCTGCAGGAAAGAAAAGTTCGGCAGCCCAAGCCAAGAGACTGAGTTAATACTATTTTTATACGCTTTTTGTTGCTTCTTTGTTCACTTCATGCTCAATTTGAGTAGGCAGAGGTATATGGCAGTCTGGAAGGCCTAACATCACCAAAGATCTCCTTCATTGTTCAACGTGCCTTTGTAATGCAACGCAGAATCCACCTCAACCATTTTAAAAGGAAACTGAAATCACATAGCCAAGTTGTTATAAATGATCTCAAAGTAATTACAGCATCGCAGTCACCAAAACGACTGTTCTTTTTCCTCTAATTATAACTTAATTTAATCTACTACCTGTCATTTTTTACAAACAGCAATTCACATTAAAACATTTGCTGATAACAAAAGCTTTCCTTTGAGAACAACACTGCTTTACATCTAAGTCAGGCAGCTTGTGCATATCAGAGCATTCTGTCAAGAGAGACATGGAAAAGGGGAAAGGAGAAAAAAGCTGAAATGTGGCTACAGCTTATCTGTGCCTTTAACGCACTGCAGAATCTCAGGCAGCACTAGAGACAGCAAGTTTCTTCAGATGATCCATAAATACTTGCAAGCTGACATCATCAGTAAGAATGGGTGCTCCAGACTCCTATAAAATAAAAGAAAACAAGAAGAACTGATTATACTTGTGAAGAAAAAGCATTTTAAGGCACAATATGTTCCATTAAATAAACACTTTATAAATTTAGAAAGACCTTAGAAGCATATCATTGCTGAAATCCTCTGACAAAAAAACAGCAGACTGTACATTTACATAAATTTTCATATGTTTACATAAATTCAGGCACAAACCACAACTGTGCTCTCTTCCATATTAATGCATACACAGCAATGAGCTGCAGTATAGCAAGATACATACATCAACCATACAAAACTTGGAGTTTTTGACAGCTGCCAAATACTAACTTACAGATTTTTAAAAGTAAATAAAATTTCCATGCCACAGTTCCTGTATCATTCCTATCTCAGTGGAGCAAAGGCGAGAGAAACAGATCCACCCAAGTGACACAACTACAAATCAGTATCTGTCACTGGAGCTCAGACGTATCAAAATGGCGAAAGGAGGAAACAAATCCACTAAGGGTCTGATTTGACACCGAGTGAAGGTCAACCAGCTTCCTCCAGGAAAGTTGGGACAATTCTCTCCTACAGCTCTGTGCCACCTCAGAGGAACACCAAAACCAACATCTGAAAGTCATGCCAGTGCAAAATCAGATCACAAAAGATTAAATAAATAAAAAACCCTTTCGAATGGATTTGTGCAATTTACTTTTGAACTCAGAAGTAATTTTCAGAAATCCAAGAAGTCCAAAATGGTCACCTTTTAATTACTATTTTTAAACAAATTTACAGTCTAAATAAAACAGCAGTTGGCAACTCTGCAAGTGTTACATAGTAACTCTCTTAACTCCTTTAAAACCAATCTGCCATTACTTCTGTTTACAAATGGAAGAACTATCTATAAATCTCAGCAGTTCAACCTTTCCAAAGGTACTAAGCACCCATATTCCCAAATGAAATCAGAGCTGTCTGAACTCTTACAAAGCCTTCCAAAACACAGACATAGAAGTCTTAACGAGGATGCTTAGAACTGGCGTCCCTTTTTGAGAACTGGCCAAAACCAGTGCTCGGTTAAGGATCAAGGGACAAACCCAGGAGCAGCAGGAGTTCTTAGATCACCACAATACGCTTGACACAATACACAACCACTCTCCGGGAAGGCTCACTAAATTATTATCAGCTGATGGTGGCAAGATGAGAATAAAGGATGTTCTACTTCCAAGCCTGCCAAACGCTAAGCCTGAGTTCTCTTATTTAAGAAGCCACGAGGGAATTACAAGTAATTTAATTCTGGGGCAGGATATGATTTGCCACCTTGTGTCTTACGCGTGGAAGGACAGTACATCATCCTCTGGTAAATAAACCACCAAAGGAGCCGACAGACCCCTAAGAAAAGAGAACCCTCACAACGAATGCTAGTGGCAATCCAGGGTAATTAAAACCAATGCAGAGACTATTCCAGAAGCTGAACACCCCATCCAACACGTGCACACAGGCAGCTGCTGTCACCACTGCTACCACCAACAGCAGCAGCTTTACTCTGAAGACTGGGAACTCTTCACTCCAGCAGGTAAGGTAGCAGAGCATTTTATTTGCTGGGGAATTAAGTGAAAACCAGCAAGGTCACAATGTACAAGTCTGAAAAGCACATGAGAATTAGCTTTGATTTTTCACAAACCACATTACGGGTTTTTTTTTCTGTTCATTTAAAATTTTGATCTAAGGCATAAAACGAGAATTTAAATTTAACTAACAGTGATCTGGTGACAGATAGATGGGCATTTGGTAAGATTTGTGCCACTGACCTCTTCTTTTGTTTTGAATTACCAATTCCCCATAGTTACCAAGACAAAAAAAGATTTAAAAAAAAAAAATTCAACTGCAACTTCAAAGACTAACCAACATAATACAGCCGTATGAAAAGTCTACCATTATATAGTACAGAAAACATTTTCAGAAAATAAAGCACCTACTTGCTAAACTTAAAAAAAAAAATTTTACTTACAGTATTAAAAACCAAACTAGCCAATTCATCACCTCCTGAAACATGGTTTCAGTGGTGTATGGGTGCCCTCTTCAGGTCAATGTGGACTAATAAATTTCTCTGTTACGCACAAAATAAAATTACATAAAATAATCCAGGAAGATCATGAGAAAAACAAAAGCAAAACCAATACAGTTTAAAATTTTCTCCCAACAGTTACATTTTTCATAATTTGTACTTGGCTCAACTTCGTTCACAAAAGCCCCTGCAAACACAGGAGGATATTACATTGAGTACACACACTGCAATGCCACTGGGGAGATTAACACAGATTTTCCTGTTTTACCCTAGAACCGAATTCTTTTCAACATTAAAAGGGCAAGCTGTCTTTTCTAAGATGTATCAGAGTCACACTTGTCCAGCATGAACAGTTTTCTTAAGAGATCAGCTCAAAAATTGTTTTGCATTTGCATTTACATTTAGAATACTGTTCCATTTGTTTACTAATTAAATGAGCATGAAACAGTCGTCCTTTACTGTTGGAAATGTCAAAACTTCAAAAATGTCCAGGTAGTGTTCAGATAAAAACAAGACCTTTCAAATTACAGGATTTATGTGTATGTTGTGGAGAAAACATGACAAAAAGACACACTAACAGATTGCTGGTTAGGTTGTTGACTTTAGAGGCAGGAGAGCTGAATTCAAATTGTGCTGTCCCTGACTCAGAACAAAGTTTTCAAGTATTTTCACTCTGGATCTCAGTGCTCTTCCTTGCCATGGTTTCATGAGAACCAACACACCTCTATGAAAACGTACCTTGATAGAACTTAACTGAGAAAAATCACTGCCATAAAATTGCTACAGAGTTCTCTCATTCATGACTTCAACGCTGTACGCCCTTTATCAAAGTACTCTAGAAAAACAGTTAATACGTAGCTTCTAACTGACTGATGTCATTCCATTTTCCTGAGAAAATGAGACTGCACTAGCATTCACCCACTGCCAGTGTTTCTCTTCCCACTATACAAGCTGAATTTGGAAGGAGAACATGGAACTGGGATGCAACATTTAAGAATACAAGCTGCTCCAGAAAGTTTAATTTTTGAACTCTTACATAACTTTCTAAAGACAGGATTTGAACAGGTGATTCCTGATCACTCGGGCCAGGAATCAGAAACAAAAATTCTGGAAAACATCAATACACTCGTACTGGTGTACTTTTCATTTCTTGCTTATAACTAACTTCAAAATTTATTTCCCCTATTGCAAAAGTGTCCCTTAGTTTTCATGTGTGGTAAGTGCTCTCATACTAAGGAATTTGAAGATACCTGTCTCAGAAACATAGCTAGACATGGAAGTAGCCTCACAGAAGCTTAAAACAGCAAACCAGATCATTTTTGTCTGAAGAAACAAAATCCATTTTTCTTAACTTCTGCAATTTTGGTGGCGCCAGGCCAAAACCGCATTTCTTTTTCGGTTTCAAAACCTGGCATTATTACTTACATGTACACAATCTGTCACTCGGTTTCTAAAACAGGGAAAAAGAACAGAACAGGCATACAAGCTTCATCAGCCAATTCGTACTTACCTGTCCCCATGCATACATATTGTTATGAGTCTGAGAGGGATTTACTTTTGAAAGCAGGAAACGAGCCTTTAAAACACAAAACACAGGCAATAAATTAAACTTCTCAAATAGAAGTTTCTTGTACTCAGAAAAAAAAAAAATCACATGTATATGAAATATACCGTTTCTATTATTTGGAGATAAAAACATGCACAGATACCTATTCAGAAAAGCAAGCAGCACCTCTATAAATAAAGCCACTCCCGAATTCTATAGCTATAACGCAGAACTGCTAACAACTTTTCAGTGCAGCAGAAAGTAAGTTTTTGTCTTTTTCTAAGCCCTAACAAAGCAAACGTGAATATCAATAAAATATTAATAACTTCAAAAGAATACTTCTAGTATTGGTCCTGAGACCCTGGCAAGTACTATCTTTTATGTCTTAAACACCTCACACAAGGAATCCAAAAGTCCAAGTCAGTATGGTAAAAATAGTAATAAGTAACAGGATTCACAAATTAAGGCAAAAAGCTACTATTAAATATCTGGCTGTGTAAAAGCTTTAAAAATAAAATTTTCAGTTGCAATTTACATGTATTTTAGCACAGAAATGCATGTTTAATACCAAAAAAAATTCATGACATTACTAACACACCACTTCCTAGATCATATATTTTACTATACCTGGCTTCCTCCATGCTCTGTATCAATGTATCTGGGCATTGGAAATCTGGAATGGAGAATTTCTTGGGCATCATCTATTGGAGCTTGTAGCAAGTGATGAAAGTTTTCATATTCCGGCATATCTTGGTAACCTGATTTACGCCACTGAGCTATGGTCTGGCGATAGAGGGGAAAAAGAAGTTTAGAACCAATTCACCCATCTTTCTTAGAGGATACAGAGGACTCTTCAGAGTAGAACGTCACATTGCTGACCTCTTTTCTATCACTCACGCCTTTCTGCCCTATAAGGGCAGAAAGTATGCAAGTCAATTTTCAAAATCCAAGATGTGCAAGTAACATGCCACTGGATTCATTTTTTTTTTTAAACTCTAACAATTTCTGGTCTTTCTGATTTCCTTTTTTGTCATCCTTTGTATGCTAAACGTCTAGTTTATGAGGTCAAGGATACTATTTACAGTTCTCTAACATTCATGTCTATGATACATTAGAAATAAATATTTATGCTGCTATTTATCTTTCAGGGCCTGTAGCACAGCCTCGCACCTCCTAGGAGTGAAGCTGGCTGCTCAAGGTCAGCTCAATGATAGGGCTGCTGTTAGGAAAGACCTGGAGAGAGTCTCAGATGTTCCCCCCTCCTTTGCTTGGCAGCTTTTTTAAGCTGAGGCTCATCCCTGGCTCCTGCCTGAGCTCCACTGCAGCCATGCCTGTACCTGGTCAAGTACCCGGCCATCTGGACCCCCACTCAGGGACTTGACTACAGGGATAGAACTCAGACCTGCCCCATCCCCATCGACTTGTGTGATGATCTGGACTGGAGGCTGAACCTGGATACTGTCTGTAACCGGCTCTGCTTGCCTTGCTCTGGTACTGTGGGACCAGGTCCGCATTGGTGAGGTCACTGCCTGCCTAATCATGTGTTAAAGTTTAGTAATTACTGTAAACAGTGCAGCTATGAGGACATGATCCAGAATGGTATTTCTCAAACTCTCAGCTGGGAACCATTTACAGTTGCAAACCAGTAAAAAGCAGCAGCTCAATTCCTCCAGGGCAGCAGAGCACTCGCAAGTCACAAGCATTTATATTTATATTGCTAGCGAATGCCTATCTGCACAACTGCCAAGAGCAGTTTCATTCCTCCAGGACAGGGCAGATTAAGGGTGATTATAAAACTTGGTGTTCTGACTCCCTATCCCTGAAGAACTAATTTAGAGGTCTAAAATAAATATGGGAAAAGCACAGGGGTGTGGAACAACACAGTCTATTGATCTAAATATTGATCTAAAACAAATAATCTGCATATTGAAGCTAATTTATCTTAAACCTGACATAACAAACTGCACCAAAACATCAAGTAATGTCAAGTATCTGTGTATAGGCACGTTAGGTCACCAAACTACAAACATGAATTAGGAGCCTGGTATTAGCCACACAGATGAGAGGTCAAGCAATGGAGAGCTTCAGAACTAGGGCCTGACTTTCATAACGTAGCACTCCTACAGAAAAAGCATATTGATGTAAGAAATTACAAATCTTACCTCTCCATGATAAATAAGGATCTGGAAAAAGGTGTCCATAAGGAGAATGCGATCTGGTAAAATGCTGCTGCTATCCAGAAGAACAGGCTAAGATTTAAAAATAAATATAAAATTAACAACTGATGCAGAATTGAGCAACTGGATGGTATTAACAGCTTTTTGAATCTGTCACTGAATCTTAGGAACTTTTTAAATCACTTACTAAAGCTCCATATTTGCTAGTTTTCATGTTATACATCTGCAACCCACACAATCTCATTCTAAACTTATCCGTCCTGATTCTGAATATATAACTTCTTGAATACAATTTTTATTACTTTCCTGAGCTGAAACCTCTTTCATTATTATGCACTTTTCTAGTCTTTCAAGTACCTCCATATTTACTTATACAGTGCCATTAACTTGAATGATATTTCAATGTATAAAGATGCAGTAGTTATTCAAGTGTAAGATTCGGGGGTTGTGGTTGTTTGGGTTTTTTTAGTCTTGTCCTTGCAGCTATTATTACTGTGCATATATATCCATCAATACTGTATATAGGAAATACTTAGGATTTATGAAATCTGATGTAATATTTAAGGTTTTTAATTCACCTTTTTAAGGGCAGTGACACTATATCGGGACGATGTGATTTAAGTGAATTAGTATCATATGATTTAATTGGACCAATCTTATCAGGGATACCAAAAATATTAATTACTCCAAGAATCAAAAAAAAAAAAAAAAAATCATTACTCATTCTGCACTGAGGATGTCTCATCTCCACTTTATCACTTCTCCTCTGCATCACCCACGTGACTAATTGTTATTCATACATGGGAGAATGATCTTACACCTGTGAGCAGCTCTTCACAAAGCACCTCATTACATTAATTTAAACTCCAAAATTAAAAGTCTTTTTCCTTTTAATCCCCATGACATAGTCTAAGAAAAAAAACAACAAAACAACCTAACAAAAGTTCGAATTCCAACCTGCCAAGATGCTTGCCTACTATTTTTATTTTCACTGTCTTACCATTTCCTCACTCTCTCTTATCTATCAGACTACTTTTGTTGTCTCCTATCTTACGCTTCTTTCGCAAGCTTCTTGGAAGATCATGGTTTTATTTGAGGTTTATACAGAATGTGCCGTAAGGTCAGCTGGAAGGGTATGGACCAAATCTGTACATAATAGTAACCGCACCAAAATGAGAAGCTTTGGATGAGAATGTTAATATAGAGGGGAATTTTGTACGTTTCAAAAACACCCCAACTGTTGTTTCAAACTCCACAGAAACAGTACATTTTGAAATAAAAACATTTGTGTTGATGTTTACATTCTGGCACCACAAAAACAGAAGTAAAACTCCTATAGCTCTCAAAAACTAACACAAAAAAACTACCATTCTTTAGTTTAAAACATCCTCTCTTCACAAACTGACTTATGCTACATCAAGACTATGCTACATCAGAATTCTGAGATATGCATTGTTCATAGTATGTTCTATATTAAATTAATATTCTCTCTCATGCAATAGATTTTAAAACAACACATTTTCTAACATGTAACACTGAGGACAACAATCATCTCTCTGTCAAAACAGCATCTTTTAACCTACATTTATCTTATATATAATGATACCTCTGGAGGCCCATTGAAAGAGTAGGCATAAAGAATCGGCTGAACCATGATAAGCGACTGGGTTAGATCCTGACGCATGAAATGATGGCGGTAGTATGAGCTCTCATCTGGACTGTTATTAAAAACTTGTAAGAAAGGAGATCTTCTCAAGTGAAACATAAACTGCAAAACAAAAACCATTTGTTTGAGCTTTCACAGAGAAGGAGGAGAGTTGTACGAGGAGAGAAATGTTTTCCACAAACTACATGAGACCAATGCCACAACAAAATTGAATTCCAAGTTCTTTAACACTTCTAACTTGTATATGCACCTTTGGCAGTTTTTATATACTCTCATGAAAGTAAGACAGAGATCAGAATGGATAAACCTACGAAACAGCTTTGAATTAAGAGAAAAGTTTAATATTTCTTCTTCTCCAGTACTAGCTGATAAGTAGTATGAGTGAATATTGCCAAACCCTTCCTTTACCGTAAGTTTTACTGTTCCTATGAGGGAGGCTGCTGTGCTTGAACACACAAGGCAAGTTATGGCATGTGAACAGAAGAAAGAACATTAACTACAGCAAAGTTGAACTTCATTAGTAAAATGGAAAAAGCATTTCCAAAGGATTCAGCAATCCTTTCATTGCTGAATCAATCTCTCCGCAACACTTAACACCTTGACGCAGATCGGTAGACAACTCAAACAGAAATACCATAGAAGTCTATGAAGAGTCCAAAAGTAACATATCAGGAGCTATCAAAATGGAGGAATGTATCGGAATGGATTCTTATCAAATAAACTATTCAAAGTTTAATATAGTCAAGCTCAAGCTCACTTCACCAGCAAAGTGTTTCTTTTCAGGTCAGTATGATAAATCATATAGAAAAGAAACAACAAAGTAAAACTGTATCTTTTCTCATGTTTTCTGAATTCTTCATTAAAACTGCCCTTAAAAAAACCCAGTGTCATTATCTGAATTGCAAACCCAAGTAAGGTGAGGATCCCATTATAGGAGAAACAAAACATACACACAACTAGAGGAAGTTTAGCTGTAAGGACAGAGGGCTAAAGGGGACCCAGCAGCACAGACAACACAAGAGATTTGCCTAATGCTACATGCCAGACAGTAGCTGGGGGCAAGGGGTCTTTTCATTCTGGTATCCAGTATAAAGCTGTATTTTACCCCGTGCTACAGTGCCTCTTCCTTCCCTAGGCATTCTCTCTTTATCCCTTACAGACACACCTTCCTTCTACTCACCTGCGGGTAAAGTGAAAAGGTTTCTGAAAACCTGAAGGAGCTTGGATCATCCTTGTGATAGTCTCCAAATTTCTGACACTAGAGTAAAAGAAAAATTTATCTAAATTAAGTAACTTATTTGCTTCATCATGCGATTATTGTATATTCATTTGTTTTTAACAGACACATCATCTGAAGTGCTTACAGCTTTGTAAGCAAAGAGAAAACTAGCAAAAACACTGATGTAATTTCTTTTCTTAACAAGCAGTGATTTCCTTGCATAGGAGGCTTTAATGGCTTTTTGGTTTTTTCCTCTAAAACTGCTAAGCAGAGTTAGATGATTAAACTGCCCTGGAGAACATGTTTAAAATTAAATTATTAATAGCTACTTACTTACAAATAACATATAAAAACAAACAGAAAACGGAATTTTTGAAAATAAAGAAATTCCATATGGTTTTCTAGACACTTTGACTTCATTTTTTGCTAAAAATATTTCATCTATGATATCATTCTAGGCAGAAGAAAGTAGAGAAAGCTTTAATTTCTGCTAATCTCATGCTAGAATTTCTCTCAATTGCTGGCAATTACCAACTGCTGAGGACTGAGGAAACATAAATAAAAGAACTAAAAATATATCTGGTCTTTTTTCCATTTAAAATAGAAAATTTTAGTTAATGCTGCATACCCACTTGTGGAAATGAAGCATTCAGTTCATTTTTTGTTTTGTTTTATTTTTAAAGAAACAAGTCACCAAACACTAGTCATTTAAGAATGATATGCCTGGAGACAATAAACCAATCTGACTCTTTTAATAAAGTCCTTTTTACCAGTCGTATAAGTTGTCTGTCCAGCCACCTAAGCACATCAGGCCCCTCTTCTGTCTCTGCCCTGTACACGGCCAATCTAGCCATGAGAATGGCAGCGGCTTCCTGGTCAAAAGATGCAGCGATGTTTTGAATCTGCGTCTGTGCATCTGCCCAGCTGCAAAAAGAAAAAAAAAAAAAATACAGGTATTTGCACCACAGTGAAAGAGAAGATGTCCAACCTCAAAATATCCCTTCAAAATTGCGGCAAAGAAAGCAGTGCTAACAGTTTAACAAACCTGTGCTGGAGCTTCAAAAATCTACTGGTGCAAACGAGCAGCCTCTCGATTAACCATTCGTTAATTAGACATGTCCCTTATTTGTACAGATGCCATGCAACCAGTGACAGGAAATATAATGCCACTTATAAAACAGTTATTATATTTTAAAAATATTAATTATGAAAGGTAAATCACAGAAAACACTGTCCATGAAGCTAATCACACATCCCCAGACTAGCAGATTTCTTGTGCACCTCGCTTGTTCTTTTCTATTTACAAGGTGAACTAGTAATCTCTCTTTTTATCAGTCACCAAGAAGATTTTACTAATATAACTCAAGTACGTTAGCAAGATATTCATGTCAACAGTACGGGCAATGCTTTTTTTGATAAATTGAATCTTCCATCAAATTAACCAATCAATAATCTCCTTCAACTTAAAGGAAATGCCACTGGACACTGCAAAATACCTTAACACTTTCTAAAATTGTGATGTAAATTGAATCAAGGAAGCTGCAGATAAAGGTTACACATGGAAGAACAGGTATTTTACACCGCCTTGAACTGCAGCTAGCGCTCTCCAGTTAAGTTAAGTGATTTTTGCCATTCCCTAAGTCCAACCATCTCCTCAGTTCAGGCCACAGAATTTCACTCAAAGCTTCCTCTTCATCTAAAATCACTTGGGTTACTTCAGAGCACTCCCATGACATTATTATGCAGCCACAGCAACCTCTCAGAGAAGAAACAGCCCACAGAACAAGAGAGGCAACTGTCTCAAAGGTATGATCGTGCCTTCACCACCTGCAGCACTGCATATCCCAGAACAATAGACTGGTTAAAAAAACCAAAAATCTAAAGATTAAAAGGCAAACCTATATCCTGCTTTTTCAAAAATGATTCATCACAAGTGAAGCATACTTTCTGGCAACTGTGGTCACTCTGATACGCCTCTGCCCGCTGGAATGCTGGTACTGAGTCACGAACTGGATTGCGCCGCGTCCTCCTTGAGGAATGGGAGCATTGTGCTAAGTACAGGAGGAAAAAAAAAAAAAAAAATACACGGAGGTGAATCTCAAGATTTTACAGTACAATTTGAAAACGTATAAACAAATTAGTAGAAAATGATAAAATTGTTAGCAATAGGCAGCTCAAGTTATATAAATGCGTTGTCTGGTGCTTTTATTGTGTTGAGTACCTTTACTAAACATGGCTAATAAACTCATAGACTGTTAAGGGACATTAGGAGCAGTGGCTGCCTCCACCAGATACCCTTAAAGCAACCAATGCTCTCTCCTTCCACATACCCTTACAGAGACAATATTTTCGAAGGGGCTGTGTCACAATTGCTGGATTAAGTAGATTCTATTTGAACATCACATGATTCACTAGAATTACGGGCAACAAAACTGATACTATTCTAAAATGTTGATTAATTAATCCCAGAAAGTGCCATTGAAATGTAAAGATTGGAATCCAGGTGTAAACTGAAATTTCAAAACTCTGGTCAGTAGAAATACAGGTTTATATGCTGCTAACAAGGTAAGTCATTCCAAAAAGAGAAGGACAGTTGATACACACTATCACACACCACGATCAGACCAGTTTTAGAGCTAGTCATAAAATGAAACCAAAATAAATATGCAGAAAGTAAAATGAAAAATGGTTAAGGTAAATTCAAGTTTTCAAGCCTTTGCATAGGTTATAAAGTATGCAATATAGCATACTATAGAAACTACGGTCAACTCAAATAGTTCCTGAGCTTCAAATATTTGGAAAATGGGAAAGTACTAGAAAGAAGTAGCACATTTGCTTGTCACGTTTTTATCCTCTTTCCTGGTACCCCTCAGGGAGACAGGAAACCAAGCTATACACCCCTGAGGCATTTAAACAAAACCAATCTTTACTTGCAAATACTGAGGAACTAAAGCATAAGTTAAAATGTAACATTAAGGAGTAATTACCTTGTAGCTAAAACATCAGAGAACCACTGACAAGCACTTTTAAATACACAGATTACAGCATTTTCATACATTGTAACTGAAATACATTTTAATAAGTAAATACATTTTAATAAGTAACACTGAAAATAAAAATTGGACTTCCATTGTGAACTCTATTCAAAATTTATAGATCTCTGGTTCTCATTATCATATTCAAGAAGATGACTAGCTCATCATTCATCCGTTAGCGTCCTTCTCTAAACTTTGGGAACACAAAATGACATCATCATTCATATCGCTGCTACTGTGCTTGAGGGAATCACACAAATACATAGGCTTCACCAGTCACACAAAATAAAATTACTTTGTTTAGTAGACAAGTAGACAAGTATTTATTACCTGGTTGACCACCTCGAAGTACAGTGCAAGTGTTGTAGTAGGATTAAGTCCACAAATCTTCCACTGACAGGTACCTCCTGTTCCAATCTCCTGTAGAAAGGTTTTATAATACTTTTACAAACCAGAAATATTACATTCTTTTGTGAAGTAGAACATCTGGCCACTATAGGTAATTGTTCACAACCACTCTGTCACAAGCTTTCTCCCTCCTCACTCTGACAGATTCTCAGACAAACACTCTTGCAAAACAACTGCAGTGTTGAATGCAGAAATAATAAAAGACGAGATGGTTGCAAAGGAGTAAAACATTACGAAAGACAAGGAGATGGCATTAGAAAAATGGGAAAAGCAAGTCAGAAACAGGAAAAAGCACTAGACTTTGCTTAAACAGTCCCAAGAGAAGAGGTAAGAAGCACATGTAAGTGGAATGGAATGGCACACCAGTAAAACTTCAAATATACAGCTTACATAGTATATAGTTACATAGTCTCCAGTAACTAACAAGGTAACTATATATAGATAGTGATGTATTTCAACTGACAACTCCTTTTTGCCATACAAACAACATAAATGCCCAGAGAAACCAATTAAAATAATCAGTCATCCATAATGAACCCAGTGAAACCAAACAAAACATTAAAGGACAACTATACTGGCAAGACTGTCACTGTGCTTGTGTTCACTCTGAAGAGCATTATGGCTAGATTAACTGTCCAGTTACCACTTGCAACGAGCTGCATGCATCTACCTTTTATTCATATGTTTTACATCAAAAATTTTACATCAGGTAATTTCAACAGAAAGGTTTTTTGGAATAGAAATTAATCAGGATATAATTGCAAGGCAACAGACATGAATTCACAATTAAATTTTCTATTACATCCTATGATTTAAATACGTAACTTAAATAAGGAGATGTACATGTAATTGTTTTTTGGGTTTTTAAACTTTTATCATAATATATGCAATCATTCAGGTGACAAAATAAGAAAATCTGTACCAGACCGCTAAGAAAAAAAAAAAAAAAACTGATTATATTGAGATTTTTAGTTCACAAAGATGCAAATATAACTACAAGGAAAATTTAGGCACGAAAAATGTTTGATTAAAGCAGGCCATATGTAAGCACATATGCAGATTTTTAGGTACAAAAGTAAGACTTTTCAAATGTAAAACATTTTGGTTACTTGCAGGAATTGTTTTTGATTAGTATTCAAATGCAAAATTAAACTGTAATAGTATTGTTTGATAAGAAAATAAGTGATGATTTAAGTTTGATGTAAATTTAAAGGAGTTACTTCAGGAGCCTGTAATAGTTGGATATTCTAATTAATTAATTAAATGTGCATTTGGTGAAACAGCTATACAAAAGGGAAGATAGGGTCAAGGTAAAGGGGATGTTCTCAGGGCCTCGTGTCCTCCTGTTCTCTCAGTCTTTCTAAACAAAGTATTTTCATGGTTCTCTGTTTGGATAAATAGACGTAGCTCTGATTTTAACAATAAAGCATGCTAACTCGCTTTCTACTTAGTTTCTGTTTTGCCAGAATATAATTTCTCTGTAATCATTTTTAAGCAATCACTCAGTGGACAAACCCAACCAAGCAACGAGGGATCTGCAAGGCCTAATACAACTTGAATCTAATCTAGAAGTAAACAGGAGCTTATCCAAAAAAACAGCCCTTGCGTGTATCTAATTTACAATTGGTAAAAAAGTAAACACTCTTTATTCCATTTATGGAAAAGTTTCAGCTTCTCTTCAAATCCAGAAATCATAAATCCTCTTTTTGCATAACAGGATGCTGCCTTAGTTTTCAGAAAAGTTAACTTACATTTTCTGAGACACAAGGTCCTTTAGAGTTGAGTGAGACACAGGGTCCAATCGCTCCAGAAATCTTTACTTCTCTTGAAGTCTTCATATTTAGAAGAAAAACATACATTAATATGCCACACTATGAAGAACTCAGTCTTATTTTATCATTAGTTAATGAAAACCTTAATGCACATCAGACTGTTGATACCTTTAGGAAAGGTTATACATATAATAGCGCTTGATACATTTAGAGAAACTTCTCATGTGCTCACTTTCTGCACTTCATTACATGCTTGCTGTATTAATTAGTACATCTGAAACAACAGCATGAACATAAATTAAAACATAGAGAAAAGTTGCTGCTATTTATAAACCTGGGAGCCTAGAAAGTATATCGGATAATGTCTATTTTCTAGAAAAGTAATTAAAATATTCACAAGATGAGATTAAAACTGAAGACTGGCAAGATAAGCCTGTACATACCCCACACTGAATTTATACTCTCTATCTCCTAAACATATTTAGCTAAAAGCAAAATCCAGTTATTTACATTCTTCCAATGTCATCTGGAAGTGATCTGTGCATTCCTCTAGAACTGGGGCTGCCCTTTCCCATTTTCCAAGATCATCCAACAAAATTCACACAAACATGTACATGAAAAAAGAGGATTCAATTCTTTGTCTGGGTAGTAAAAACTTAAACAGAATTTTACTGAACAAGAAAATATCCCATATTCTTCTACAAGGCAGGATGTAATACTTTGCAAGAAACATCACGGAAGACCACACCTGAACCTACAGCACGTTTTGCTCTAAGCTTCTCACAAGAGTGGAAGTGAAAATGAACATTGTTAAAGTGCCAGAGTGGATTCTGATACAGATGGAAAATTAAAGGAAAGCTGTCCTGGACTGTATAGAGAACGTGGACACAAAACCAAGAAATACTCCCTACTGATACCAAAAACTACACATACCGTATTGTGAGTTTTTAACAGAGAGGCATTAATTTTAGTTCAGTCCCTCTTTTAGCTGTCACTGAATGCAGAGTAAGAAGGAACCTAACTCACGTTTACAGAATCACAGAACCGTAAGAATATATCCAGGCAGTAACAGCTACGTCCAAGCCAACCCTGACACATCTGTTTAGCATGTTCCTAAAAATTCCTTAAAGGACAGAGATTCCACAGTTCTTAGCTGTCCTATTCCTGTGTTTAATTAGCACATCGCAGTTTTTATTCTTACCTTTATTTCTAATGTGCCACCAAATCCCATTTTAAATTGTCCTTGCATATCTTTTGTGAAAACTCTCTGAAAGGTTTGTTTGAATAAAGATGTATTGAAAGAGTCTCCCATCACCATGTAGCCTCTAGATAGCAAGAACAACAAAAAGAACAAATAAAACAAAACCCTCAAGTTAAAAGAGATTACTTATTATGCAATAATTTAGCACATGGGATTTATATAGCTTATTTCTATTAAAGGCTAAAACTAATGACAGCTCATGGTGAGGCACATTCTTGCCTTCTTAAAATGGACTACCATTAAATTAATGTTTTGCTGCAATATTAGGGATGAACTTTGTAAGTGAGCTTCCTGCCCAGTCAGCATCTTAAAGTCACTGTGATTATAATATATAACAAAACCTTTCACTGGGAAAATACTATACCGGACTTCAACACTACAAATGTCTAACGACCTTGTCAAGCATAGTCAGTTAACTACTTCTAATGTTCAGTATTCCAAACCTATTACCACACCATTTTATTTTGAGTAGTTGACTCATTATTTCAGGTTTAAAACTATTATCAAAAAGCACAATTTGTTTTTATGCTCAGCAACATTCTGTGTATGGAACTGCAACAGTTGCCATGCATCACATCATAGTAGTATTATATACTACATTTAGGAAATAGTAATGGGCGATATTATTGTTATTAATCAAAAAACATTAATTACATCATATTACTAAAATATGTTAGTAGGCGAAACATTACACCTGAAAGAAGTTATAGAAGTTTTCAGGTGGATACTCAAAGATAGAAGACAATAAAGACAGGCAGAATCGGAAATCCTTCCCTGTAGGTAGGATGTAATCAAATAGAAAATAGGAACAGCTGTAAGAGAAATGGACAAACTATACATTAAGGCTAGTTTTGCTGGAAGAGCAGAAACAGGATAAGGTGAGTCACAAGAGCAGAGAGAAAGAGCAAAATTACACTGCAGTATATAGAAAGACACAGCTTGAGTTTAATGCAGAAAAGGAATAGGAATTAAGTGTGCACAAAAAGTCATAAACTTAAAGATCCTAACCAGTGGAAACTCCCATGCTAAGGCTACACAAACACATCCCTGAAAAGAAGCAACCCAGCAGCTACTAGCACGGCCAAGCTGGCCTGAAACCCAGCAGCCGCATCGCTCATTCTCCAAGATACACAGCATGTGCTTATGATCCTCTGTCGTATGAAGGTATTGACAGGCAACTAAGGCGGCCAGTTAGCCACAGACACAGCTGTTATTAAACTGATAAGCAAAGAAGCTTCATTTCATTTTACCTGCAGCTGGTATTGACACAGCTAATAATAACAAGCAAGAAAAATGAGCTTGGCAAAAGAATCCAGACTGAATCCACAAGTCTAACCTACAAATCAAATGGTATGTAAAGCAGGTGGCTATACTAGCAAAGATGAAATATTTTAAGTGTAGAAAAGACTTTCAGAAACAGAAAGAAAAAGAAAAGACAGTCTTTGAAAAAATATGGAGGAAGAATTAGCAGGATTTACAAAATTAATGAGGTACTTAACAGGAAAGCATGAATCAGAAGTTATCGCAAGCTGCAGATCTGCGTAAGAGGAAGGGTGAGGGTGTCATCCACAGCTGACAGAGAATAGGGGAGCGGTTTCATCAGAAAGACTAGGACTTGCTTTGATCCTGCTAAAATGAACTGACAGCAAGACAAGCTGGAGGGAATAAAAGATCTTGTCTGAAATGTAGAACTGGACAGAGGGAGCAAAAATCAGGAGCAACAGATGTACCTGATAATCACCTAAGACAGCAGTTGAACCTATGAACAACAGTATACAGAAGGGCACAAACAAGACAGAAGGAATAACACAGGGTTTTGTACAACTCTGAAGAGCCAGAAAAAGGAGGATGACAGGTCCTTCTTTACTGAAACCTGCAGCTTACATATACACACACTAAAAAAGAAAAATAGCAACAGTACATAGGATAAACTGCCTGTTTAAAAGATATTAACGTTATTTAAGCCTCAAACAGATCATAATAAAAATAAAAAACAACATCATAACCCCTTCTGTTTAAACCCCCAATTATGATGACAAATTTGCCAGAGGCTGAGAAATTCCAAAATTCTGGTACAAATGCAACTATCACAGTATATCCGAGCAGGTTGGTTGTTTTTTTAAAGTAGCAGGATGTTTTTGGTAAGTGCTTCCTGTTAAATAATTTAAAAAAAAAAACAAAAAACAAAAAAACAAAAACCTGCACCTTCAATACTACTTAAAAACAAAGAGGCACATACCCAGTGTAGTTGGGACAACACTTCATCTCCAGAAGACCAGTCTGATCCAATGCACACGCATATATGTCAATAACATGACCATTTGTCGCAGCCCGATTAGCCAGGGCTTCAAAATGCTAAATCCAAGATGAAAACACAGTTCATAGAAATTTATGATGTGAGCTCTCCTCATCTTCATATTAAACCTTAAACTCCCAAAACTCTTCTAAAACAGCATTGTCAGACTTTATTCACATCATATTCCAATACAAGCTAAAAGAATATTTTTTCCTAAAGTTAAAATTAAGACTGGAATTTTCAACACCTGTGTTTTTTTTCCTCACCAGCTGACTAGACAGACCAATGGTTGCTATTTAAACTAGAAAATTACCTTGATCTTGTCTTTTAAACTTTGCATTAAGTACTAGATCCAACAAACAGAATTTAATTTGTCTATAACAACAGGCAATTGAGAGAATAGTTTAAACTCCCATTATAATCCGTTAAGATGAATTCAATGGGTTTTAGAGGCAATTCACCTGCCCAAATGTACATTTAGGATGAAACGAACTGTGCCTAAACTCTACTGCCTAACCCTCCCCAAACTATAGAGACAGCTTTGAGCAGCTGTCTAAGAAGCAGACACCCTTACCCTAGATATATCATTTAGTCACATCTTATCTGACTTAAACCAGGGAAACACTCCAAAGAACTTTAACGTAAAGCTTGCCAAAGTCTTAACTCGATATATTGAGTTTCTGAAGAAATTCCTGAAGACATACCACTATTCCGAGACAGGTAAACAAAACCACACGATTCCCACCTCTTTATACATTTGCTACTACTAACAGTACTTGGCCAGGCAATGTAAATGTTTAAATACTGTAAGATGTAAACACTGGTAAGATGCCTAAAATATCACCCATGATCATCTCTTACCTTAGTACCCTTTTTAACATATTTAGCATTGTCTTTTTCGATGTCATGCCATGATCTTATAGGTAACTTCAATTCGTCCCCTACAACCATGCCAGGTCCTTGCGTAGCTGGTCCTCCAATGAACATCATTATACGTGCACCGGTATTAGGAAAAGTGCACTGCAGAAAATAAAAGACAAATAAAACCATCATGTTTTGCTACAAATTGGACAAAAGAAACAGCCATGTAGGTATTTATCATATTGACAGGATTCTAACAATAACTGTACTTTTCCCTCCAAAAACTTATATCCACTGCTGATGCAAATTTTGCCTCATTAAAATGTTTAAACACCTACAATTACTTTATGTATGTAAGGAAGAATATGATATCCACCAGAACCATCACAGAAATCTAATATGCATCAGTTACTAACGTCTTTACATATTGATTGTGGCAGCTTTTCTGCAACAAAATAATCTATTTACACATTAGCACAACTGTAGTTAAAGTTATTACCTCAAGGAGCCCTACAGCTATAGAAAGAGCTACTCCAGAAGAACGTAAGGGCCGTTTTCCTTGTGGAACGGGCCAAGGATCCCGTTGCAGTTCACCCAAAAGATCAGTAAGATTCATATCAATTTTCTGCACTGGTTGCAAAAATCTGTAAACAAATACCTGGAATTAGTTTAGATTCAAATTGTTAAACAAAAATTTTGTCAGTTGCTCACAAGCAATATATTAGACATATCTTAGCAGTTTCTAATCCTAGATTCTAGACGGAATTCAGAGCAGTATCTTTGCCTCACCAAGATCACAGAGTTTGGTATTACTACATATACAGCACACTTAAAAAGTGTGCTTAAGAAGTTCATCAAAGTTCTTGTCAAATAAAAACTTGCTAACTTTGCGATATCACCACTATCCAGAAAGAACCCTATCTAATCAAAAGAACACAGCAGATGATGACCTCTGAATTTCAAAAAGGAACTCAAGTTTCATTACTTCTGTGAAAATCAAAGATCAGAAGAAACATTAACATATAAAGAATTTATCATGCTCTCTGCTACAGGCTGTCTACAAATGCAGCTAGTTATGGAAGGCAGAGACTGCAAAACTGTCTCTCTTTTCTATCATTTCATCAATTTCTTCTACATCATAGTAGGACACAGGAAAATCAAACATCAACCCACAATTTCCAAGTGGGAAGGGGAGGGGAGAGGAGTGGAAGAGGGAGAAAAAGGGAAGGCAAAACTGGATATCCTCATAAGAAAGGGGCACTAAAGCATCTATTAACACTTTCCAGCGTACCGACCCAACAGAAGCATCATTATTTACCTATCTGTACTATGCCTATATAATGTTCTCTCAGAACACGTCCAAAGCATCATCCAGATCATTTTACTATCACCCATTATTTTCTTCCCAGTACAAACCATAGGAAAGGGACAGGCTATAACCATTAATCTCCTAGTAAATTTGTGCCTGATCAAAAGGCTCCACTGTCAGTTGATTGCTTTCATTGTAATAAAACATTAAGTTTTCCAGTAAATCAGTGTAGTTAAGGTATGTTTTTTAGATATTTTAAGCACATTACCTGTTAGAAGGTGGTGGCTGCTGCACTTGAGGACCCCGACCGACTTGTGAAACAGCTGCTTTTGTAAGCCCTAGCATTTCCTGTAGTCAAATACAGAAGATTTTATTACAAAATTTGTTTACAGACTATTTTAATTTCTTCATCACCACCTTGATGTTTTCTTTTTGTTTGCTTTTGTTCATTACCTGCAGCTGTTTTGCAGACAGATCCTTTGTTCCTCTGAAGACATAACTTTTGGAAATTCCTTCACAGCCAAGCTCATGAACTTGCACCATTCGGCCAAAGGTAATGAGACCTACTAATGCAGTTGGTGGCAGGAGACTAAGCGACATTTGCATGGATTCCTTCAGAGCTTGCAAGTCTTCATCTTCCATGCATGTGTCCACAACATAAAGAAATATCAAAGGCATCTGAGGACCACGCTTTAAGAAACACAAATGTAACCACATGAAAAACAAATCTTGCAATATTTACAGGACCAAAAGCGACAAATAAAGTACATCTTGTAGAAGTTTTAATTTTAATCATACCAATAATGTCAACGTTCCATCTAACTTACCTCCTTCTCAAGTAGTAAACAGTATCTAGGGCTAAAGGGGAATGAAACCCCTACAATTATAAAATCTGCATAAAAATGAAATGCTTACTACAGAAGAAAAAAAAAATCCTTTCAGGATGTCACGATAGTTTTGAAGCATGCATCCATTATATACATCTTTTAATATATAATGAGCTTTTATTGCTCAAAGAGAACATAGTAGTCATAAAGCTATTCAAAATTATTAAGTATTCCAATTTGATAACATTCTGTAGCCTTTCTCCTCATAATTTTACTCTAGAGATCATCAGTTCTTTTTACCCTTTCTGAACTAATTTTGCTGTACTGTGAACAAAAATCCCCTTTACTTTGCATTGCAAGAGTTGTCAAAAATGTAGATTCTGTTTAGTCTTCGTTCTTCTTTCCATAATCTAAATGCCTCACCGAAGTATTACGAATTTTAATCCTCAAAAATGGAATTTAAAGATTACAAATTGGCAATTACAAATGTTTGTAATTTTGGGTTGTAGGTCCATTTTTTATTTCTATTCAAGTAACTTCTATCCTAAAAGGATGAATATTAAAATTCAAACACATGAATTGAATATGTATTATCTGTTTTTTCTAAACCAGCTAGCCCTAAAACTAACTCATAGTCGTTCAATTACAAACTTAAATTCAAATGATTAATGAGTGATGAATCAACAGTCAGCCACATTTGAACTGAAATCGTTTTAGCAAGCAACAGAAGTAAGCAGACCCCTCGCACAAAGACAAATTAAACTCCTGGTAAAGCAACAGACCTAAGAAAAACACTGCCTGCAGAAGAGACCTCTCTTTTTTCTTTTTTTCTTTTTAAGCCAGTCTTATTGCCACCCTTGTGTTCTTATAAAAAGTTATGTTTTCCATTTCCAATTGATGACCTGTATGTTCAATCTACTAACAAGCACATATAGACTCATAATCATTAAAATGCAGTGAAGAAATAAAATTTAAATTAATTCTTTTTGTATATTACAAGGTTATAGATGTTAAAGATTTTATTTAATGATTTTACCTGCACTACATATTCAATGCTGGAGAACTGAGGTAAAAGTTCAGCTGGCTGGTTCATTTCAGATATGCCAGCATAGGTAGGAGGAAACTGCAAACAAAAACACAGAAATTGAGTATAAATAAAAGATTACAACTTATACAAAAACAAGCCATATGTACAGACTACTTTCCTCTGTAACAGATGTTCACTATTGCTGTCATGAAAAAAAAAAATCAATGCAATCTCTGAAGATACAGCTGCACACTCATGCTCTTGCTGTCTATTTCAGTTCACAACCACAACTTTAAAAATGAGGATTTTCGCTTTTACCTTATAAAAAAGATTTTCTGCATCCTGAATGTTTCATTTTCTTACCTGATTTCTCTGATAACAAAAGTTGCAAGCCCAGAGTTTCGCTCGATAATCCACTTGGCTATAAAAATAAAGTAAGAAAAGTTTATATAGCATGAACAATTCTTTTTCCTCCACTGACCTTAGAATAAATTTCTTTTAATTTTTCAAAAACACATTGACTTTGAAAAAGCTTCCTCCTAATACACTGTCTCCTAAATACCCATATTACAAATTCCAAATAAGCATAGTCTTACACAGACACATCAGACATATTATCATATTTAGAGAGGAAGAATGGTCTTGAAGGAAAAGAAGCAAATAAGAAATTTAAGAATACGGGCTCAGCACCTTTATTAGAGACTTTCTGCATGGTTTGAGGCAAATCATTTTAACTCTCCCTACCTTCGCATTTTTCATAGAATCATAGAATCTTCATGGTTGGAAAGGACCCTTAAGATCATCGAGTCCAACCAAACAACTTACAATCTCTGCCACTAGAGCATGCCCTGAAGTGCCACATCTAGAGGTTTCTTAAACACCTCTAGGGATGGTGACTCAACCACCACCCTGGGCAGGCTGTTCCAGTGCCTGAGCACTCTTTCAGTAAAATAATTCCTCCTAATGTCTAACCTAAACCTCCCCTGCCGCAACTTCAGACCATTTCCTCTGGTCCTGTCATTATTTACTTGGGAGAAGAGGCCAACACCCACCTCTCTACAACCTCCTTTCAGGTAGTTGTAGAGGGCAATGAGGTCTCCCCTCAGCCTCCTCTTCTCCAAGCTAAACATGCCCAGCTCCCTCAGCCTCTCCTCATATGACTTGGTCTCCTTTCTCAGGCTATGCCTATTAGCTGTCAGAGTCTAGTACTATCCTCAATGTACATTATGCCCCCAAAACCAGGTTCCAACTCAACAGCTCGCTCTCTCTAATGAAAATAACATTTTTTCCAATTGATGAGCTTACCTCCTTTTATCTATATTTTTATTAGTATTCAGATAGGTAAAATAAAAAAGCAACTTGTACCTTTATGCCATACAAATGTCTTACAAAGTCCTACTCACATCTTAAGGGAAAGTAAACTTTACATGTTTTCACTGTAGATTTCTTGCTATCACATCTTCTCCTGACTACAAGGGCAAAAGTCTTTTCAAAATATCGTTAAATCTTTGGATAAATCCCAGTATGCTGCAAACACAGCACAGCTTTACTGAGATTAAATGATCTTTACCAATTTCAGGGGCTGCAGATTATCTAGCCAGATACCCTATGCCACACAGGCTTCAGAAGGTGCCCCCAAATTGAGTCTCTAATCACACCTTGGAAAAACAAAAAATAAAAATACAGTCATGATTTGCATACATGAGACAGGAAAAACATACACAGTTCACTGTAATGTCAGGGATCTGACTGACCCTTTACGGCTTTGTCTTTCCGTTATTTTCCTTCCAGCCCTCAAAAGACGATAATGCTTCTGAAAAAGTTAGCTTCCACTAACTCTGACTGCCAGTATAATTAGCTACTGTGTCTGCTTAATACTGAAACACAATTCTACATCTGCTTTGAAATCATCTTCTCTCCCAAGCAGGGACAAGTCATTCATAAAACTGAGTGAGTTCTAGGGGATCTTTTACATAATGTTTAATCTCTCACTACCACTCAGTATCTTTCCTATGCCTATCAAATGCCACCTTAGAAATTGTTCCATTTCTTTTCCATACTTCTGTGATTGGAATGACATATGAAACACTTCCTCCTCTGCTTCCAACCTAAACTTATCCATGACTAATTCACAATCATTTGTGCTTGGGCCAATATCATCCTTTAGCTTAAACAGCTTTCACCTTCTCTCATGTCTACTTCTTGATGCATCTATCTATCCAACTACCTATCTATCAACCACATCTTTCAGTTTCTGTTTTGGTAAACTAAACCAGCTAACCTGCTTTGGTCTACAAATGAACCAAGGTCAGTAATAAATACAGTTTCTTTTACTTGGAAATTAAACTACATCAGGGACCAGTATTTAAAAAGATATAACAACTTAACCTAGTTATTTTCTAGAAACAAAATGCAGGAGTGTACCAACTCACAATATGTGTAATTCCAGAAAAATAACATATGTAATTATTAATTAAATTAAGTACGTTGAAAAGACTAGATAAATGAAAGCTATGTTTTAAGTATATCTTACATGTGTTACATATGCAAATCTGTGTGCAGAAACTTCTAAGATCTAGAAGTGCGAGCTGTATACCCACATGAGGAGTACTTGAACTTACACACACCAGATTGTTTGCATAGTTTAACTGGCACTATTCTAAAGATTGTTTGTAAGGAAAAATATAGGCATATGTATTAGGTTTACCATAAAGGATTCAGAACCGCTCGACACGTGGTCCTGCTGCACAAAACTGGCTCATACTGAATAGGAGGCAAGTCTGGCCGTTCTTTCAGTGGCGTGAAGAGGGCAGCCACCGGGACTACCATTCTTGTGGCTTCAAGACGACTTGAAGGCCAAACGTTCCAGCTGAATCTAACTCCATCTCTGTCCTCATTCTGCTGGATAAATTCCAGGAAGGTTGTCATGGTCAACTTCTCTGTTTATCACTAAAATAAAGAGAGAACCATTAGCAGAATGTTGAAGTGCTAACATTTTTTAAGCACAAAATATTAAACGTACTTAATGATGGTCACACATTCAAATACTGTAACTGAGTTACAATCAGTAACCACTGAGTAGTGCTTCCAAAATCCTAAACGCATTGCACTGAATTTCAAGCTGAAACAGGAAGAAATTTGAGACTCCTAGGATGCAGCAAGCTCTCCAAAATAACAAATATTTGATATGGTACAAGTTAAATTTGTAGTGTTAAAATAGTCCAACTTCTGATCCATTGTTGACTCAGGCAACAAACTCGGCAAGAAATGCTATAATTAAAGCAATAATTCTAGGGTAGGTCAGAGTAGACATGCAGCACACCAACACACTACAAAAAAAGACTTGCTTACCCAAAAAAAAATACATTCTGGATTAAGGCCTATCATAATGCATTTAATTATTCATTCTGCTCACTATTCGAGAATTCTTGCAAATTGTTTAATCCTCGGATTTCTTTAAGAATCAAACAGCAAAAAGTACCTCTAAGTGTAACTGTTTTATCGTTTCTGCTGTGTCAAATTTTCTAAGAAGTTTGTAATCACAATTAACCATTTTCAGTAAATCATGTGATCTATATTCAAATATAAAGGAATAACAACACTATATTCCACAAGAGCACATTCCTACAGCAATGCTAGAAAATAACTTCTTAAGAAGTACACATCATACTCCACTACATTATGTATCAAGATGAACCTTTCAACAATTGTTTGAACTCAAATTTGGGCACCGACCTAAGGCTTTCCAAATTTTCAGTTACTCACAAGCTGAAGCACAGGGGATCACAGACACACCTGAAAAGCTCAACGGCAGCCTGTGAGCATCTGGCAAAGCCAGCAAGAAGTGACCTCACATCCCTCCCAAAAAAACCCCAACACTCAGCTATATCTACACTGTGCCTGAATACCTGCTGTTTGCTTCCCAGTACATTTTATAATACATAAGTTATACAGGTTTTTGCACCAACTAGGATATCTAAATTCCCACTGCCTAATAATTAAGAATTTACTGTAAAAGTCTAATTGAACCACCTAAGGGACAGCCTGGGAAAATACTCCTAGGTCTCATTTTAGAGTGTACTAAATTAAAGAACAGCTTTAGACATGCAGAAATCCCCCTGAATTGAGATTTAAACCAGCAATTCGCACAAACACACTGATGACCCTCTTATCCCAGCAATTACATATGCTACCAAAGATTCATGGAAAACTCTCCACTTGTAAAGACCTAGCTCTCTTTACTAAAATTATCATGACATTGCATTTTTAGTTTATATGATAGTTAAAAACTTTTCAAGTTTTTTAAATTACAGTTTAACTTACTAGCTTGATTCTAATGCTGACTTTTAACAAAACAGATTAACAACATCCATAAAACAAGAGAAGCCCCACATTTCACAGTTAATATCATTAGGAAATAATCAACTGTCAGCATGTGATGAAAGCTACAAAAAGCAGTCTAAAAACTGTTCCTCTAAAACACAGACTGACAGGTGTACTTAACTCTATAGAGTACCCTTCTCTTAAAGTTTCCACAGGTGCAATCACTATCACGGATCTCCACCTTGTAATAGAAATACTATGATAATTACTCTGCCAACATTGTTATCTACTTGTCACAGCAATTGCAACACAGGGAGCTATATGGGACTTTGTGCAAAAGAGCACTTCCACCACCACTTTTACTCAAGTTGTTGCAAGGCCATCAGGCTGAACAAGGTCATTGGACAGGGAACAAAAATGAGCAAATGCAAGAGGAGAGAATATCTGGAAATCTTAATTAGTACAGAGGGATCAGAGACAGACGATAATTCAGCTGAGAGGAAAGAACAGCCTGGTATCCAAAAAGGATCTAGAATTTAAGACATTTCTCTCCTAACACATCAAAATCCATCAGTGTTTTGTGCAAAAGATGAAGGAACATTATCCTAGAAAAATGGGGCATAGATATAACAACCTGCATGAGGCAACAATCTCAGTTATAACCACAAACGGAATAATCTCTCCTTTTAAAATTATCTCCTGAGAAGACAGAGAAAATCGCAACTCAAAGGCCATTTCAGCCATTCCATAGGCATCTGCTACAAAGTCCACCAACGCTATCTCCACACACCGCAACATGAACTCACACTTTCAGTACTGGACTTCAAAGTCTTTTCTCCACATTTTACTCTAGCTACAATTGAAATGGTTCCACGTGGATCTTATTTTTGCCACTCAGTTACCGCTCCAGAGAGGCCAATGTACAAACACCAGTGTGCAGTGACTAACAAAGTGTATCTATATACATAAAAGATTTGTTGGAATTATTGAGTTAAATACTGCTCGTTTCTAGTAAGGTATGTATTTCCTATTCAGAAGGCAGAACCTGATAATAATAAAATTTTCCTCCATCATTTCTTACACCCTTTTCTTCGTTTCCAAGAGCCAGTATTGCTTACATATTTCATTATACATCAAAGGTGAAACTCTCAGTCTGAGAAGTTACATTCAGTTTCAATAGCATTGTTATAGCTATCCAGGCACATTTTCTGGGATAGGTGTGGAGATGGATTACATTAGACCGGAACAGCAAACCCTGCTGACCTACAGACTAGATACCAAACTTCATACACCTGAATGCCACAAAATACCTATTGCCCACCTCAGAAAACCACAGAGAAGTGATTTTCAGAACAGCTGAGGAGCACCAGCTCCCATGTTGGGGTGTCGCTGCAGGACAGGACACCCAGAGGAGACCAGCAGCCCTTCCTGCCTCGCCTCCTGCCTCCCACTGCAGAGGCTGAACGTACCTCGCGTCCCTGCACCATGGCAATCTCGCTCAGTGTCACGCAAAGCCACAACTGAATTGCACAAAGAGTCACAGGCTGACTACACCTGGCTACAAGGGCTTGATTCTCAGGTAAATAATAGTATTTGTGTATTACTCTGACTAGATGCAAGAGTACAGTTAGGACTTTCTAACAATTACACATTATCAAACATGTTTGATATACCATTTGGAAAGCTATCCTATAACTGAATAAACAGTTTTGAAACACATCACTTTGGAAGGACACTATTTTTAAACGCTTCTAGAAGCAACTGCAAACAATAACGTTAGTTTCTTCAAAACAGATTATTCTAAAAGCTCCTCCTTCATCTCAGCACCTTTAAACATTTACACACCACACATAAATGTGTCCCAATACAGAAGATCACCAAACTAATATCCACTGATCCTTGGAAGCACATACAAACAAAATCAAAACATTTCTCTCTACAGCATTTTAAGAGTTCCAGCATACAGAGTCCTTCATGTGACTTATGAATTTAAATACCACTAAATCAGTACAGTCCACTGTGCATTTTTCTTACAACAAACGTTTTCAGTTTATTATGCACTAATTTGGTAAAATAAAAGAGATCAATAAGCCTTTAATTCTGCGTCTATGCCAAAATCAGCATTTCAGACACAAATCTAGTCCAGTTCCAAGGAGGAACTCAAGTGTACGGGGAGAATGACTTAGTACTTATCCAGACCACGCTGTCAAACTGACAACATATGAATCTCATTTTCACTACTCAAACACAGCCATCCTCCAACCCTGCTCTCCCAGTTTTTTGTTCACTAAGGGCTTTTTCTTTTTAAGCAACCAGTGTAGGTAATAACCCTCCTAAATAAAAAATTAAAAAGAAAAAAACCACAGGTATTCAAAGGCAGCAGGGCCTGCTTAAGCACAATTTCTGTGCATCTTTACCTCTGTCGCAGGGCAGCCCTGGCAGCGGCACACGGTGGGGACCCGGCAGAGCCGCGGGACAGCGGAGCTCCGGCCGCACTTTACGCCCAGCGCAGCGGCGGCCGCGCCAAGGCCGTGCCCCGCCGGCCCTACCCGGGCACCGGCAGCCCCAGCTGAGGACGGGGCTCCCGGCGGCTGCTCTCCGGGGCCCGGGAGGCCGCAGGCAGCGCTGACCAGCCGCCTGCGGAGCCCCGGGCCTCTCAGGGCCGCCCGGGGACACCGAGAGCAGCTTCAGGCCGCCCGGGGGTCCCCCCACCGCCACAGAGGGCGGCGTGAGGCGAGGCGGGGAGCGCCCCCGCAGCAGCCGAGCGGGAGCCCCGCGGCCGTGGTACCCCCCCATACCCACGGCCTCTCCTCACCGTGTCACCCCCCCCCCAGCTGTCCCTGGCTCCCCCCTCGCCCTCCGCCTCCCGCTCACCCCGCGTCCCGGCCGCCACCGCCGCCGCTCTGGCGCTCCCCCGCCCGCACGCAGCCGCCCGGGCGCTGCCGACGCAGCCAACATGGCTGATGGGAGAGTCCGCGCCACGTCAAGGGGCAGAGAGCGGCGGGACGGGACGGGGCGGGCGGAGCTCCCCCGGTGACCGGAGCCGCCCTCACTCACCCCCGGTGCCGGAGGCAGGGCTCAGCTGCGGCTCGGTTCGCTGCCCGCCGCGGGAATGGATCCTCGGGAGCAAGCTCAGCCGGGCTCCGGGGAGTCCCGCAATTCCGCCTGCTTGTTGCCCCTCTCCCACCGTCGCAATTTACGGCAGCTGTTTAATCTGGAAGATGGTTTACGTGTTTCTTTGGGCTGCCTGGGGAAAAAAAAAAAAAAATATATTGAAATGATATTCCTGGTGGGTTTTAGCCTGAGATTTTATGTCACATTTATACATACTTAGAAATATAACACGTTTATTTATTATCTGCACAATAACTTTCACGTAGCCATAACTACAATTTTGATTTGTTTTTTGGGGTTTTTTTTGTTGTTGTTAGTGTGGATATCTCTTTTTTTCCCCCCCAAACCCAAGTTGTAGTGAGGCTTAGGTTTCAGGGCACTTCAGAACCCTTCCACACAAGGCTGCCACAAAAGGCTAGAGCAGTAACTTCTGTCTGTGCTGAGATATCTCAGTGCAACCGATCCAAACACAGAGGAGGACTGGAAAACAGTCTGCTGACCACCACCTCCTCCTTCTCCATAGCTCTGAAAACATGCTATGACCACCAACCAAATATAAATGACTAAAACATCCTTATCCTCTTTTCTTATATATGTAATTACAATAGAATTTCTATGCCATAACTATGTCCATTATTGTTTGCAAGTCCTCTTCAGCCTAAAAACCTAAGCAGGTAAACAACAGCAGAATTTAAAAGGGAGGGATTTTAAATCTCCACAAATCTCTCTGCCAGTTGTGGGAGTATTAAGCAGGAGCTTGCCAAGGACACGTAACCTCAGCTCGGAACAAAAAAAAAAAATAACTACAACAGGGCAAACTTCAAACAGATGCACAGCAAGCAATTCAGCGTCACAATTTCAAAAGGGCTCAAATGCTCTGTGAAACATTTTTGGAAAGTTACACTGAAAAGAGGCAGGTCTCAAAGCCAAAATGGCGGGATGAACTCTCTAGACAACAAGAGAAAAACAGGCAAACGACACTTAAAGACACTTAAGAGGGAAGAATAGGAAAGTATACTACTCTGAAAGTTCACTACAAATAAAAGGTATACAGTATTTTTAATCAGTCATTAGCACAATTAAATTTTGTTACATAATGGCTCAATGCAATGCTCTAAACTTCAAGAAATGTCTTGCAGCTGTTATGATGGTGCAAACCACAGTGAAAAGTAAAGACAAGGAAAAAAATAGAACAGAAAATAGGATCCTAACATGGTGTATATGCACAAGAAAATACTTCATTATCTCCCGCTATTAGAATGTACAGCGAAAGCATTTCATTTTCTTAACGTAGAATTTCTAGTTTATGTGTTAGATTCCTTTTTTTTAATCAGCAGCGCGTATCCACGGATGGCAACTCACCCTTTCTCTGGAAAAGTACTTTTCCGTAATGGCTAGGCAGTTGAGGAGAAAGAATATTCATTTCCAGTTTCTTTTTCCTCTTCCTCCACTGAGTCATCTTTGGTAGCCACTGCACCAACATTCTTGGTAAAACTTGTTAGAAACAATTTTATTATCTGTGGAAGACTACCTGTAATAATTAAAAATACGTTACTTCATTTAAAAAGGATCAATGGAAAGTTCCAGAAAAAGTAATCTAAAAACAGGAAGTATACTTCCAGTATATTTATATCTGTGCATTCTCTTTTTGTTCATAGTTCTCGACTTCACAACAAACAGAAAAAATAAGTTTTGAATATTACCAAACTATTAGAAGAGAACTTTTTACAGCTGGACTCACCAAAGCTTTTGTCTTGACTGTTGGTCAGCCTTTCCAGAGAAACCACTGTAGTTTTAGCTAAAAGCAGCTTTTATTTCTAGCGGTGACTGCAGTTGTTGCATACTCAACTAGGATGTTAGATCCAGATTTCAGAATTAAAACTCCCTGTTACACGTAGGTGGTTTTGGAAACACCTTAAAACAAACAAAAGTCAGTGGAGAGGAGGAGCTAGGGTAGGTGTTTGTTCAGAGCTGCTAAAACACAGCCTTGCAGGGGAAAAAAAAAAAAAGCATTGCTTTTTTTGAACTTATGTCAGAGGTATTTAGAGCTACTCTGATCCACTAGACAGACCGTGGGCAGCACTAAACTGACTTTGCAGGCAGCAGAACTAATAGGAAAAATAATATACAGATCAACATTTTGCGTAACAGGAATATCATAATACACAATGTAAATTATTACAGCATTATCCATCCGCTTTTTATATTAACTGAGAAGCAGCCCCACTTTGTGGCAATGCTTTTGATGTGGGAAGTGGGATATTCTTATTCACATAATAGTATTTAGATAAACCCACACAGCGAAGAAATAAAACTCGGGCATTGCCTCTTCCAGAATAAGAACTCTGTTGACATTTGTAGCAAGTAGATGATTTCAACCATACATCTCAAAACATTTAAAGGAAAGGACAAGTAGCATTGTTACTGGATGCCCGCTGGTAGAACAGAAAATACTGACGGAGGAGTTTTAAGGAACCACTTGCAAAAACTACAGTGTATTAGAATAATAGCACAGGGCCTAATAAAATGGGTTGCTGAAGGTTTACACCGATTCGCCGCAGCCATAGGCCTAGTCCGATGGGCAGCACCACTTCCCCTGCTGCTTTTTGGCCGAATTCCCTTTTATTCCACTCCCTGCGTTTGCCGGGCAGCCGACACCCCCAGAGCGGGTGTCTCTGGGCTGGCTGCCTCTCGCTGCCGCCGCCCCAAGCGCACAGCGCCTTCACGCCATCGCTTCCACCTCAGGCCGCAAGAACCGGGAGGCCGGGGAGGCCCCGCGGACTCCCCGCCGCCTCTATAACGCCCCCCCGCCGCCGCCGCCGCCCTGAGGGCCCGCCCGGCCCCGCCGCTCTCGCGAGAGCAGCCGGCGCCTCACACCGCCTCCCCGCGCGCCTGCGGCCCGGCCCGGTCCCGTCAGGCGGCCTCCGCCGCCCCGGGGTGGGAGGGGGGCGGCGGCGGCGTGGCCATGGAGTCGGGCGTGGAGGAGCTGATGCCGCGGCTGCTGCCGGTGGATGACTGTGACTTGGCCGAGGACTTCGACCCCACGGTGCCTCCCAGGACGCCCCAGGAGTATCTGAAGCGCGTACAGTGAGTGGCGGGGCGGAGGGGGCCGAGCTCCCGCCGCCCTCACCTCCCCGCCAGAGGAGTGGGGCCGGGCCGAGCTGGGCGCTGGGATGCTTGGGGGCGGCTGCGCCGCGCTAGCGCGTTGCTCCCGGTGCGGTGGGATGCCGGCCGGTATCGGGGCTGAACCCCTCGGCTTTCTGCCGCTTTTCCCGGGCTGCGTGCGGCTGGGCCGGCTCGCTGCTGCACAGCCGTCGGCAGCTCCCGCGGAAAGGTGGAGGTCCGGCCCCGGGCCCTCCCGAGGCCTGGCCGCGGGAAGCGCCGCCGCACCTCAGGCGGGTTCGGATATAAACAAGCCTCCGGGAGGCCAGAACCGCCGTGCAGAAACCGTGAATGCGCGATCTTTTAACTCTCAAGTCAAACCTTCTGTAAGAAATGCCAGTATAGCCCGTGTTTTACACACCTGACGATTTCTGCGGGTGCGGTATTTCGGAGACGTCTGGTATATAACCACCTGCTACCGAAAACAGAGAAAAAAAAAAGTAGCCACTTGATTTTGTTTTGTAGGATCGAAGCAGCTCGGTGCCCAGATGTGGTCGTGGCGCAAATAGACCCCAAAAAATTGAGAAAGAAGCAGACAGTAAACATTTCAGTAAGTTTGCGAGCTTGTACATGTTTTGTTCTGAGAGGAAAAAAAACTAAGGGGAAAGATGTTAATATCATAATTTTTGTACTAATTTGGGCGAGTAGTTGGCATAACTAAATACCACTGCTTGATTTTAAAAGCATCTACAGAATTAAATGTCTGGGTTTGAAGAAACCCATTCAACTGATGGCTAACAGCAGTCTTTTTAACTGATTTAAATTGATAATATCCATATTATTTGATATACAGCAGACTATTTTACTAAGGAAATCAAATGTTGCATTAAATTTTACAAATACTAAACCATAAAACCTGCACAAACTTTACAATAAAGATATATCCATACCTATATTTAGGTTTAAATATCTAGGGTAAGGGTAGTAAATGCAGCTAAGCTTTAGTAAAGTTAGATGAAATTCTAGCACCACTTCTTTCCTTTTTGGTGGAATATTTTATCGGAGCTTTTCTTTACTGCCCAAGCAGATTTTTCTGTTGTCACCTGGCCCTGACAGCTTGGTTTTTAATCTACTTTCGAATAGTTCAAGAGACCAAATTAGCCTTTCTCTCATGAAAACTGTAATCTGGAATTTCACTACTAGATTGCTCAAGAAAAGTTTCTAGTACTGACATATGACCACGTAACTTCTGTGTGACCATTCTTCTTCATTTGTCTCACCTCTTTGTAGTGTCATTCTTAAACATTTGTAGAAAGATACTTTTTATTTAAATAACTATTTCATGCTATTCTTTAAAGAGGCAATGTCTACTTAACTATCAGAGTTAATTTTCTAAAAGGTGTTTTTGTGGTTTTCTGCATTCCTCAACTTGTTATCTTGGCAAGTAGAACACCTAAAATCCATAGTAGTTGTCCAAGATAAGGAAACAGCACCCTGCTTTTTATAAACAGGGAAACTGAGACAGAGCAATTGCTAAAAAAAAAAAAAAAAGACCTTAAATAATTCTTTAATTCTTTGCCAATGTATTTTGAATACTTAGTTTTCCTTATTTGCACATGAGAAGAGCCAAACAGAAGAAATTTCATCTAAACCAACTGTTAAATCAGTCATGGATGGGGTGATGAAATTACCTTTCTTAAATGAAGATTTAAAGGATATTGTTTACCTGATAGTAAACATTTACTGATTCTCTTGTTCTTAAGGATTCTTCTTATAAAGCTTTCTTTACATTGTAATTATTGCCAGTGTTTTCTTAGATTTCTGGATGTCAGCCTGCTCCTGAAGGATACTCCCCAACACTCAAGTGGCAGCAGCAGCAAGTGGCCAATTTCTCAGCTGTTCGTCAGGTACAAAATGGTCTGTGTAAGGGGGCCTGCGCTGTCTAGGTAGAACACATCTGTGCTTTACAGGGAACAACCTTATGTCTACTACAGAAATCTTATGACTTTATGGTAGAACAGATGTTTGTAGGCAAATGTTTTAAGTTCTTGAAAAAGAATTGAGTATATACTATGTGGCTTTCAAACCTCTGATAAAACTCTTGAGAGAGTAATGTTTTAAAAAAAATTCTCCCTCAAATTCAGCAAAAATATCTGTCAATATTTAGATTAAACGTAGCTGAGGGAGGACAAAAATGCCTATGATGTTATGCTGTTATATTACAACCTAGTACTAGAACTCAACATTAACTGAAAAACGAGTGGATTCCAACCCACCAGGAGATTCATGTATGTAGAGCATGGTGTCCATTTAGGATACTGTTGACAGTGGTGACACCCATTATGAGGAGAAATATTGATTTGTTAAAATGTATTTGTAAAGTTGTAGTGTCAGCAGACTTAAATCTTTCCTACTGCATTTGCTCCTTGCTCTATAATAATAACAGAACAAAAATGGAGATTTGAGCAGTCCCTCTCTCTCTATCCACAGTTCAAACGGGGTGAAATGCAAAAACATAATGAAGATGTAGATAGGGATCATTCATGACTCCAGTACCGCAGAAGGCAGGTTTACAATGCATTGATACTGCATTATAGGAGTACCTCAAGTAACTGAAGTATAACCAACAGCACTGAAGCTGTTGTAGCACTGAACTTTGCATGAGCTCATTTACCCTGTTTTTTCAGGGAGGTAAATCAGCGAAGGTGGAGATCTGTACTGCTGCATCTACTTTGTAAACATTAACTGAGCTAGCCCCTATTTCTACAACGTATCACATTGCATGCTATATATTAGGCATAATCTAAGTTCTAGTAGCGCTAAAGCATATTCACTTGTGTCTTTTATACACAAGTCAATTGTCCTCTCACTGTGCCAGAATTAACACTGTGAAGTAATTTAAGAGAAAAAAGAGCATGAGAAGTCACTTGTCCAAACACTATGCATCAGCTACTGCAACTTACAGTATTTTTAGTGGTCATTTTTACTGCTACAGTTACAATTGGATTGGGGGAAAAATTTCTTCTGTTAACAAAAAGTTTACACCTCTGTACAGGAAACTGTCAAGCAGGCCAATTTGTCTTATATAGCATCTCCGTCAGGTAGAAGAAATACACTAGGAAAGCACGCTTGCCTTCTTTCTAACAGTTCTGTAGACACTTGATACAGACACAGATCACTGTTGGAAACACGATATTGGCTTTATGTGTGCTTTTGGACTAAATATTTTCTTTTCTTAAGCTTGTTATACCAATAAAAGTTTAGAAGACTATGAAAGCTTACTACCTCAACTTAACTTTATGTAGTAGGCTTTAAAATTCCTTCAGCTTTAACATTACTTCCAAAAACCCAACACGAGCAACTTGGTTACATTTAATATTAAGATGCCTGGGAAATATTTAGCTAGTTATGCCTCTACTGATTTATGGAACATCATAAAATATACTTTTTATACATTTAAAGAATGAAGAGCAGTTATGCCTAGGATAAAATATTTGCAAAGTTAAACTGTGATTTGTCTTTGTTTTAATTACTCAGAGCCTGAACAAGCACAGAAATCACTGGCGGTCACAACATTTGGATAGCAATGTTACTATGGTGAGTAGAATTCATAACAGTGCTGTGGGCTTTTTTCTAGTCATTAAATGTGTGGTTAATCTTGCTTTACAGTTTAATGCAACAACTTGTGAATATTATCAAGTCTTTTCTTCAGTGTCTTCAAGGTAGCGATATTTCAGTTTTCATTTATTTTTACTTAATTCAGCCAAAATCAGAGGATGAAGAAGGCTGGAAGAAGTTCTGCCTGGGTGAAAGAGTATACTCAGAAATAGATGCACTATCTGATGATGAAAATCTAGGAATTGATTACATAAAGGTGAGTATAGGGCTTCTATCTAGTTGTCAGCTGCTATTTTCAAGAATAACTGCCAGAAACACTCCTACTGTTTATTACCACTTTGTGCTAAATAGGAAGTAGGCTCTCTGGTGAGCCCAGAAAATCCCATTTTTCTTCCCTTTTAAGTGGAAACTGAGTGAAGCAGAGAACGAGCCTATCCCTTCAGTCAAGAAGTTGACAACATCCTTCATCCGTTATCAGCTAAAGCACTTCGTTGCTTGCTGAACTGAATGGAAAGTTTTCTGCATAGTCTGTTCTAGTGTTTTGTTTCATGGTGATATGGGGTTCCTCTCCTCTCCACATACACGCTATCCTGCAAACATCCCCCTCACTGCAAAACTTTTAACAAATAACAGTAAAAGTAAGGTTCTTTGATAGAAAATTTGACCAGACCTTATCTTGAACTTGCTTGAAGATTATTTTTTTTTTAATAGATTTCAAAGCTCAGGAAAGACTTTCAGATCACTACAGATGTCTGAGCATCACATCAAAATGTTAGTATGTTCTAAATTAGAACAAAAATGTTTATGATAATGTCTGCAATTTCCAACTTGATTATTTTCAGGTCGGCTTTCCCCCTTTGCTAAGTATTGTAAGCAGAATGAATCAGGTAAGCCTACTTCTTAGAATCGCACAGTGACATTGCATAAATCATTTCTATTTCTCATATTCTACCTATTGCAGAAGACATCTATTCTTCTCTGCTAGAGTAGGCAGCTATTTATTACAACTGCTATTCATTGTGCACTTACAAGGAAAACACGTAATCGTTATCTCAACCTTCAGCTACAAACAACTTCACTAGTGAACATTAGTCATGACTAGTTTTAGAGTATTTTGTCCTTGCAATTTCTGTGTAGAACATCTAATGTTTAAATTTTTGCTGAGTGCCCCAGTAGGTGCTTAAACAGTGTCTTAAGATTTCTCATTTAGCATTAGTCCTTCAACCCGATTGTGAGTTCTTAGGTACACTGCAACGCTAGAAGAATCACGCTTACCTCTCCTTTACTACTGTGTTTCCCACTAGTCACCTTTATATAGGAACAACCAGTCACACAACCAACGTCATACCTCTTTCCTAATCTGTAGCTACTTATCCATAACTTTGTTAACACAGAAAATTACTTCATTTTCTATAAAATTCTTTCTGGGAACTCATGCTTTAACGCTTACTTTACCCTTATATGTAACTTCAACTTGAATACCATATAGTATCACAGTGGAGTAGAAATACACAATGTGTACATTTTTTAAAAGCCACATTGCTTTTTATGTAATATAATCCTTCAGGTAGAAGGGCAGCAAAACAAAACATTGCAGGTATTGTATTGTCTCTTTCTGTTCCTCTTCTGAAGGCAACAGTAACCAGCGTCTTGGAATACCTGATAAGCTGGTTTGGAGAGAAAAAATTTACTCCAGAACTGGTAATTTTTATTTTATTCTAACTACTTGCACATGAACGCATTAAACAAGGGATAAATTGTTCATAGTTTTCTATGAAATTATTTTTTAGTTTCTAAGGAGTTCTCTAGATGCGCGTATCATATTCAGTTACTTTGAAAACTTTCTTGATTAGATACTAAAATAAGTATTCACAGAACTTTTTGAAAGGCTAATTACAAAACATAACAGATGCAGTCTATCAAGTACTGCCAAAACACCCTCCTCTTTTTATTGCTCCCCACACTAACCTAAACTATGAGGTTACACAAACATTGGCACTGGGGAGAGAAGAGGGTCTGACTGCAGCTTTGGTTCTGACCAGTTAAAGCTGTCAGGGTGCTGCACACTGTATTAACTGACACCTCCCTTTTAGTTTGGAGATATGTGATAGTGTTCTGTCAAAGATACGTTTAATCTTTCCACGAGCAGCACAGACCAGAAAGCTTAGCTGTCTTAGCGTGGTGACAAATCCAACCTAATAAGAAATTCTGATTGACAGGGTACATTAGCATGGAGTTTGGCCACAACTAGATTGACTAGCTACGTAATGGCATCGTATCTACAAAAGACCGTGATGGACACATCTCATCTCATTCAGTACCACAAAGCAGAAGAGTAATGAAAAATTACTTCTGTAATACTAAACACAGTTTCACTATTTTTTAGTCACCCAAAGGCCCTTTCATGTTCTGTTCTTTTCTGTATGACTGTTTTCTTTTTAACCAATATGCTGCAAAGAATATGCACACTGACTTTTAGTTTATTCCCATAACAAAAGCCACTAGACACTGGAATTAAATTAAGAAGTTAGACTGGTAGCAGAAGTTATGCCTGTAAGAATGCAGTGGAATTCAGTGAAGTAAAGTGCAAAGGACATGCTTTCACAGTGGAGCAAGTCTTAAAGTTGATCTAACAATATTAATTCCACAAAGATCTGACTTGATACATTTACTCTTCAGGAATGTTTTTCCACATTTTGTGAAGTTAAAAATTAATAGCCAAGTAATAATCTTTAGACTATTATTATTATTAAAGGATTATTATTAAAATAATCATTCCCTCAGACTTTAATAGTGTAAGCTGCATTAACTTCTATCTTGGCCAGTAGTCAAAAAAATATGAGGAAATCCAGGAGTATAGCTCACAAGAAACTTATCTAGAGGTGTAAAATTCTATTGTGTAGTGTCCAATTTGGCTTTCTAACTTTTCAATTCTGGCAGTAGCACTTAAATGCAATTGTGCTTTGAGACCTACGCTTCAGGCCTGCTCCATATAACAAGAACTGCATGAAACTTAAAGAAATGCTCATAATGAAAAGTTTGTTATTTGAATCCACGCAGGGCAGATGGCTTTATGCACTGTTGGCATGCCTTGAAAAACCTTTGCTACCTGAAGCTCACTCCCTTATTCGACAGCTGGCAAGACGATGCTCAGAAGTCAGAGTACTAGAGGTAACATTAAATATAACATTGCGCAAAGGACTTGCTGAACTAAGCAAATTATGAGGAGGAAGATTTTTCAGTTCTTGGATGTCTGGGTACATTTTGTACATTTTTCATGTCCTAGGTTTGCTCAAGAATGAAGGGAAGAGTACAAGCACATAATACGGCATGTTTTCTATTTGACACAGGTAACAAAAGAACTGTTATAATATTTCTTTCTCTTTCAGGAGAACAAGAATGAGGAACAAATATCAGCTCTGAACTTGATAATCTGCTTAGTTAGCAGGTAATGCAACTTAAATACCTAAAACAGTAAAGTATGTCCAGAATAAATGCGTGATTACTCTTGTCCTAACTTAATTTCTTTTAACGCGGAAGTCAATTAAAGCACCCTGGACCTATGTAGCAAATATACTTAGCTAAAAGGACTTAAGGTAAACCTAAGAGTAAAGTAAGTTTATTGGTTTCCTCAGATAAGCCCCCTGAATTGCAAAGCTGTAATTCTGATGGATAGAAACACTAAAGTAAGAGCCAGAAAGCAAGGGGTCTAACAACTCAGAGCAAAGGAGTATGTTGCATTAGAGGTTTCTTACCATATTCCACTTCTCTCCGCTAGGTACTTTGATCAACGCGACTTGGCTGATGAACCTTCCTAGACTGTTACAAGAGTATCAAATATTTTGCATTGCCATAGTACAAACAGCATTATGAGAGTTAACAGCAAGACACTGCACTGTTCAGACCTGAAGTACTACACAACCCCCTCAGAATACCCTCATGATAACACATTTGGGACAGCTATGAATAACGTAAGCTGAGCTTTAGCATGAGATTGTCAACGTCTCCAATATCATCACCTTCATTGTGAAACGGTCAATGAAGTGTCTGGCATCATCTGTCAAGCCACTGTCTCTGTAAACTACATTCTTGGTTAGAAATTTCTACCATCTGAGTAATCCTGTGGCCACTGCTATTAGGTGAAGTCTGAGGTTACATTACAAATGATAGTTCTTTATCTAATACCCACCTATTGAGGGCTTTTTTAATAAAAGCATTTTAAAGAGCGTTCTTAAACATTATGGCTTTTCTCATTCTTCATGCTATTTAACAGCAGCCTTACTATAGAAACCTATACAACTAGGACTGAATGTGGTTTTTTCAAGCTTTGGTTCCTGAGCGTAAGCTCTGCTAAGCAGTTCAACTACAGCCAGTAACAGTAATTTACTGTTAAAATAATTTTAATAAAACATAAACATAAATACTTCCTGAGTAGTAATGCTATTTTTTAGTAAACAGTTGCAGAAACTAGCAAAAACTACACATCTGTATTCAATGCTTTTAATAGAAGCATTTATTAAAAAGAATGAACAAATTCGTTTTCTGTATGGTATCTTGACAAATACATTAGCTCACCTATTTATAGATTTATAGATGGAGTGCGTCACCAAGAGTATCAGCATCTGCTTGGTACATACACGACTCCCTCTGGTTTTAATTACCTTCAACAATTAAAAATCCATGTTAAAGGAACTATGAATACTGCTGGCAGCAGCACATTGATACAGAGTATTAAATGACATCTGCTTTCTGTACATTGTAGAATTTAAGTTCTTCCCCTCACTTTTAAAAATAATCATTAACCACAACCAGTTATTGATAAACCTTTACTATATCTTTAAATGATTGGCAGTTTTGCGTCTGGAATGGTAGTCTTAACTGTCCAGTAAAAATCAAAGTGAATTACAGTTACTAGTAGAGTTTTAATTCTGGAGATGCAAGTAACAATGATTCTGTGCATGTTGATACTAAATGGCTAACACACTACAGATGGACATTTCAATGTCATAACATTTTGGCTATCTATTAAGACATACAGTGCAAGTTATTTCTAATCTCTTTAGTAACATTTTCAGCATGTCGAAAGCAGCCCGAGTTGGCAACTGAAGAACCCATGAAATGCAAGAATACTAGTTTGCTAATTCTCAAGCCCTACAACTTCAACCAAATCTAAGCTATAAAGGTGAACAACCACCACAACCTTACTATAAACTGCCAGTATAGGAACCCAGCGTTTTCAATCAGTCGAACAGCTGATCTCCCCGCCAAGTACCATACTGCTGTAGTTACTTTCATCTGTGCTAGTTCTATAAACAGCACATCAGCATCCTGCTAGTTCGAGTTCTGCTCTAGATGTTTCCTAGAACTGTCAAGTTATTCAGCCACCACTAATCTGAACTAGCATTCACAGTGCCTGGAAAGATCAGAATTTGGTCACATCTTAAGCTCAAGTACAATAACCTCCTGGTTATCACATTCATAATCTATAGCTTGCCAGCCTGTAACAGCTATCTAGAAAAGGCTTGATCCATTACAAACTTCAGACCTTCCCTAGCGCTTAAGGAAGAACAGCTTCCACTGTTCTTGCCCACCATGCAACTGGAGAACATACACTTCTCCCAACACAAGAGGTAGTTATAACAATCAATCAAAGGTGCTATTTTAACATGTTAGCTTTTTTGGTTAGCCTGTTATTTACTGGTCTCAAAGTAGGAACTGAATCACTATCACAAGGCATTCCCACACTTCTGAATAAACACCATTAAGTTTCTATTATGATTCATTTGAAAGTATAAGGCCCGAACCTGCCGACAGAAAAGCCTTACAGTAACATTCATCAAAAGTTTTAACAAGATGTTTTCATGCTTACCTACAGCAAGATATGTATTGTTTTGCAAATCTTGTAACAAGCAGTATCTAGCAAACCCCAATGTCCTCAAGAGTCTTGGTGATGTCTTTATAGCTTCTTGCAGGCCTAATCATCTTCCTGCACACACTCATTACAGAAGTGAGTTGTAGCTAACAATTAAAAACAATTATGTTAATATTGAGTTTATGCACAAGCTAAAACAAATTTCCTTCTTTGGCCAATTCAGATGACCCTAGCTGTAAAATTACTGTGACACAAAAAACCAGCGGTTAATTTTAGGGAGGTAGGAGAAACTTGTGTAACTATGTAGAAGTAAGCTCTCTTCTTTACTGCTCCGTATCATTCCTACAAAGGAACTAAGCCTCCGCTGAACACCATTAATGAAGGCTGTTGGTTCACATGCCAATCGATGGCTTCCTCAGAAAAATAAAAAAGTAATTGCTGCCTCACCATTCAGAGTGAATAGGGAAAGGTAGCAGTTAAGGTGACACAAAACACGTTAGTTTCTTATTCCAATTTAGTCTTGGACAGGCTTTTCCTCTGCTCTCAAAACATGCCTCTGGTCTTCCATATGTGCTGGTTTGGCAATTTAAGTATTTTCCTGAAAACTTTTGCATAGACATGTGGACATTAATACCTTGGTATAGAATAAATTACATACCAAGATGCAAGGATAGTGTTATTTTCATGAACGTTTATTATGTGTTTTGGAATTGTGCTGCACACTGCTATAATTTACAAGCTACATACAAAGCTGAACCAAGATACTGAATCCACGGACAAAGGATTTTTAAGGTAGATACCCAGATTTGAATGTGCTCTACATCTTCTGTATCATCACCTGAAATTTACCTGCAAAAAGAAAGCAAAGCCAGATCAAAGTATGACCATTAGAGTTATTTTTCCAAGTAATTATTTTCTTGTAATTGTTTTGTAAAAAGAAATAATAAGGAACATTTCAATCTTACAGTTTAATTGTGAACAATCTAGCCATTATTTAAATTTAGCATTTAAATTTAACTCCAGCTGAACAGCTTTTTCTTTCTTTTCTTTTTTTCTTTAAGTTGAGCCATGTCCCACATCACAACAATCTTGTCAGCTAAATTTAAAAATTTGTGCAAAGTCTGTGGAAACTTTTAAATCCACATGAGCAGGTTGGGTAGTTACAATGGACTTTCTTTATGACTTCTGTAGAGAAAGAGCCTGTATCTAGCTGGTTTTTTACCTTCACTTGTTCAAATAACCTTCTGAACGTACATCCTTATGCATCTGATGCTTCCAAATGTAAATACAACTTCCTAGTTTTGCTTTCCACTCAATGTCACAAAGGTTCACCCTCTGTCAGTGTTTTCTAAACACTAAAGCATTTAGTGACAAGCCACATCCTGAAGTTCATACTGACTCCTATGGCCCAGCAGGTCCAAACCAATCCCACCTTGATAAATGCTTATGCAGTGATGAAGTCAGTAAGGAAAGTTATCAAGTGAGCTAATAATTGAATAACTCTGAGAACTACTTACATGCTGGCATTGATGAAACTTCAGCTGTTACAATACTCTTTATTCCCAAATTCGATAGGCCTCCTCTGATTAGTCCACAGGTAAATGCTAAATACTAAATATAAAGCTGCACTTTAGGTAAGTGTCAAGGGTGAAGATTGTTACTAAAGATTGAAACTAATTAGTCACGAACAAGACTTAACACTTGCACAATATAAAACTATGGAGGTTTGTTACAGTGCTTGAGAGACAGCAGAGCTCACAATACAGATTTCTCTTGTTAGAGGCACTATCTTGAGTCACTCATTTCTATTTCCATTAAACCTGTAGGAACTTAATATCCTTAAACCAATTATTTCCAAGACTTGGCTGAAATTAGCAGCTGGTACTGAAGTCAATGAAGGAGAAGCGGTCCAAGATAGCATTCTTGCACAGACCGCATCTTAGTATACAAGGGCCCACAGATACTTAGAATACATGTTGCAAAACAGAAGAAACATCTCACCAAACATCAAAAAACCCATCCCAAGAACAGTAGCCTGCAACTATGATGACTAAGAAAATCAAGAATTGAGAAACCATAAAACAGAACTGAGTGCCCCATTTCTTACATCCACCTGAACCTAAGTGCTTTATAAGAGCTTCTGCAGAGCCACTGATTTTACTGACGTAAACTATTACCCTAACTCAGTATCTACACTCAAAACTATTCTTAATTGGTGGAAGATCTTTCTGAACGTTCATATAATCTCAAAAGGTCATTCTAGGTAACAAACAGCAACTTCCAAAATGTGTTTTGGAAATTTTAAAAAAGCTTCTGAAAGCATATGCTTTACAAAGAGAAAGAAAAAATTTGTTTGACAGTGGCAGACCAGCTCCTACCATCAAGTAACTCAAACACAACAACAGCAAGTTTCACAACAACTATGACCATTTCTTGAACCATAAATCAATGCACTGTTCCAAAACAAGGTGCTAAACTTTAGCTGCCCTTTTGAAGAGTTTGTATCCATTCAATTACAAAATTTAAAGTTGTTATTAATAGATCAAGATAATTGGAATCAAACTGGTAGATCCCAAGGATAAAAATGAAGGGTACCTTTGGTGCATGTTCTAAATACTGCTTTCCTGCAGACATTTGTGTCAAGAGACGAAATTTATTGTCTTGAAGGACATAAATACCCTGTATAAAAAAATGGGGTTTTAGTTGAATACGCAGTATCATGTAATCAACATTTCATGTGAAGGGATTTGATTTGTAGATACAATATAAATGTTCTCGGGTTGAAAAATTAAATTTTAGATTAAGGCATGTGTGATTTACGTTTAAACTGTATTATTTACTTACATGAAATACCAAAACAAAAGACACTTAACTGGGAGTTTACAACAAAACCCCTAGAAAATAATATGATCAGTTAACTCTGAAAAACCATTTATTTACATTATTCTTGGAGGAGTCCTTCCAGTGCTCAGAAATAATATTTTCATTTTAGAAAGTCTTTGTTAATATATCAAATGCATGCTGATTTTTTACATTCAAATCTTAATCTTCATTTGGTATGCAACTCACTATTCTTATTCTCAAATTCAGTGAGAATTATCTTCTTTAATAGTGATACAGGCAACAATACCCAGCAGATGATCGAAGTCTAGTGTTTTCTACATTACAATTTTGTGACACAATATGCATTTTAATAAATTAAGCGTGAACACAGTATAGCTTAATCTACACCTGTCATTTTAATTTCTTTGCTAATGACCATGCTACTGTGGAACTTCATAGCCCTTGAAATTAAATTAAGGCTGCATATACAGTTGAGACCTAAGCTCAATACTGCAGCTTTCTTTGAATTCAAAACGAGATTTCTAAGGTAATTGTTATCCGTTAAAGTTATTACTCGGTAAACAGTTCACTGAAAAATAAAACCTATTTTATTTGGCACCATCCTTGTACAAATTCTCTTGTTCCTATTCTGATACGACAGGAAAATGGCCATAAGAAAACCAAGTCATTCGAAATGAAAAAGATTTTTTACTTTAGTAAAATGTCTCCTTAAATTATTTTGATCTTGCTTTAAGAACTATGGCTGTGGATACTGGAAAGGACATGTATACAACACAATGTCACCAACATGGAAATTTGGGAAGTTTTTCATCTGCTTCTTATGCAAGTATGTTCAGTAGAGTATAACTAAAGGCCTCAACTGCTGAAAACTGTAAAAAAATCTTCAAAATAAAAAAATTACTTCAAGGCAGCTGTTCTATTTAAATAGACGTTAAGGTAACAATATCACTTTCTCACACTGGTTTTCTACTAAAACGTATTTAGATACATAAAAAAGTTTCTGTTTAAGCATAATCTAATCAACTGTAACCATTACTGTGCTGTCAGTTTCTAACTCTGCAACAGCCATATGAAATTCAAAGCATTTAGTCTTTTCAAACAGAGTGGCAATAAAGACATCACAAACAATTATTCAATAGTATTCTGGAGCTACCTGCTAACGTGAACCTTAAAATTGTGCTTTTTAAAGGAAACAAATAAAGAACATTTTGGGTTTCTTACGCTGTAATTAATTCTAGACCAAGAAAAACAAAAAATGGACTTGTAACTCACAACCGTTACTGATTTTGTAAGTTAAATCTTATTCTACAGCATTAGTACCTGATGATTAGTCCTTAGGTTATCTATTTGTTTTTTGAATACAGTTGTCCAAAAATCTTTGCAAATGAACTTCATAATATCTAATTCATCCTTGAACCTGGCAGTATCTTTTGTAAACCTAAGAGATAAATGAGAAATATATCAATAATGAAGGTACACAAAACTTGACTGATTAAAAAGAAAAAGAAAATACAGAGAAATGGTACTATGCAATATCATTTTTGAGGCTGTTAGAGAAATTGGTTTTCCAACCATTGTACAGTATCATTCTACCATCACTCTGCGTTCATCAAGTATTTTAAATTAAGAGCAACACAGTGTTATCTTAATTCCTCCAATGTGACAACAGAATAAATGATTTTAACTATAAGGTTATTAAAGACAGTTGAGGTACAGAAAGACGCAAAGCACTCCATCAGTTTTATATCTTCAACTAAATGTCTAAGGAGAAGATAAACAAAAAGCTCACACCTATACTACTGCTTGGAAAGAGTCCTTCAAATACACAAAAAAAGCACTAACGCATAGGAACAAATGTAAAACTCATTCCTGTTTCCCAAAAAGGGACCCCTCTCTCTTCCTTATTTCAGAATTCTTTCCCTTTATCCTCCTGAAGGGTCTTTATCTGGCACTAAAGCATCACTTTGTTCAATGAAAGCATGACTTCAGAAGCTCAAGAGCCTCCAGACAACCTCAGAAGGAGGGCGCTGAAGCTGGATGTGCAGCAAGTCATCCTGCACTCCCAAAGGGCCTGGGAAAACAAGGAGGAAATGAATTCGGTTGCCAAGTTCCAAGGACCGAGAGCGCTTTAGAAAAACGAAATAGAGTAACCAATCATAAAATTATGCTTAAGAAAGAAGTAAAGAGAAGAAAATCATGAAACGTACCAGAAGTGGGAAACATGTAAAAATAGGTCTACAAAAGGTGCAATTGAAAAGGATTGTAAGTGCTGAAAGTACCCATATACCCTGAGTTTGCATGACGGAAAGCACTGGGAAAATGCACACTCCAAAACTGCCCTGTGGCATTCAAACACGGGTCTTCACAAGAATGAAGTGCCAAAAGGGAGGATGTCAGAACGTTTAACAAGAGGGACACATCCCCAGCGTAACCCTCTGTCCGCCCAGATCACCGAGCGGCTTCCCACCCAGCGGGCCAACGCCGCCGTCCCCGGCCGGCCGGGAAGGAGGGAGGGGGCGTGGGCCCTGTCCGGGCAGAGGCGGGGGAAGGCCCCCGAGAAGGAGCAAGGCCCGCCGGCGCCGGGAGCGGACTCACCTCTCAATCAGCCCCTGCCCGACGCGGAAGCCCATGCTCTCCAGCTTGGTGGTGCACCGCCCGTTCTCCTGCAAGACACAAGGCGCCGCTGCCGCTTTACCCCCGCAGCTGTCCGGCGGCCCCCCCAGGGCGGCCCCGGCCCCACTCGCTCACCCCTTCGCCCTGCTCGGCGGCGCGGTACAGCCCCGCCACCATCTCGTTGTGCAGCAGCAGGAAGAGCGCCTCGTCCGCCATCTCCGCTCCGCAGCGGGGCTCTCCCCGCCCGGCGCCGCCGCAACGGCCAGCTGCCGCTGGGCCCCAACGCCGCCGCGCCGCCCCTTCCGGCCCCTGTCAGCCGCTGATGCTCCCGGCAGAGGCGGAGGGGCCCGGTGGCCTGACTGGTTCTCCCCGCCGGGGAACCGCTCGGCGTTCCCGACCCACCGCCGCCCGGGGAAGGCCTCCTGTCGGCCGAAGCCTCTCCCAAGGCGGACCTTTAACTTCCAGAGCCCGCCGCCTCAGGGAGCGGCGCGAACCGGGGCTGCGCGAGTGCCGTGAAGGGCGGCCGGAGCTGGGGAGGGGAGAGGAGGGCAAACACAACCCCTCCCTGCGGAGCTGCCCCACCTCGTACTACTTGGGGCTGAAATAGGGAGTAGGGGGGTATCGTGGGTCCTTTATTGCCTGCAGCTGGTCACCCGTTCATTCGCCATTTCCTGCCGCTGTGACACGGCGCCGGGCTCCGCGCCGGGAGTGGGGAGGGGGAGGCGTCACCCCCGCCCCTCCACAGGACCGGCGCCGGCTACCCGGCGGGGCGGAGCCGTAGCTGAACGCTCGGCCGGCGCTAGGAGTAACGTCCCTTAACGGCGCTTTACGGCCGCCTAACGGAGGAGCACGAGCCACCCGGCTTCATGTGGCGGGCGGCCGCCGGGCCCCACCAGAACGCCACTGCCATCTCCCGACCCGCGCGCCAGCCCTCAGTAACGCCCCCACCTATTGGCTGGCCTGGCGCGGCGGCCTCGGTAAGGGGAGCGGTGATTGGCCCCCGCCGCCCGCGTGCGGGCCCATCGGCCCCACAGAGAGTGGGGCAAGTAGGATGCGTCCCGGGTGGGTGGGGATAAGCGTCCTCGGAGTGGCTTTCTGATTGGGCTACGGGAAAATGACGCATTGAGTTCTCATTAGCTCTGGGCAATGTCAATCCTTCGGTTGATTCGCAGGGCTTGGCAGGCAGAGACTCCCGCTAGTTGGTCGGCCGAGATGCCAGTCTGCCTGCGGGCCCTGATGATTGGTAAGCGCCTTCTCGGCGGGGCGACCCCTTTCCTCTGATGACCGCTTATTGGCGGTCGGAGGGGACGACCGAGGGGGCTATTGGCTGCGCTCTCCCGGCCCGCGGCTGCCGGCGTGGTGGGCGGGGCCCTCTCCCCCCTGCCTCCCCCCCATTACCCAGCGGTGCCTTGCGCTGGGCCCCGGGTAGGCCGCGCTGCGGGCGGGATGGCGGTGGCGGTGCGCGCGCTGCAGGAGCAGCTGGAGAAGGCCAAGGAGAGCCTCAAGCACGTGGACGAGAATATCCGCAAGCTCACGGGACGGGACCCCAATGACGTGAGGTGCGGCGTGGTGGTGGGGAACGGCCCGGCGGGGGGGAACGGGAGCGGCCGGGCCGGGGTGGGAGTGAGGGGAGCTGGCGTGTCCTCTGTGAGGGGGGCGAGTGAGGGGGAGGAAGGCCGCTGCGCCTGCCGTGGGTGGGGGTGTGGAGGACACGCACACACAACTGTGGGGTTTCGTGAGGGAACGGTCGTGGCCGCGGGCACCTCAGCGGCTCCCTGCAGCGGCTCAGGGAGGGGGGGGTGGCGGGGCAGGAAGCGCTAACGGTGCCCGCCGTCTCTTGCAGGCCCCCTCAAAACAGACTGCTAGCCATCACAGGCCCTGGTGGAGGTAGAGGGCGTGGGAGCTTATTGCTGAGGTAAGGAGCTGCAGGCGCGGGCGGTGGGGGTTCTTCACCCCTTTACCCGGGCATTGGTTTGCTGTTCTTAGGCTGGGGTGTTTTATGTTTCTCATCTCGTTACTCGTTGTACTGCTATTTGAGTAAGCAGGCACCGAAGCTGGCCTGCAGGGCATGTGGGGTTTCATATCACCACATGAAATATAAAGTACCTCCTCGTTCTCAGTTATAACAAGTTTAAACCGGTGGTTTTCCCTACGCCTTTCAGCCGTTAGCCTAAAAAATAAGGGGAAGCATCAAATTTAAGGGAGGACCTTGTTGCTTTGAAATCACTCAAAATCAATCACTCAGTAATTAAGAAGGTGATAGCTGTTCCAGGAAGAGTAGAAAGAGTTGAAGTCATCAGAAATTTTAAAACATACATAGGTAAAACCGCTAGTGTTTTGTTGTAGGCTTGCTTTTTTTTTTTCTTTTTTTCCTCCTTTTCGCCACTCTCTCCCCCCAAGTAGAGTGAAAAGGCCAATTTTTGTTTAGTAGTTCTTTCCTAATGGAGTATGTAGTGAGATTTTTTTGTTGAATTTCAATACTGAACTGCTGGTTAAAGCTTAATACATCTTGAAAACTATTGCAGATATGAATGCTTGAACATAACAGGGCTCTTTGATTTAGTGTAGCTACTCAATTAAATAAGTGCAGAAATGCAGATTTAAATTAGTTGGTCCACAAGCAGTACATTTAAACACTTTATTGCAGTAGTAACAGTAAGTGATGATAGATCCGAGGAAAGTGCATTGGTACATCATGATCACAAAGCCAAAATACAGGATTGTGCAGGTTTAAGGTTGACCTAGGGGTTAGCCTAACTTGTTCTGAGATCACAAGTGTTTTCTTTTTAGGCGTGGATTCTCGGATAGTGGAGGAGGACCCCCAGCCAAACAGAGGGATCTTGAAGGGGCATCCAGTAGGTATGTGCAAAAACTGATGCAGAGAGCTTGCTTTATCAGAATGAGAATTTATAGCAGTAAATTTAAAATGCTTAGATTCAATAACTGATGACTTTCACTATCTTCTTCAGAAATTACATATTCAAGACTTGTTGGAAATATATTTGAATGCTAGCAATTGATGGTGGTAGAGTCTTTTTTTTTTTTTCTTTCATACCTTATGGTAATATAAATATTATAGCAATAATATAAAGATAGAGCAATACAAAGATTCTTGGAGTTTTCTGTTTTACTTGGTCTACAGTGTGCTATATTATATTCTGCTTAATAAACTAGACTTATCCTACAGGAGACACAAATTGAATTACAATTGAGATCTGTTCAATAAATTAAATGTGTACAGTGTGACAATAGATTCAGATTTTGAACTTTCACATTTGGATGCAGATCAGTCAGATGTGGCCAATTATAGTGAGCTTCATTCTATGGGCACTTACATGCAATGGTAGTTCTTGACTAAAGGAAGGCTTGCTCTTGAATTTTTAAGTTAACACAAAATGAATACTGTGAAACGGCTTTACCAGTAGTAAAGCTGAGAGTGAAAGCTGAAAATAACTTTTATTTAACACACTGCATAGTTGTTCTTTGTTAAAGCCTCAGTTCATCCAAGTTCTCAGGTCCTAAGTGCTCTGTCCCTCCTCACCCGTTTTCTTGCTATTTGGCTTAAATAGCAATTCCCATTTGAAAAATCATACCAACCTTTATATCTTGACGCATTTAAATCTGTCTCACAATCCCCGTATACCAGTAGCCATTTTAGAGATTTTGGGGTGGAAAAAAAAGTGCAAACATTTAAAAACAAAAAATAAATTCTAAAGGTATTCTATAAAGTAAAATATGGTAGTAGTGTGGACTCTTCTGTTTTACTTCACTGTTCAAGTTGTATTAAAACTTAACTGCTTTCTCTCACTGGTTTTTACCAACAGTAGCTTCTGTCTGTAAGATGCTACTTACTGGCCATTGGAACGGTGGGGAGATTTTTACTGGAAGCATTGGTTCTTCTGACTAGATACGCAGATTTGTATTTTTCTTATGTTAGATCAGATGCTGTCCTAAATATATGTTCTCTAGTGACCGCTAATGTTTTTTCTTCCTCAGGCTGGGTGGAGAACGTCGGACAAGAAGAGAATCACGCCAAGAAAGCGACGGAGAGGATGATGATATTAAAAAGGTAATACATGGTAAATGGAGCCCTGCAGGAAGAACCTTGCTTATCTGGAACACAAAGAAAGTAGTTTGTTTTTCTTTGTTGTAGCCAGCGTTGCCATCTTCTGTTGTGGCTACCTCCAAAGAGCGAACACGTCGAGACCTTATACAAGATCAAAATATGGATGAGAAAGGAAAACAAAGGTATGCAGAAATCTCTTCAAGCACTGATGTGGTACTTTTGAGTGCTAGGATAGGAAGTAGCTTTAGATTTAAAAAGTATTATACAGGTGCTATTATGTATCAAAGATGATGTTCATGAGGTACCATAATGGTATAAAATTGATTTTTAAAAAATATTCTCTCAAAATATTTAACAGCAGTAACAACACTTTGTTCACGTAACTGACAGGGGTTCTGCTTCTCAGGCCACCTACAGGAATAGACTTGTTAGTGCTATTGTAACTGATTGTCTTTGAGTCAGACAAAAATACATAGCTTCATTGGTTACTTAACATTATGGACTGCTACAGTTGTTTTCGTACATCATTTATTTTGTTGGCTGAAGGAGGCTTTTGGGTGTGGGTTTTTCCCTTTTTTCTTTTAATGCAGTAGTTCCATCGTGTGTTTCTTTTACTACTTTTAGGCTCGTTATTGTGTGCTCAGTCTGACCTTCCTTTTGCTCGCTTCTTTTTAAATTCCTTCTGTGTTTATCTCCTTTTTCCTATATTTTATTTGTGTCAGGGTAGCGTATAAAAGTTCTTGCTGAAATGTAGCTCTATTGGGAAGAGGTGTTGGAAGAGCAAATTTGCAACTGTGTCTAGCCTCTTGGACTCCATCCCCTTCAGTCTGTAACTCACCTGGTGCAATAATAATCCATACCTCAAATAAATCGAAGAGTGAGAGCTGGAATAAGGAACTATAGAGAGTTTCTCTGAAAAGGAGCACAGATCATTTAGCACAGGAAAGGCACTTTGCTTGCTTTTACAGTTATAGCAGCACTAACACGCTGCTGTTGCTTCCATCGCTGGTTTCCAGCTGCTTTTCTCACAGAATGACTTTCCAAATTCTTAGTGGACTTCCTAGAGCTTCAGTCACTAAAAGTTTGTTTCCTCAGAATTGCAGCTTTACCATTTTGCACTTCAGTAGTCTTCTGGGGAGATGAGAAAAACAGTGTTGATCTCTGTGACTTGTGGTGGAAAAAGGCTCTTTAGGAGGACAGCATCCATTGAATTCTTGATTTTGCTCAACATCTTCTGGGATGTCATTCATATACAAATACATTTTGAGTAGTCTCTAGCTCTCGATTCTTTATTTGTTCCTGTTTCTACTGTTTAGTATACAAGTACCTTTACCTTTCCATGTCAGGTTTGTACCACTGTAGTAGAGTGGTACTGAGCAAAGAGAGTAGCATTTCTTTTCTCTTTTAATTAGGTAAAAGTTCAAGGTGAATAAGAGAGCCTGCGGCTTGCTGTAAAGCCTTAATTTGGGATTAAACGGAAAGAAAGAAAAGGTGCTGAAATTCAATAAATTAGTTCATGTTCAGAAGAAAGGAATTCCTTGAAGAATTTTACTTATCTAAGTTTTCTCAAACAACACTTAACTGGATGAGAGCAATTCTGCTTTCATTCCATAGCGCAGTGTCTCATTGTAGAAGATATCGTTAGGCAAACTGTGACAGATAAGCTTTCACTCCTCTGTGGCTCCATTTCTCCTTAATCCTCTGAGCTGGGCAGGAAGCGGGGGGGTATGTTTTTCAGAAAGACCAATGACCTTCCAGTTCCTTGTTGATGGCTTACACTGTATTTAATCAGCCTTTTCTTCAGTGCTCTCTGCTTTTGAATATTTTTTTTTTTGTTTCCTTTGTGTCATTATTTCCAGATGTAAAATGTGCAGGCTTCCAATTTTCCCAGTGCTAACCATGCTATATTACAGATAGGAGTTGTGTCTTACTCTTAAACAAAATATGATGTGTCACTGTAAATTATATCCTTGACTGTTGGCGTTGTCAATATGTGTTCTATTGCTAATGGCCTTGAGTAATACTGAGCCTTTAAAAATAAACATCTCTGAGGTGGAAAGTTTCTCTGATTGTTTATGCAAATAAAAATCCTGGTACTTTAACTGAATCTCAAGCTTCTTTTTGCTTTTATTCAGGAATCGACGTATATTTGGCTTGTTGATGGGCACACTTCAAAAATTTAAGCAGGAGTCCACAGTTGCTACTGAGAAGGTACTTATTTTTAGTTCTATCAGATTGTAAATAAAGCAAAATTGTGTGATTAAGCTGCTTCAAATAGGAATGAAAATTCCCCATGGTGTAGGTTGCAGGTGCAACAAATTGGTAAGAGTGCATGTAGGTTTTTGTTTACTTTAGTGGAATTGAGGTGGGAGGCAGGAATGGGACTCTTAACAATTTCATAACTTTACACTATGTCTGACCGTTGCAGAAGTGAAAAGACAGTGTTTTGTTGATTTTTTTTTTCTTAAATTTCTGTACAATTTTAAAGCATGTAAAACACAAAATAGATTCTCTTTTCTTGTTTACATTATTTGGGGATCATTTCAAAGTAAATGGAATTTAATCAGGTAACTATTTAATAGGTCATAGGCTTCTGTAAATAATGGTGATTCAGTGTTGCTGAAGGAATGCCTACCCTGATGTGTTCCAGATGTTTAAATTAACCAAGTATACAGAAATGTATGGTTGTATTACGCTATCTGTTTGACTACAAATGTCTTCCCCCTCCCGGTATAGATAACAAGAATTCCTGTTTTTAAGAAATGGGTATGCAATTGTACTGAAGTGAAGGCTTTGCATAGTTCAGTGGTAACTTCAAAAAACTTGTATATGGGATGGTGGTAATGTTATTCCTAGTATGTCCATTTAAATTGTGGAGGGTATGGTATTTGCTTACTGTTGCCCTAAATGGGTTGTTCAGTTAATACTAACAACCTTTAGATCAAAAAAAGGCTTTGAAAGTTCTACTTTCAGAAGTCCAGTGGAAGCAGATACAAAGTCATTAAACTTAAAGCCTTTTCTGTGTAGTGTTAGCATAGCTGGCTTGCAGTGTTGGTATTGATTTCAGATTCAGTATTTGGATATCCTGCTGGTTTATCTACCTTGTCATGTAGCGCATGAGAAAGGACCAAAGTTCTCTGTTGCCTGCTTGCCTTTCGAACAAGAAACTATTGATTAGGATGGTCTAGAAACATGGAGTCTTTGTCTAATTTATAGCAGTATGTGTTTGCATAAAGAGACTTTGGGGAGTTACTGCTCTTTGCAATATTTTCCTGAGAATTCGTATACGCATTGTTCTCTTCATACATAAGAACTTACTATAAATCAAAGTAGAGGCCTAAGGAGTTTTATGACAGCTATTTTTTTTTGTCCAGGCAATAAATTTTTTTTTTTTTTTAGACAACTATTGTACAATCTAAGCATATGGCTGTCTAGGAAATAGAAACAGGGCATTGCTGGATTACAGTAATATATCTAATTAGCAATGAATATCCTGGAAGCATTCACAATGTAATTTGTTTTATTGATCCAAATTGAATGATAGAAAATCTGACGAATCCACAGGGGCCCGTAATTTTATAGCTAACCCACAAAAAATGAGGCGCCAGCAAGCAATGACACTCTTTTCTTCCATTACCTGTAATTTAGGAGATATTTCTTACTGTGTTTCTAGGAATGCCTTTAATGGTGTAAATAATTCAAAATTTTAATTGAACCAAACTAGAACACTTTGTTGATTTAGAAAAAATATGTAATATACTTCTTTCCTTATCTTAGCAAAAGAGACGACAAGAAATTGAACAAAAACTTGAAGTGCAGGCAGAGGAAGAAAGAAAGCAAGTTGAAAACGAAAGGCGAGAACTATTTGAAGAAAGACGTGCTAAACAGACAGAGCTGCGGTTACTGGAGCAAAAGGTTGAGCTTGCTCAGTTGGTGAGTTTTAGTTTTGCTCTTGATCTTTGTCTTGTTTAAACTATTCTTGTGTATCTCAGGGTTATTTTCTTTCACTTCTCAGCAAGAAGAATGGAATGAACATAACGCTAAAATAATTAAATACATAAGAACGAAGACAAAACCCCATTTATTCTACATACCTGGCAGAATGTGTCCTGCTACACAGAAGCTGATGGAAGAGTCACAGAAAAAGATGAATGGTAAGTGGTCTTGGTGATACAAAGGCCCTTGTTCTTGCCTCCCTTTTGATGTTTGCTGTACACATTTCTTTTAAGTTTTTAAGTGTCTCTGCTTTAATACATTGATTTCATGGTTAGGACAAACTGTATGTTCTTGCACGGGTGTTCATCATAAGTGAACATTACTCTTTCAGTGACTTATTTTTATGTTGGATGAGCTTTGGTTCTCTTACAAGAAGTCAAAAGAGGTGTATGAATAATCTCAGAGGTATGTGTTTAAAACATAGTCCTTTATATCAGGTTTAGTACCCAGATGTATGCCAGTGCAGCAACTTAGTTTTTGAGAAGGCAGATTCTATGGATTGAAGACCCAAGGAAATGCAGTTTTTTCAGGTTTTTACAAAGGAATTGAGAAGCGTTTTCTTAAGCACAGCACTAGAATTTTATGATGATTTTTTTTTACCTTAATGTGTGTTCATTTCTGTTTCACAGGATGACTATATTTTTCTTTTGGAAAACAATTTAAAATACTGCAGTCGCTGGTAGTCCTACTGTTCTTTTTTATTAAACTGAAAAAGTATTGTGTTGTGGGTTTTGTTTGTGTTTTTGTTTTTTTCTTACGGAGCTTTTCTTCCTTGTGTGGGGTTGGGGGGTAAGAGAAGCTAGCTCACCTGTCTGAATACCATACATTATTTAAGCTTTCTTAATACCTAACCAGCTTTTTGCTGATTCTTACTGTCTTTTGTTTACCTTAGGAAGTATAACCATGTTAATATATAAATACCAGGAAATTAAGGTATTATTTTGATATACTGTTGGTTGGATTGATTTTAATAAAGGCAAAAACTCTTTTTGTTAGCTTAGATTTAGGACTTTACTGCTCTGATACTCAACTGAGCTGACTATCCCTTTTGCTTTGTTTTCTTAAGGTAACTAGCAGTCTTTGTCATTATGCATGAATGGCTTGCTCCTTCACAGTGAATAAGGATGCAGTATTTATAAGTTAAAACAATTTGATAACTTACTAGCTTATAGTTAAGGGGAAAATAGACTTCAGTGTCTGTAGATTATCTGAAACTATTATTTGTGCGTTTATTCCCTAGCAATCTTTGAAAGCAGGCGAAATGAATTTGCAGAGCAGATAAACAAAATGGAGGCCAGGCCCAGAAGACAATCTGTGAAGGAAAAAGAACAGCAGGAGGTGCAGAATGAAGAAAAGAAGGAAGAACAGAACAAGGAGCAGGAAGAGGGTAAGGTGGTTCAGCAGGTGGAAGAGTTGGAGACAGGTAATCAGCACAATGATGTAGAAATGGAGGAGGCAGGGGAGGAAAAGGGAAAAATAGGTTCAGGGCATAGCGATGCAGAGAAAGAACAGGAAGAGGATGAACAGAAACATGAAATGGAGATTAAAGTAGAAGAGACTACTGAGGTGAGGGAGAATGACAAGCAAGAGGATGGTCAGCATGAAGAGGTCACTGTAGTAAAAGAGGAAAGTGAAAACATTCAGCCAGTGGATAATGAGCAGGATGTGGCTGAAATGAATGAGGCAGATAGTGTAGAACCTGTAGAAAATGAAAATGGCAAAGAAGTGGAACCAGAAACAGAGTGTGATGCTCAAACAGAGAAAGCATGTAGTGATCCTTCTCCCGAGAAGGAGAAAGGAATTAAAGCAGAAATTGAAGCTGAACCTGAAGAAAAACAGGAGAAGGCACCTGAAGCTCAGCCAGAACCTGTGGCTGAGGCTCTTTCTCAGCCACAGTCTGTGCCGCTGCCACAGTCACCTCAGTTGTCTCAGGCCACTCAGGATACAGAGCCCCCGGCAGACAAGGATGAAAATGCTGTGGTGTCTGTAAAGGTGGTTGAGGCACAGACAGAGCAGAGTCAGGCACCGAGTGTAGAAATTAAGAGTAAGACTAGGAGTAGAAGCAGGGGTAGGGCAGGGAACAAAACTGGTAAGAGTCATAGCCGTAGTAGCAGCAGCAGTAGCAGCAGTAGTACTTCAAGCAGCACTACTAGTGGAAGTAGTTCCAGCACTGGCAGCAGTAGCAGTCGGAGTAGTTCCACCAGCAGCAGCACTACAAGTGGAAGTACTAGCAGGGACACTAGTAGCAGTAGCTCTACCAGTAGTGAAAGTCGAAGTCGAAGCCGAGGAAGAGGGCATAACAGAGATAGAAAACGCAGAAGGAGCACGGACAGGAAGCGAAGGGATGCTTCAGGAGTAGATAGAAGTCACAAGTCCTCAAAAGGTGGTAGCAGAGATACCAAAAGCTCAAAGGATAAAAGTTCAAGATCTGACAGAAAGAGGTCTATTTCAGAAAGTAGTCGGTCAGGCAAGAGAACTTCACGGAGTGAAAGAGACCGTAAATCAGACAGGAAAGACAAAAGGCGTTAACAGAAGAGACCAAGCTTGCTTAGCCTAATCTTTGCAGCAGAAGATTATTTGAGTGAAAGGATTCCTTGTAAGGAGGAGGAGAAGGCTGCCTTAAGAATTGCATGCTGTAAAAAATCTTTTGGAAAAATGCAGACTGTTTACCAGGCATTCTTGTACTTTTTACATAATTTTGTAAAAGGTTACTTACCAAAATTGTGTGAAGTTCCTGAAAATGTAAAAATAAAAGATTAACACTCCTTTGCATCTTTTTTTAAATATCCTGTACTCATTAAGATCCTCTGTATATTTTAATAGGTAAACCTTTAAGTAGGTGTGATCACTTCTTCTGTATCATACACTTTTTTTTTTGTAGAAATAAATGTGCATTTTAAATAAATTGTTTGAGATGTCCTGTTGACAATTAAATTCCCCGTTTAGATCATACATAGGGAGGCAATGTTGCAGGAAGCCTAAAATTTTCCTTTTCCCCTCTATTCTATTCCTTGAAAGAATCGGAATCTTAAGACCCAGTAAAGGAGTAATCTCTCCAGTGCTGGGTAGGAAAGGAAAGTAATAGATTTGGATCTATACCTTTTGTTTTCTTCTGTAATCACAAGCTCTTACTCAACTCTTATCTTCCAGTTTTATAAAACTTCTTCCTATTCATAGGCAAGCAGTGATGAAATGGGAATGTTAACACTGGCCAAAATAGCTCAAGTTAGTCTGGAATACCACTCTTAGCTGCTTCCTTAAGGTGCTTTGTTAGTATTTACATCTGTGTTCTGGATACAGTTAATCTGTTTAATGATGTTCCTTGCTTTGATGGCCAGTGGAGGAAAGACTTCAGCTTGCTTCTCAACCAGGATTCTTTTTATTTTAGTTGCAGACTAATCTTTGATCCCTTCATACCACTAGGAATAAATACATTGCAGTGTTGGAGTTACCCGGGGCTACCTAATACTAATGTTGTGTGCGTGCAAGAATGCTTTCTGAATGTATTTACTACAACTTAAAGTGGTATGGTGTTATCTATGAAGGTGAATACTGTTTTTATATAATTTTGTATGGAAAACAATAACATCTGTCGCTCTGTTCTGTACATGTGCAAATAAATGTGGCTTTGTAGACTACTCTCTTGATGCCTATGATGTTTTCTATAACATGGGTGTATTACCCTAGTCTTTCTACACTTAAAGCATAAATTATAATTCCAGGTGGCTGTACCTTAGAAGCTCTGTATCCAAAATTGTTCTTATAGGCTTTAACTAATGCCTATTAACTGAGTATGAAACACTGCTATAATCTGTCTTGTCTTGGCAGGGAGAGAATTCTCATATGCCAAATGGAGACCAGGAAGTCCTAGAAAGATTTCAGGCTGGAAATGACATGGAAGCTTATTTTAGTATACAAAATGCCATATATACCCATTTTTCTGGAACATAGAGCAGACTTTTGCAGAGTTCTGTTTTCAAGGGTATCAATTTTTGGATTTTTGCATCTGAACTCAGAGTAGTGGCAGACTTCTGAAGTGCTGAACTTCCTGGTTTAAAGAAACATGTCTAGCAAGGGATGAAGCGGAGTGTTCCTTCAGCACAAATAGACACAGAGGGAAAGTTCCTCCGGCTTCCCCCTTCTCAACAAGTTCAGTACTTTATTCTGATTCTTCAGTCCCTTTGCTACTTCAGTATCCTCTCTGCCTCTGCTTCTCTACACCTAGGAATCATTTTTACTTCTTGTCAGTAGTCTCCAACCATATTTTCCTTCCCTTCAGAGGAATGTGGTGGTTTACTGTGCTTTTTTTTTTTTTTCCTGAAGGACAAGCAAAAGTTCAAATGCCTTATTGAAGATGTTAAACACAGCAGTTTACCACAAGGAACAAAATTTTATACTGAGTAGTTGAGTAAATGTTACCGTTTTGCATGTTTCGACTAACTTCACATTTCAAATTGCCTTTGGAAGTAATTTTAATTTTGTCAATTAATTATATTTTTTTCCTAACATTGAGTGCTTTTAAGGTTTCTTATTTTGATCTTCATTGAGTGATTCAGTGCTGTAGTGTATTTACTGTACAGGTTTTAATGGCTGATACTGTAGTCATTATGCAAAGCTGAAGAAGTAGGTTGCTGGTCTGAAGCCACTGGTTTCAGAGGAGCAGGGTTTATAAAAACAATGTGGTGGGTCCTGGTAAATTAAATAGGGATTGGATTGATTACGTTGTTTGAGGCTGTATTACAGGCAGCAATGTGATTTTGAGAAGGTGAAAATACTTTTGTTGCGTATGAAGCTGATGATGTATTTGATAGTTTAACGTTTGTTAGCAGAAACTTACTGCCATGGTTAAACTGTGCTGTTAATTAATAGTTAGCCTTGCTAAATCTAAGCAGCTCAATGCAACATAAACAGCGTGTGATAATTTCATAAGAATGAAGTTTGCTAAAAGCTATATATTCCAACCAATATTCCACTACAGAAATAGTATAAGATAGTAGTGTACTATTAATACAATATTGTATAAACACCTGTGTCTTTATAAAGCAGTAGTATTTTTAGTAATTATTACATTTGCCCTCAAGGTCCCATCCTCTTACTCTGAAACAATTTCGGAGCTGTGGGATAGGGCTGAGACCATGGATGCAATTTCCTTCCTGTGTTCCCAGTCTACTGTTTCAAAGAGCTGACAATTTCTAGACTGAATTTGATACAACAGATTGGAGCTTCTGAGAATTAAGTGCAGATAGCATTAGGGGTAGGAAATGATTAAAACACTTTCTTATTTCCCTTCCCCATAATGGTGAGTAAAGATCAAAGGACAAATACCTCGTTCTCTTTTCACTCAAGTAGTGTAGGAAAAGGAACAATCAAGAAGAAAAATTAAGCATGAAGTTGAGATGCTTTATGTGAGTGGGCAACATACCGTGTATGCTGTATGCCTGTCTTGTGGAGTGCTTCCATCAGATGGTCGCTTCTAGCTTTAAGTATAACTTTAGAAGGTGATTGGTTTTTTGGGATTTTGGGAGGTTTTTTGGAGCTTTTATACTATGCACTGACTTTACACAACTTACTTGTTGCCTTTCCTTCAGTCCTGATGCACAGCTAAACTGGAAGGCTCCAAGAATGTGTTTTTTTCCATGATGCTCCACTCGGAGTCCTTGTCAGAGTAGATTTTACGCAGATTGTTCATTAATTATAAGCTCAAACACGACTTTGTGTAAAAGGTACATCTCTTCAAATTCCTGCTTCTTTTCTTTACTTAAGGTGATGTCTTTGTGCTCCATTGTATGTATTCCAAGGAAAACTGAAAATAATATTTCTGCAGAAAGTAGGTATTAGTGAACTAAACACACACGCACACAGCAAATGTAATTTCCAAAATTTGCAAATAGGTTTCTAGAGCATCTTTTGTTTATTGGGAAAGTAATGGTCTTGTGGTTAGGTCCCAGTTATAATTTTGAGATTCAGGTTCAGCTGCTGATTTTGTAGCAATTACTGTGGTACAACAGGACAAACCTATTCATTTTATGTATGTCCTAGATCTCTAAAATGAGTTTCCCTGCTCAGAAAAGTATGTCTCTGAGACTACATGATGGGATCAATTGTTGTGGCAGTGATGTATGAGTAATATACAGAGATCTGTGTTTTGGAGGATATAATTTTGCTCTTTCAGACTTTTTTTTCTTTTCTCATCTCAATTTTATAGCAATGCTGTGTTTTACCACAAACCTTGTTCAGGCAGTTGTTATTAGGTGACAGTGTTCTATTATATGGCAAAACGTGAGGCATTCAAAGCTGGCAAACGTATTATCAAGATTCAAAGTAATGTAAGTCACAAGCTCCATGATTTTCTAGAAATGCAGTTAGTTGTCATGCTCGTAACTGGTTTTGTAATAGGGAAGCAATAATGGCTTTTTCTTACTTTTATTATTCTGGCTAAGAAAGTTGATTTAAACCTGGATGATGAACAACTGTTACCTGTTTAGATTTGGCTAACTGTAAGAGTGAATTAATGTTCCTTTTCTTCGTTTTGACTTATTAATTTTTAAAAGATACTTGTTTAAAAAAAATGGTTTTGGCATGACATTTGATTCAACGTGAAAGTTGATCTGTATTTTCATCCAAACATCCTAAGTCAAGAGACCTATATTTTTAAAGTGCTTTTGCCATGGACTTTATTCTTCCATGTATTAGTGCAATATTCTACACTGTGAAACCCTACATTCCGTATGGAGCTTTTTGGTGCTAATCATAAAAATATAGCCAAAGCTGTATATACTGAAGTTATTATAAAATAGGTGTTGACTTTTATGTACTTAAAAAAACTTTTGCCGACTTATGATTTGCTTAGGGATCTTGATTGTTAATGCAGATACTGAATAGTCTAGGAAATGCAACATCTCTTGTACTTAGACAAAATCATGTCTTAAAAGAGCCATCTAGTGTGCCATGGTACTCGGTTTATTTAAATTACACCGTTTATTGTGAGTTGATCCTTCTGTGAATTGTAATACATCATTAGGGATCTCTGCGTTTCTAGCTCGGTAGTTAAAGTTACTAAGATTTCACTGCAAATAAGAAGTTAATAGTTTCATCCTAATGAAAGCTGTTGGAAATAGACCTTACTCATTCATTAGCATCGAATGTATAGTAGTACTCACATTTGTTGCTTCAGTTCCGCAGAACAGCAATTAACTGGAGTCTCGCTCTATCTGCTATAAAGCTTTCAACTTTGTCCTTTGGAAGCCAGCTATGATAAACTCCATCAGTCTTTACCTTTGACTTTAGTTCAAAGGTGATTAGAAGTTACATTTGTATAACATTTGCAAGTATAGGATTTACACCTAGAAGAAAAGAAGATTTAATGTAAATATGACTTATTGAAGTTACTTGAGGAACAAATAACAGGGAACAGAGATCACAATGAGTGATGCCCAGAATAACTTGAAAATTGCAGATGTAGATTAAACTGAGTAGCTTGGATGATCTGCAACATTTTATGTACATATAAAGACGAGAGTTAGTTTGGGTATCCATATGAAGCTGAAGTCAGAGCCATTTTCAGGGCTATTTTGACAAATACAGTAACAACATGCAGATCTCAAGGTGTGGGTCTGATCATTTGTCCTACCACACAAACTTGCTGAAGTATGTAATTTTAGGTATCAGAATACCTGGCTTTTCCATTTTTAGGTGAATCGGCTTTATGTTGCCAGGCTGGAAAAGGGACTATTAACCTTTCTAGGCCTGTTATTGGGTTTTGTCCCATGTTTCCTGGCTGGCGTGCAACATTATGAAAGACTCTTGGCCAGTTGTTAAATTGGTGGGATAAAAATTTTGTCCTTTTTTTGATATTGTACAACACAGTATATACTGGAGGGACTCGCTCTACAAATTTATTGTATATTCTGTTTCACTCATCTGTCCTAATCTGTAGAGACTTGGGAATGGAGAAAAAAAGAAAAAGAAAAAAAAAAAAGGAAAAGGAAGACAGGCTTTTTTTTTTTCTCAGCAGGTTTCTTTGCATTTGTCATGTTTTAGCTGCTTGGTATTCCATTTCTCCCCTTTCACCTCCTACAGATAAATCTAGAGGACCCCAGGGAAGGTCCCCAGTCACTGGCCCTCTAAGGAACACAAGATCCAGGGGGGTGGAGAGAATGTTGATGGTTGATGCTGGGGATGGGGCTGCACCAAAGCTAGTCAGGAGCGAGTTGGGAGGGCTGATTTGTAGTGTATTTTTCCCTGGTGCAGAGGACGGCATTCTGGCGGATTACCTAACAGCAGAGGCAGCTGGTGTCCCGGGTCATAGGATAGGCCCGTCTGACTACCAGGTCATGCGGCAAAGGAAGGGGCCAAAGTGTTAGATTGCAACTGGAGGAGATGTCATCTACTGCGATTTTTTTTGTTTGCAGGACGTTGCTGGTTAATGTGACCCTGGCTCACTTTGTGCCTCGGGTAGATGATCTGTTTGCTGGCTCAGTAGATCAGGCTGAGCACCGGTGTCTGGCAGGTTTCAGTTGAGGAGCAGGAGGGAGCAGGGGGCTATGCTGCAAGTAGGACACAGCTTAGGTTCGTGGAAAGAGAAAGCAGAGCGAATTCTGCATGAGTCACACTCAGGACTGAAGGAGGGGCAGGCCTGCTAGAAAGCAAATATCATCAGGCTGGGAAGGAATGCAGGTTCTTGGGGCACTACCAAGGAGAGAGAGAGAAGAGGCTACCCTATGCAGGAGAGTGGGAAAGGAAAGGTAAAGCCCCTTTGTAGGTAAATTAGACATACTGTGTTTAGGTGACCACGGAAGTGCAGGACGATGACATGAAGCCTTTGAAGCAAAGCCTACTTCTAATACAAACCTCTCCGCAAAATTTCATTTAGAGCACAACTTCCTACCGATGTAACCAGTGTACAACTCCCTGCATAATTACCACTTTAAAGCATAACCTGTATTAGAGAAAACATTATTTATAACTCCATAGTGGATAATAGGTTGCTAAGAAACAGAGGGTGTTCCTTAAAAAGCAGGACATATCATCTGCTTAGCTTTGGTATATTGCTTTGTGACACATGGTGTAGAGATAGCATATGGATTTTCTAGTTGTCTGAAGAGTCTGAAAACTGCCAAGCACCTTTAAAAGATGTTGGAGTTGAGTAAGCATTCCCTATGCTAAAGGATTGTGCTTGGCATATGTAGTGCATGAGAAAACTCCAAAAGAGTACGTGGGAAAAAATTTCTGTTCCACGTTCCCAATGACCACCTATCTAAATCCTAATCTAAAACATAACAGTGTACACAAAATACAGTGTATCAAACAAAAAAAAAAAGCTAGAAAATCGTCAGCAGCTGTATTAGCAACCATGCAAATCAATATAAGCCTAAAATTGATAGTCCATCTTAAAATCAAATGGAAGATGTATATTAAAAGTGCATTCATAATCCAGAAAAAATTCTAATACAGCTCTTGTTGAATTTCCCCTAACACAATCTTCCACAAACTCAGTAGGAAGAACCTATCTGATAGAGGCTAAATTGTGATGTGACCAGAACTAGTTTCTTTGTATTCAAAACCTCAGTCTAGCTATCAGAACATAGTTAATTATTAAACGTATGTGTATAATCAGAACACCTGACTTTGCAAATTGTTAGCAGGTTAGGATAGTGTACTTCTGTTTAAGCAGATGAGAGAAGGAAAACAGGTTTATAAGTTTATTTGCAATGTTTTGTTAGGCGAAGAAAAACAACGTAGACCTTGCGAACCACACATTGATGCAGCTTCCGCAGTTTCCGCAGTTTTAGTGCATTCTAGATTTAATCTAAAATGTCAAGGATCTTGGATCAGAGAATTTTGCTGTTAGTAATTTCATTTTTAAGAAGTCTGCAGACTACAAAGGTACTTTCAGAATGGAAGAAGTGTGGTGATCGGGAATGTGAGAGTAAGTAAAGAAGTTTTTGGTTTTTTTTCAAAAGGAGTCTGTGGTGTATGTGCAGCTATTACGAATCATAATGGGGAAATTAGCAATGAAACAGACTGAAAATGAGTAGTCACAGAAAATGTTTGTTGTAAATATACTAAGTTTATGAGCATTAGGCTTAAATATTTCAAAGAAGAAGAGAAAAAAAAATACTTGCTGGATTGTGTTGTGTAAGTATAGAAAGATCAAAGTTCAGTAAAAATACTCTCGAATAGCTAGTTTTTCTCAGGTTTCCTCAAAACAGGCAGTATAAAGCAGCTTTAAAAAAAATAAAAATGGTGGGCTATAAACTGAGAAAGAAGACTGTATCTCTTGTCTTTACAGTACATTCACAGCCTATTCTGCAAAATTCATTTTTCTGCTGTAAGCAAACTGTTTGGTTGTTTTTTTTTTTAAAAAATCCTTCTTACAAAAGCCAATGTTAATATATCCTTTTTACTTATTTTTTTCTTCTTTACCATGAAGTAAGAGCAGTACCTAATTATGGAGTTCCTGGGGAGTTTATAGCTCTGCAGGAGGCAGAGCCACTGAATCACATGCGGGCAGTGATAAATAATGCCTCATTTATTATCCACTGATTACCTTTGTGAAACCTGTCGTAATCGTATGTAGTTGAAGTTGTTTCTAAGCTGTCTCCATCGGTTTGGCAGCCTTAACTGTTGCACTTTCAATGTGGACAGCTTGCTCTGAAGTGGAAGAGACCTTAAATTTCCTCTGCTGATGGATCTTTACTTTCCTACGGAGCCGTACCGACTTCAGTGGGCTCTGGGTGCTCAGAGATGTCTGTCTTTGTGGAATGGGCTCCAAACTGACCAGAGCACATCAGTAGTGGTTTCTGTGGGAAGACGGGGGCGGGGGCGCCAAAGAGAATTTAAAGTAATTCAAACTGAATTGGAAACTGTTTTTGGCAATGTGTTTAAGGTTTAAACTTACCTATTCATAAAATAAGTGTATTCAAAATAGAGGACAAAATAATTACTAGATCTAACTTAGAATTTCTAAAATATACGATTATAAAAATGCCTGGGAAATATTTTTTAGCTGTTTAGATCTGGCTTCAGTAGCTGAACTTGCTAATACTCCACACATATTTCAGCATTGAAAATTTTGCTGAATAAGGAAAATGCCCATATAGAACAAGACCTTTTCTCCATGATGTCTGTAGCAAATGGGAAAGAAAACAGGGCTGCTTTTTGCATTAATTGTTTTCCACTTGATGATATAAATGGATTAGTATCATAATAAACCACGTATTGATGCATTAACAACACGTTTTAATGTATTTATATATATTAGACTTCTTCAATAACCTGTCTGACTTCAGACGAAAAGGCTGCTCTACTTACTTGTTTCTTTCTTTCTACATACTATTCCAGCGGCAATGAGCAGAGTTCAAGCCACTACAGACTACTTAGGGCCTGACTGCCGGTATCTTAACTTCAAAACAGGGGAAGAGATAATGGTATACTCCAAACTTTCAAGGAAAAATGAAAATTTGTGGACAGGAAGTGTAAGTACTTCAATCTGAAAGACTTTCCCCATAAATACTTTGGATAGTATTGTAAGAGCATAACTGCAGTCTGCTTGCTTCTGGGGATCTTCCATCTCTTTTGTAATATTAACCAGTCATGGATCAATACAGTATTTGGGAGATGGGTCATTGGTATTATCTTTATATAGAAAGGGAAAATCAAATCTTGGCAAAGATCACTCACGGAGAAACAAAGCCAAGATGCGAATCCAGAAAAAGAACAGAAAAAGGAAGCCTACAGAGGGTGGAAGCAAGGAGGAGGAATACAGAGAAATTGTCTGAGCAGCCAGGGATCAGATTAGGCAAGCTAAAGCCCTGATGATAGAATTAAATCTGGCCAAGGACATCAAGGGCAACAAGAAAAACTTCTATAGGTAAGTCAGTGACAAAAGTAAGACTAGGGAAAATGTGGGCCCTCTCCAGAAGGAAACAGGAGACCTGGTCACCTGGGACATGGACAAGGCTGAGGTACCCAGCGACTTCACCGGCAAGGGCTCTAGCCACACCACCCAAGTCACAGAAGGCAAAGGCCCCTGGGAGAATGAGGAACTCCACTGTAGGAGAAGACAAGGTTCAAGACCATCTAAGGAACCTGAAGGTTCTCAAGTCCATGGGACCTTATGAGATTCATTTGCAGGTCCTGAGGGAACTGGTGGATGAAGTTGCCAAGCCACTATCCATCATATTTTAGAAGTCAGGGAAGTCTGGCAAAGTTACCACCAACTGGAAAAGGGGAAACATAACCCCCATTTTTCAAAGGGGGGGAAAAAAGGAAGACCCAGGGAACTAGCGGGCTGTCAGTCTCACCTCCGTGCCTGGCAAGATCATGGAGCAGATTCTCCTGGAAACTCTGATAAGGCACATGGAAAATAAGGAGGTGATTGGTGACAGCCAACAAGGCTTCATGAAGGGCAAATTGTGCCTGACAATTTGGTGGCCTTCTATGACAGCTTACAGCGTTGGTGAATAAGGGAAGAGCAACTTACATCATCTGTCTGGACTTGTGAAAGGCATTTGACACTGTTCTGCATGACATTCTTGTCTCTAAATTGGAAAGACATGGATTTGATGGATGGACCGCTCAGTGGATAAGAAATTGTCTGGATGGCCGCACTCAAAGTGTTGCTGTCAATGGCTCAATGTCCACCAAGTGGTCACCACCATGAGTGGCGTTCCTCAGGGGTTGGTACTGGGCCTGGTGCTGTTTAACATCTTTGTTGGCAACATGATTTTGGGATTGAGTGCACCCTCACAAGTTTGCCAACAACACCAAGCTGTGTGGCGTGGTCAACATGCTGGAGGGAAGGGATGCCATCCAGAGGGACATTGACACGCTTGACAGGTGGGCCTGTGAGAACCCTATGAAATTCAACAAGGCCAAGTGTAAGGTCCTGCACATGGGTCGGGGCAATCCCAAGCACAAACACAGACTGGGTGGAGAATGGATTGAGAGCAGCCCTGAGGAGAAGGACTTGGGGGTTGATGAGAAGCTCAACATGAGCCAGCAACGTGCGCTCGCAGCCCAGAAAGCCAACCACATCCTGGGCTGCATCAAAAGAAGCATGGCCAGCAGGTCAAGGAAGGTGATTCTGCCCCTCTACTCCATTCTTGTGAGACCTCACCCGGAGTACTGCATCCAGCTCTGGGGGCCCCAACAGAAGAAGGACATGGATCTGTTGGAGCAAATCCAGAGGAGGGCCATGAAGATGATCCGAGGGCTGGAGCACCTCTCCTATGAAGACAGGCTGAGAAAGTTGGGGTTGTTCAGCCCAGAGAAGAGAAGGCTCCAGGGAGACCTTATAGCAGCCTTTATGTACCTAATTACCTAAAGGGGGCCTACAGGAGAGACAGGGAGGGACTCTTTATCAGGGAGTGGAGCGAAAGGGCAAGGAGTAATGGCTTTAAACTGAAAGAGGGGAGATTTAAATTAGACATTAGGAGGAAATTCTTTACTGTGAGGGTGCTGAGACACTGGAACGGGTTGCCCGGAGAAGTTGTGGATGCCCCATCCCTGGAAGTGTTCAAGGCCAGGTTGGATGGGGCTTTCAGTAACCTGGTCTAGTGTGAGGTGTCCCTGCCCATGGCAGGGAGTTTGGAACTAGATGATCTTTAAAGGTCCTTTCCAATTCCAACCATTCTATGATTCTATGAATCCCAAGTTTTCTGTCTCCTTCATCTAATCATTTGGCTATAATGATTTCATCTGGTTCCCATTCAGGTCTATCAGGTCAGGTACCTACCTACAGGTCTGTGAGTAAGAAGGTTTTACAGTTGCTTAATCAGCGATCCAATACTGGGACCTGACTTCACGGTTTGGTGCTCAAGGAAAGTTCCCAGAGAAGTTATCATGCATATTTAATGATTTGGAACAATTGACAATGTAGCTAGAACAGCCAGGTAGTTATGTTATAGCTAAGAAGGAATAGATGCATTGATCCAAATCCAACTGCTAGTAAAACCGTGTGAGTGCTTCAAAACCAGAACATATTGGTAAACTTTTCTGTTTGTAAATGATCTGTCACATTTCTCATTTAACAGTGAAATTCTCTCTTCCTTTTTTCATCTGAGAGTATCTTTGCAGGTACCTCACTCTTCCTTGCTTTCCAAGGTGTATTCCTCCATTAAAGGCTATGTACAATGGTTTGATGTAAAGCTACTGGTCGGCTTCTTGTCAGACTGACCCTTACTTTGATTCTTTTGAGTATTATCATCAACTTATTTTCTGTAGTGTTGCCATCTTCATTGTCATTTCCTCTTCAGCTGCAGCTGGCCTCACACCTGAATTTCATATCCTACTTTTCTTGTAACTTATGGGTCAGTGGTAATTAAGGCACGACTTTTGTCCCACTTGAATTAATGGAAAATTTGCAGACAATTTTAGTAGGAGCTGGCTGAGACCATCTGTGCACACAACACTGTCTTCATTTGAAGCAGTGTTAAGGCCACTGGTATGGTTCTGCACAAACACACGTTCATAAAAATAATACAGAAAATAACGGCATTGAGTAATATGCTTCCATTTGCTTTCTGAAATAGCAAATGGAATACTTTTGTGAAGGAAAAGTAAACCAATCTTTTGACCAAACAAAATGAAGGGGGTAGGGGGAAGTCCTATAAGCTTCTTGTTCATTCATACTTTTCTAGCGTATATGATGCAAGCACCTAATGTACTTATCACTGAAGCTTAAATGCTCTCATTCCTTTTATATTTTTTACAGAAAGGAAAGGATTTTGGATATTTCCCAAAAGATGCTGTGAAGGTTGAGGAAGTTTTTATCGCAGAAGAAGTTGAAGTGCTCACCAAGGTAAACCAGCATCACCAGATTTTCCAACGTAGTTGACAGCAATTGAAAAATTTAATATCCAGTTAGAAATTCAACTGTGGATGCACATTTTATTTCAAATCATTCAAAACATGCTTTTTTCATTATTGCTCCATTTGTGTGTATTGTCCTCTAAAATAATTTTTATCTAATAAAAGATATAGAAACATTAGGAAGAATATAATTACTCACAGTCCTTTGTGTAAAGTTATTTACACATATAACAACACAAAAAGAGAATAAAGATATATTGCTGTATATGTATGTATTTCTACAGTGCTGTAGAAAATTACACATGAAAACATTTTAAAAATTAATATTGTTCTTTTAGGAAACTGATTTCCTTTGTCTTCATGGAGACAAGTACACTTTTGAAACTGAAGACAGCACATTACATGATTACAACAAAGACAGTGAATACTCATCACTTGATGCAGAATCAAAGCTGCATGAAGACGAACTCTTAAAACATACAGGAGACTCCATGCAAAAGGAAGAAAGAGTTGAATCGATTTCTGAAAATGATTCCAAGGAATCTCCCACTCAGGAGGAGTCTGCAACTGAAAAGTTGGTTAGAAAAAATGAGAACAGAAAAGATGATACCGAAGAGCCAGAAATGCAAAACAATGTCCCACTAGAAGCCATTCCAACTCAGTCTAGTTGGATTGCAGGATGGTTCAGCACAGGAAGTAACAACAATGAAGAGCCCTTAAAAGCCATTACTGAATCTTTAGAAGAAAATACATACCGAGGCAGAAAAATGGTGGTAACTGCTGAAAATGACCTACAGGAGCCAAATGAGAAGGAAGAACAAGAACCCCCAGCATCTGCTTGGTTTCAAGGTGGACTGACGGACTTTCTGTACTTTGGTAAAGAGAATGTGGATGTTGGTTTGGCATCAGAAAAAAATGATCCACAAATCCATGATGTTTCTGGTGTGCCTGGACATTCCAATAATGAACAGGAAACAGCAGCCACAGAATTACTGACAGAAGAAGAAAAGACTGAAAGCCAAGAATCCAAATCGAGTTGGTTTAATTTGGGTTTAACTAATGTTCTTAATTTTGGCCATGCTGAGAAAGATACAATTGTTATGGAAGACCAGCCAAGCAGAGAAACAGAGGATGAAGCAAATAAGAATGAAGAGGTGCAGACTTTAGACCAGAAAGAATCACACATGGACAAAGAATCAAAGGAGACAGTTAAAGCAGTGGCAGATGAAGAGATTTATGGACAAGAAATAACAGATTCAAACAGTAACATGCCAAATCCTGGGGAGACACCAGCAAGTATGCGTACTCTTAGTGACAACAAAAGCACCTCAAATAACACAGAAACATCTTTTGATATACTAAGAGGTGACAAAGAAAAGCCAGTTGAACCTTACAGTTCAGAACAAAGCTTGGTCTCGGAAAGCCAACTGCTGAAAAACACTGAAGCTAAAAAGAGAAATAAGGACTCAGAAAGCAAACATGGCCAGTCAGGTTGGTATACAAGTATCTATAATAGCTTTATCAATTATAATACGGACACATATGATAACCAACAGGGACATGAATCAATTGCACCAGATCAGATTTCTTCTTCTCCTACCCCACCTCAGACTTGTGATCCCTCAGACACAAGAAACACAGAAGAAAAGCCTGACATAGCTGAAGAACAGATCCATTTCTTCACTTTTAGTCATTTTGCAGACATGCTGAAGTTTCAGAGTTCAACAGCCGAAGAAGAGCAAGTGCAAAGTGTGCAAGGTGATGTGCTTTTTAGTGAAGAAACCTCTCAAACTGAAAATGATGATGAAATATTACAAGGAAATAATAACAGAGCAATAAAAGTACAAGCAAATCAGAGAGTTAGTGAGGAGCTGTCTGAAAAAGATGAGGGTGCAATCCAAAAAGGCAATCTGTTTTCCTCACTAGCTGTGCAAAATAATGAACACAGTAATGAACAAGCAAAACATTTTGTCAAATTAGTTGATGATAGTGATGCATCACAAATTTTACCTGTCGAAACACTAGAACAACCTGAAGTATCTCAAAGACAGTATGTACCCTTATTTAGTTATTCCAGTGCTGAAGAACATGTTTCTAAGAGTAGCAAAAGTCAGGAACTACCAGGAACTGCAGATAATCACCTGGGCATCAGGAAGACCCAATGTGCCAGTGAGCCAAGTCTTACTCTGGAAACACCCGAGAGAGGCAAACCAGTTGAATGCTGTGATACAGAACAAAATTCAGCATTGAAAAGCCAGTTTAAAATGGATGGTAATGTAAAAGAGAAAATTCACAAACCAGAGAATAAAAATGATGCAGTGGGGTTTTATGAAAACATCAAAGATTTCAGTCAGGATATTTTTAATGATGAACAGGATCAGAAATCTGAGGAGTCACAAGAAGTGACTCCAGGCCAACCTTTCTCTCCTCACCCCTCATCTAGTGGCTTCAGTTTAACAGGTACCAAAACTTCAGAAGAAACTGGCCACTTGGAGGACACATGGAGTTTCAGAACGGCAGGTAAAAACTGCTTGCTGAGAATAGAACAACTAAGCTTCCATGATGAAAACGGCCTCAGTGGAAGCCTTGGTAAAATACTATGGGGAAAAGAAACTGAAGGCACCTCAAATCAGAAGGTTAAACACAACAAATCAGATAACAGTAATGCAGATACCTCCAAAGAGAATGATCTTTCTTTTCAGCTGGTAGTGCAACATAACAAACAGGGCAGTGGAGGGAAAAGAAAACCAACAAAATCTTGCAGATTAGTAAAAGATACGACAACACTTGATGATCTTGCAGATAGCCTGCCAAGAGAGAAGCTACAAACTGAACAAATTCCTATGAATGTGCAACCTCATCAGAAAGGTGAAGCAGAAATAACACTGGAAAATTCATGTTCCAAACATGAGCTTCTGGTACCAGAAAATGGGTTAGAGGGCAGTCTTAATCCAGATCTTAAAAAGAAATATAAAAACCACATGGGATACAAAGGAAAGATTATTCTGTATCATCAGATTTAGGCCCATCCATTCAAGCTGTTATGACAGTGCAAGATACAAAAATATAGACAATGACTCTTGAGTTTTGGAAGGCACCATCAAACACAACTTCAAAAGGAACAGTAATGGCAAAGTCTTCAGCATCCAAGTAAAAAAAAAATTATACAGAAAACTTAGTAACAATAAAATCAGTTATGTGATATTAGTCTGACTGAACATGAACTTTTACCCTAGCAGCCCTATAAAATAGAAGACAATTTTTAAAGAAAACAAACAAACAAACAGAAAACATTACTTAGTGTCTCCCAAAACCCTAAAAATATAAAGCCGGGCTGCTATTAAAAAAAACCAGATTGATTAAATCCTGCAACCTGGCATTACTGAGAAACCTGGCTGATAAAGTATACGTTGAAAAAGAAGATACTGCTGTAACTGAAAGAATGGATAATACTGAAAAATTAATTGCTGATATACTAAAACAAGATAGGAGAGGGAAAGAAAAAAAAAAATCTGAAAATCAGAGAGTCAAAGTCCAGAAATATAAATAATAAAAATTATATTCTAACAGAAAGGCAGTATTTTTATCATACCATCCGGGTTCTTTGCAAATATATTTGGTAAAACTAACAATTAAGCCTGTAGGAAAAAAAAAAGTCTGAGGATACACGTTTTGTCAAAAATAAACCCAAATGAAAACAGGGATGGACACTAGGACTAGTAGAATTAAATACTGCACAGAAGAATGAGATGGAGTTAAGAGAAAAGGAATCTGAACAAGAAAAAGATACTACTAAATCTGTAGAAAGTCCAGAAAATTATGAAATCATGCAAGATAAATTTGAGGAAGGACAGCTTGGCATTTTGGAAAAAATACTGCTGCAGAATACAATGAAAACAAGAAAATTGATAAAATCACAATAGGGCAGACAGCATTCATGTCCCCAGAACCAAGCAAAACCAGGCAAATATTGTATGATAAACACTCAGATTTACCAAAACCATTGATTACATTCCAACAATTTTATTTAATGTCAAAACAAGACGTTAAGCAACCCTGAGAGTATCTCTGAGGGAAGCAAACTGATGCAGCTGTACCAGCAACTTGAGAAGATTCATAATGAAATTACAGCTTCCTCATATAAAAACAATGTTATGCAGAGGAAACCAATGATTGCATCTGCCACAAAAGGGGCACAATTTCGACATGGGGCAGGAAAAATGTATGGAAAAAAGGAATGTTGTTCTACAGCTGCCAGAGCTTTTGTCTGCTATAACAATTAAGTGTGCAGCCCAAACTGCAGCTAAAGGTACTGGAGTAATGTTTCACTAACAGTGATTTAGCAAGAACAAAATATGCTTTGTTTGAGGAAGAGAATACAACAGATACTACACTGTCTCCTTCTGGTGATTTAAAATCAAGAGGTAGCGAGCCTAACTCATAGTAGTTAGTGACTGATTTATGATACTGAATTTATGATAATGGTAACAGTTTAAGAGCTAGTTATTCTTTCTGACTTTTGAATATTGCATTATTTGCGATGTGTATCTTTCGCCAGTACTGGTTTGAAGCACAGAATTAAAACATTAATCGATTTGTAAATTATTTTTTTTTTCCTACATGGGCAAGCAAGCTGTGGGGTTTTTTGAAAGCGGTATTTTATTGGCTTCAGGAAAATTTACTCCAGGTCACTGAAATTGAGGCAGCTAGGTGCCTTCAGTAATACTTCTGCATGAACATGCCTGTGGTTTCTTGTATTTCACGTGAAGTTTGTTATCTTGTGGGAAGTTGTTAATCTTTAATCCTACATGGTATTTTTAATTGTTCTTTCCGTAAAGCTTTCCCCTCTTGTATTTGCATATAAGAAGGAGACCTACTAATCCTGAACAGGGAATCTATTGTCTGACTATCAAAACCAAGCACATTTTTTCCTGAACACTGATTTTAACTACTTTACTACAACACCAGTTTTACTTAAAGCTCTATCCTCCAAACTCTAAGACCGTTATTTGAACAAGTATTTCTTAAATCATAAATCTGTAACGCAGTTTCACTGTAATGCAGCACGCTAGTGTTTGGCTTTAAGCTGAGGAAAATAAAAATATCAAAATCTCTGTAGAGGTTAATATCTTATAAAACTCTGTGGGTATGTATAAGCTGAATCTTCTGAAAATAAGCATGATTTCCCTTCACAATTATTTGCAGGAATAGGCAGAAGAAAGCTACTAGAAGAAACACCAGAGAAGGAACATGAAATGAATGCAGCTGTAGACAGTGAACGTGACAGTGATCAACATTCAAAAGCAATAGCGATTCCTTCAGTGCGTTCTGAAGAAAAAACGGACAGTTCAGCAGTTGACTCTCCACTGGACGTCACAAAGCCTTTCTCAGATGCCATCCAGAACTATGTTCCAAGTAATGGTATGCGTTAAGCTTCTTAATTTTAAGGAAAACAAATTTGCAATCTTAAAAGAATTTATTTGGAATTATATTAAGTTGACAATTGTAACGTAAAATCTTTTTTGTTTCCTTATGAACTAACCACAAGGAGGCTGGATATATCAGATACTTCTGTGCTTGAATGCCCTTGAGATCAGGGAATCGATAAAATCTGTATTTTCAGCAGTGACAAGCATTATCAAAAAGGTAAGAATTCCTTATGTGAAATATTGTTGACATTAGTGCAAAATTAATCCAGTTACTGGTTATGTTCTGCAATCAAGCTCTTAAAAAAAGAAAGAAAGAAAAAAAGACCTTTTAAATAAACCCCCTGTAGTCCCCTTGCTTCTGGGGGTATGTGATGCTAAATGAGATATAGAACAAGAAAATGTCAGGTTAGCTGCTGTTCATCTGCCTCTATTGTTTGCACTGCAGAACCTAATGAACTTAGTGTGGTGCGGTTTTTTACAGAACAGCCAGGAAACACTTCAGCGGTCAAAACATCAGCATTTGGGGTTTTTTTTTTGGTTTTGGGTTTTTTTGTGTTGGTTGTTTTTGTTTTTTTTTTTATGAAACCCATAGCTCCCTCTAGTTCCCGTGATAGTACTGATCACATTTGCTTGCACTTAGAAAATTTGGATTAGGATGAGTGAAACAACCAGAATACTTCCATTGTTTTTAAAAAGTAATTTCAAAGTTTTGATTCCCAAAGATTCCCATAATTCATAATTGCATTAAAAATACTTTTCTAAGCAAGTATCTAAAATACAAAATGGGATTATGATTGCTATAGGGATGTCTTAAATATCAAAATGTAGGGACAGAGTGAATGGGGACCTTATTGGACATAACTGCACCAGAAACAATGCTGCCAGAGGAAATATGAGAAAAGATAGATGGTGTTGCACTGTCCCCTGTAAACAGAAGTGTAATAACAGGTAAAGTGGTATATGGTAAACTTCATTAATTTTAGTACTTTAACTTTGCTTAGATTGGGTAACCTAAGTTTAAGAACCATATACATTTGTTCCTGATTTCCAGTGCGCTTACAAAGATTCTGGCTAAATTGCAGCCTGAGATGAAAACTGAAGGGCTCTGGCTTTGTTGTTTTGTGTTTTTTTTTTCCCTCACAAACCAGACTGGATTTCAATGCTCATTGATAGGTCACTGCTATGGCCAAACTCATCCTTGTATTGTTTGACACAGCTAAAAAAGCCACTTCCACCTACCACGGTCTCTTAGGTGGTACCAGCTTCACAGGCAAGTCACTCACCTTGCATTGTGAAAATTAAGTACATGTAAAAAAATGAAGAAAAAAGAACAAAAAAACCCCCAAAATAGTCACAATGAATGAGAAGCTACTGCTGTGTGGCATCGCCGCTACTGTCTCGCATCTTCCCTTCCATTCCCCCTGTACTCGGCACTGGTGAGGCCCCACCTCAAATACTGTGTCCAGTTTTGGGCCCCTCACTACAAGAAAGGCATTAAGATTCTGGAGTGAGTCCAGAGAAGGGGAATGAAGCTGGTGAGGGGTCTGGAGAACAAGTCTTATGAGGAGCACCTGAGGGAACTGGGGTTGTTCAGCCTGGAGAAAAGGACGCTGAGGGGAGACCTTAATGCTCTCTATGACTACCTGAAAGGAGGTTGTAGTGAGGTGGGGGTCGGTCTCTTCTCCCAAGTAACAAGCAACAGGACAAGAGAAAATGGCCTAAAGGTACACCAGGGGAGGTTTAGATTGGATACTAGGAAAAATTTCTTCACTGAGAAAAAGGGTTATTAAGCATTGGAACAGGCTGCCCAGGGAAGTGGTGGAATCGCCATCCTTGGAGGTATTTAAAAGACATGTAAGATGTGGTGCTGAGGGACATGGTTTGGTGGTGGTTTTTGTCAGTGTTAGGTTGATGGTTGGACTCGATGATCTCAAAGGTCCCTTACAACCTACTAGACGATTCTATGACTCTATGTGTGTACCAGCAGCCCTAGTACGATTCATTGTTGACAAACTTACTTAGCAGAAGAAATTGAGTTTAAACGACGTCGTAACGCGGCGGCCCGCCGGGGCACCAACCCAACGCCTTGCGCAAGGTCCACCTGCCGCCCTCCCCGCCCCCGCCGGGCAAATGTCCGCCCCGGCTGCCCGTGAGGGAACCCCGGGCCCTGGAGCCGGGCCCTGCCCCACCGATCCAGCCCAGACGGTTTTATTTTTCTAAAGACCTTCTCAGGGGCACGGATGGAGACGGCGGACGCCGACGGGGAGGTGAGTTTCCCTGACCGGCGACTTTGCGGAGGAACAGGAGTAGGTTCCGGGGACACGTCAGTACCGGAGGCCGGTGAGGCGGTGGCGTAGGCTGAAGGGAGCTGTCGGTCCTTCCCGCCTCTCTTTCTGTGGGGAGAGGGCCCGGGGACCTACGGCTCTGCCGGCCGCCCCCCAGGCTTGGAGGGCGAGGAGAGGACAGCCCTGAGGCACGTCTGCCCCTCGGGGCCGCCTCTGGAGGCGCCGCGGCGGCCCCGCTGAGGCCCGGGCCCCGCTGTCACCGTCGTGCTCTCACCTTCCTGGCAGTGGTATCTCCCGCTCCGTCCCCCCCTGCAGTGGCGTGGAGCAGTGGTACAGCCTGCCGCCCCCTTCAGGCTCCCACCTGTGCCCGCGTTGTTCCCCCCTTCCTGCGGCAGCAGTGGTTTTTTCCTCCTTCACCCCCCCACCCCCCGGCCGCGGCAGTGGTACAGGCCGGTTGTCAAGCGGAGCGGCGGAAGGGGCCGCGCGGCGGTGGGCCTCGCGCCGCCGCGGTAAGATGGCGGCCGCCGGCCGCGGGAATGCTTTGGACGTCGCCGCCGCCAGCTTCTGGCTGGGCCTGCGGGAGAGCGCGCAGCGCTACGGCGGGCTGGCCTTGGAAGGGGCGCGCAGGGTGAGTGCGGGACCTGCCTCCCCCCCCGCCAACCGCGGGGCCGGCTCTGGCAGACCCCCGCGAGGGTCGGGGTCTTGCGCGTCAGCGCGTGGGCCTTGGGGGAAGCGGCGGTGCCGGGTGGTGGCGAGGGGCTCGGGCCTGAGAGAAACGGCCCCGCACCGGAGCGCAGGGCTGAGGCGTAGGGGCGGGCTCTGCTTGGCCGGTGTGTGCGGGCGCGGGGGGGGGGTCCCGGCAGCCGGCGGAGAGCTGCGCGGCTGGGGGCGGGCGTGGTCGAGGGGGCGGGGGGCCCGTCGGGGCTGGCCGTTTCTTCGGGAATAACGGAGGTCTCAGAAAGCCAGAGCAGTGAAGCGAATCCCCTACCCCCCGGTTTCACACACACGCACACCCCTCTTGGCTTGCGGTGGGGGTATTCTGGCTGTTTTATTAAAGAAATCGAGGTTCAGGCTTTACGGTACAGTAACACTTTGTTAAACACAGGTCACATGTAGTAAATGTGAGCTACATTAAGCGGGTTATATCCTTGAGAAAATAGTGGTATCCGTTTACAAATAAAACGTGAGTGTATTTAAGCATTTAAAACGTGTTAAATCATTGGCTGTGTTCAGTATGTTATTTTAGCATGAAGCAGGTTTCTCTAACAAACAAATCTACCAGTAAATCATAAGAGACTTATCAGTATTGATTCTTCTAACAGTGAAATGTGTAGACAACTCAAAGCAGAATTTGCCTTAATTGGCAGGTTCAGAAGGAAAACTTTTCAGCGCTTTACCTAGTCATCATCATATCTTGCTGTAACTTTTATCTTATTTTTTTTTCTTCGCTTAGTAGATGTACAATTTAAAAACCAAAGGCTGCTTCTATCTTCTTTCTCTGAGTTTTGGAAAAAACCAGATGTACAAGCCTTAAGAGTAAACCAAGTCAACGTGTAACGTCTATTTCTGTTGAAAATATTAACCGCTTTTCCTTTAGTTGAAGCTTTTTACTTTATTTTTCAGGCTGTGGCTTCACTGCCTGAAGATATGAGACCTGGTCCTGATCTGTATGGTTTCCCATGGGAAATAGTGATTTGTGCTGGCATTGTTGGAGCCTTTACTGTTCTCTTGTTCCTGTATAGAAGTTATCAATCAGTAAGTGTTCAAATTACATGCAGATATGTAGAGTGCGTTAATGGTTTGAATTGAAATTGTTATTCTGTTCAAGATAGGTAATGCTTCAGAGTTTCGAATCTGTTGTGATTGACTTTAGAATCCCGAAAAGACAAATTCGGAAGTAGTCTGTGAAGATAGTAAGTGTTTGGACATGTACTGAGTGACTGTTGGTATTAGAGGAAATGCAATGAAACTTACTGTAGTAAGGGTTCCGTTTTCCTTCTCTTTTTAATTTCTACACCAGACTTTCAAAGTCAGCCATTAAATTATTTTCACGGCATATGGAGGTTTTCCCTAGGCTGTATGTATTGCTGTGCGTATAGATATCTCTGTGACTACCCTGTCTGTAGCCAGACCAGCTCAGGTCTTTCAAGGTAATTGTAAGCAAAAGCAATCCAGATGAATTCCCATCAAGGGAGACATTTTAAAATTCTTTGGACAGTGACCTTGATTCTGTTTATTGGAACACTGAAGCAATTTTACTGTGTGCTGTTTGTGAGCGCTAAGCTGATGACTTTGAGAAATGTAGTACTGAAACCTTTTAACACACAAATCAGATTATATTTTTGAGGTAAAGGTTGCTTCTATTGTAAGTAAGGATCTGAGTAATAACAGCTGCCTGCCATACTCTCCCTACTAATGAAATGAGGTCAGTGTCCATAATTCAGTATTCTAAAATTCTCCCTAGTTTTTGCATACTTTTAAATAGACAGAATGTGATTTTGGTGCTAGGTATAATGACACTCACGTTTGAAGATATGTTGCATAGTGGTTTAGTTTTTTGGATATGACCAGATGCATTTTTAGGGTTCTGACATCAATTTAGATCTGGAAAATTGCCATCTTATTCTGTAGCAGTGATTCAGATTGTCTGTAAAGGTATCTGTAATGTATCTATAATTTGGGTTGTTGCTTCTGTTTTCTAGCAGCATCCCTTTAGGTGGTATGAAAGAGATGTTCTAGTATTGTTTTCCTCCTGCATATGTCACTAAGGCAGAAGTTCTACTAATAGCTTTTTCAGTCATCCATACTTAGGACTGCACTGACTCCTCTTTGAAGAATTAATGGTTACTTACTCAAAAGTAATGGGGTTTGATGTTGGGTTTTGGGGGGATGATAGGATCCCCCCATCATGCTTATGACTTCCTCTTTTCTATTATGGACTCCTTGTCCATCCCATGTCTTTAAATGAGGAGGAAACGGGGAAAATCTGAGGGACCCATTGTGTGTAAGAAACATGATCCAGGCCCAGCCTTGAGAGGAATGCTGTGTTGTAAAGTTTTTGTGGGTTCAGCCAAGTTCTGCATGTCTTGTCCAGGCTGTTTGTGACGGATTTTGTCCCACAGTTTGTTAGATTTTGATTCTGGGACTAGACTCTGCATGGCAGTTGCCGATTTGGCACTTCCCACTGAATTGCATCTGGGCAGGATGCCCATCAAGTTGTACCCTTACTGCAACTCTAACTGTTATGTATTACAATGTGTGGGGTTTTTTTCCTCATAGGAAGTTAAGTCTGAGCTAGCATGTGGAGCTTCCCCCTCCCTCCCCTTGCCTACTCTTGGCTGTGCATGTCCACTACCGCTTTGTGTTGCAGTCATGGTTATGTGATGACCATTCAGAGATGTGTTATAAAAGTGATCCAGGTGAAAACTAACCTCCTTTCCTCTCTTCTCTCTGTTTAATTAGAGTGGGAGGACAGGGCAAAAACAAGTCACGGAGGGGGTAAGAGGAGAGGATGCAATTGCCCATTTTTAACAGCAGCCTGTATTTATAGACCTTCCATGGTTAAACTGATGGAACCACAGCTTATAAGATTAGTTTTCAGATACTGTACAAGTACAATTGATCAGACATTTTCAGTATTTATTCTTTTTATTTCAGGTCAGAAGTCGACTTTATGTAGGTAAGCTTATTTTTCATACTGTTTCTTTGGAGTATGACTTTTTCTTCTTTTTTTTTTCTCCTTTTAATTATTTGGATGTTGCAGCACTTAACTGCCTTTCATTTTTTTAGGAAGAGAAAAACAGCTTGCTAATAAAATTGCTGAATTAGTTGAAGAAAAATGCAAAACTCTTGAAAAACTCAGCCTTTGCAAAAAAGAGGTAATGATCCTCACTTTTTGCTTTCACATGTGTCACAGGAATGGTCCCAATTTATCAAGTATTTAAAGTAGTTATGTAAAAGTAAGATGTTTAAAGCATTTTAAAAGTGTTTCTTCAAATGCTTTTTCCTGTCAGTGCCTGTAAGCGCAATTAAGGTGTTAGCGGGTTCTGCCTTTAACTCTTAATGCGATGTATTTCACTGGAAGCAACTTAAAAACGTCTTTGGTTTGTGCTACTGGGGTAATCTACTAGGACTTAGGCTTTCCTGATTTCCAGCAAGGTGCATTTGTGAATGTTTAGGTGGTGGCTATGTTTCAGACTAGAGCATCATAAATTAATGCCATTATTTAAGCAGTTCTTTATATACATTCTGACATAAAGTGTTTCCTTTCCAGTTTGAAGATCTAGAATTGTCTCTGAAGGATGATAATGTTATGAAAGAATCAACAGATACATCTTTTTTTGAGGTAAAAAGATAAATGGAAATTTTTATTTCTACAATTTAAGCCAGTATTTCAGGAAAATGCTGCCCATATTAAAAGAAAACAAACCACCACACCAAACCCAACAACAGCAAAACTAAAACAAAACCCTGCAAAACTTAATTGTTTTAATTGAGAACATTGTTATTTTTGTCTTGGGTTACTGAAAATGACGTAGAAGTGAGGCATTTAAATTGAGAAATTTTTGTAACAACTGCATTAAAAATTACTGATAATAGAGCAAATGGCATATTAGACAATAAAAAGGAATTTTTCACTGTTTCTAGGAGATAGTAACGCATGAAGTATTTTTTCTCGCACACATTTTAATTCAAATATATTTGTATAGGCTCCTGGAGAAGAGTTGTAAACAAAAATTACCACTTCATTGTTTATATCCTCCAAACTGAGAATATATTTGTAAAAGACTTCCAAACAAGTTAATCAGATATCTAATGAGCTCTATAGAATTTGTCTAACAAAAAAGCAAATAGATTTATTTAATTCTGCACCTCAGATACTACAGAGCTAATTGTTACAAGTTTTGTTAACATGCAAGAGTCTCTATAGAGTACTTGGAGATTTATCCTTGATACGGTGAAATTTGTTAAACATACTTTGCTGTCATATTTAAAACATACTTGTCATCTTCATATGTAATTAACGTCAAATGTTTTATGTTAACTGTCAAAACAAATCGATTTAGGGAATGCATGAAAAACTGAACAAGTCAAACTTGGAACTCAACCAAGAAATAGAGAATCTAGAAAAAGAACTGGAAGAAGAAAAATCTAAGCAATCAGAAAATGATAACTTGGTAAGAATAAATAGAATCCTGTCTTTGTTACTATTCATTTTAAAAAAATCCCACAAAAAACTTCTCTATGGAGAAGACAAACTATTCGCTTTGGGTTTTTTGACACAAAAACTACATTTCCCATTTTGTCTTCCCTCATGCTCCCTGTAGCGTATTAGAAAAATAACACCCATAGAGGAAAATACTCAAGAAAAGCTTGTTTTACTGATTTGGGAGTAGAACCTTCTCAGTTTGAAAATTAAAGTAACTTTATTAATTGCCTAGACCTTTTCAGTCAAATCTGTGGAAGAAGCTATATGACAACTAATAATTTTCAGGTGGCTGAAAATCAGAAGCGAGTGGAGTCTTTAGAGAATGACGCAAAATCTATCCAGTCACAAGTTGATGAGGTATGTCCAATCTTTATAGTGTCTGTTTTCAAATCTTTGCAATTTCTCTGTTTTCCATGTAGTTACTGTTTTAATTTTGTTTCTGTTAAGGGTAAGGCTTAGTACTTTTGCATGATGTGATTTAGCAACTTTGAATTTCATATAGTGATAGACATTTATTGGGAAGTACAGTTACCTTGTTTTTTCTTTACCTTCTTACTTCACAAAGATATACAGTGTTGCAAAACTAAATCAGCAAAAACTGTTGAAATTGTAGGGAAAATGTGAGAATACATATATAGCACAGCTAAAAAACCTAAGAATAAGTCCAATAACATCATCGTGACCCCACTTATATCTTCACCTATACTCTTTAAACAACAGACTTTTTTATTTCACTTAGGCCAAGTCCACCCTAAAAGTGTATCAGATTAATACAGAGAGACTCAAGACATCCATTCAAGATGCAGTAGATGAAAACTGTCATCTCCAGGAAAGTGAGAAACAGGTAGGTTCTTTCTAGTTATTGTTAGAAGTACTCTCTTTTCTTATGATACTATGTAAATATGATTTCTCCAAGGAGCTCATCCTCAACATGTGTGTTAATACCCCTTGTGTGTTCTAGTAAATGGAATGAGGAAGAGGACATGGTTTTAAAATTATTTTATGTTGGAACGACTTTGTCTAGAATAGTTCTGGTTTGAAAGAAATTTGATAATTAGAGTTTGTGGGGAAACATGCATAGAGTTCAGTGAGAAAGAGAGCATATGGTAATGTAAGACTAATAAGAATTTTGCTGAGACCTAGAGGAAAGCAGAAACATTTGAGCAAGTCCACAGCTAGGACCCTCTACAGAGGCAGAGAGAAAATGCCTATACGTGATCCAAAAAAAAAAAAGAAATTAAGAAGTTGCAGAGTATGCAAAAGGCAGGTAAAAAACTTACTGTAGTACCACTATGGATGAATTCATGGAAAGTCAGGTAGGTAATACAAAGGGACAGAAAAGACTGTTCTCAAATTATTACTGTTTATTTTCCCCAGTGCCATAGCCAGATCCCAAAGAATGCTGATTATTTTTAAATGTTCAGCATATACAATACTTGTCCTGTGCAATGACTAGTTTTATCATTAAGTTATTCTATTTTTTTCCAACAAAAAGATACTCTCTCTGAACCTTAAATTTTCCATGGAATGTTTTTGGTTTTTTGTGAGCTTTTGAGTTTGTTGTTTGTTTTAATGGATATGTGCTTATTTTCCTGACTGAGCGGTGATCTTGTTACCTGAACAGTAACCTGGTAAATATTGGGTGGGGGTAGAAGGACAGGCCTGTTGGTTTTCAGCACTCTTAGCTAGGGATTGTATTAGTCCTCTCTGTCAAAACATTGTGCATATCAGACTTACTGATTCAGGAAAAAAAATAAAACAGTTACTGGAAATAGAAAATTTTCTGCAGGAAGAATGTTTCAGTTCTGCACAACTCTGTTACCAGTAAAACTTTATATTTTTCTCTAATTTTAGAAGGAGTACATGTTTGACTACAAAAAAAGTTTTATTAGATGCTCTCAGTGGAGAAACAGTAGATTTGGGTGTTATCACTGTGAGATGAAGTTGCTTGAGAATTATTTTCTTTCAGCAGTCTTTTTCATCTAATCTATACATCATTTTTGTTTGTTTCTGTGAGGAAGAAGGATCTCGTCTCAGTGCTTTATTTCAAATGTGACAGTGTACTTATTTAATGAATTTTTGAAAAGCAGTAACACAAAGTTTTAATACTTGGGTATAAAACTGGGTTCAAACAGAAATAATACAATTATTTGTGTGTGTATGAAAAGAATCTTTAATTTATTAAAAAATAGTAGATAATACTAAGTAGTATTAAATTACTTAGTAGATAATACTGAGTGCTGACAATTACATTTTATAAGCAATCATTTTATATCAAGCAAACCCAGGGGAAAAAAAAAATCAGTTGAATACAACTCCCAGGATGTAATTAACTTGCCAGGTTCCTAGATAAAAATAAGGTTTTTTGCATTCCTTCTAGATAAAATAACCCGGGTATAGTAGTTCCTTAACCACGTTATTTAAGATGAATTCCTACACTTTGTTGTTCATTGAGCTTTGTGATTTTTAGTAATTTGAGAACATTTGTGTATATTGTATTTCGCTATGCTTTTTAGTAGATAAATAACCTGATAAGAACTGATGGAACCTGATAAGGAAAGAAGAGGAAGTATCTGCTTTGCTTATTTGTATTCTCTTTTACGAGGTGGTTGTAAGCATGTGAGTTAGTTTGCTATATTGGAATATCCATATCCTTTTTTTATTTTCCTTTCTTACTTTTTTTTTTTTAAAGATGGAATTTCACTTATGCTCAAAAGGTAACAAAGGTGTTATTTGTTCACAGAAACTAGAGTACTTTCTTCCTCCGTCCATTTGCACTAATGGGTCATAATCTTCTGGCACATCATAGCTTAACCATTATAACAGATGTGCTGTCTCAGATTTATGATGTGTCAGAGAGAGGATTGGGCCTTTTAGTTTGAACAAGGGAACTGTTAATGAGCTCCAGACTTTCTGTGCTTTGTTTTTTTGCAGGAGCGTTAGAAATACGTACTGCTTTAGCTTATTGCAAATCCTTGCTATTTCTCTTTATTGTGATTGTTACAGGTATATAAAATCATGTCAATTTATTTTCTCTTTGGCTTCATGAAGAAGGAATCCCTTAAAGTTTAGCTTCCCTTTAAGGATGACATTTAATGATAAAAGTAGATGCCTGTGTGTGTCTTCTGAGCAGTGTTAGCATAAAAGAGTATTTTTGTTTTATCCGTAATACCTAGTTTGTGTGATGCTGCAAATTCATACATGGCTTTTACTGCTTGAAAGGTGCAGTTGTGTGCCAAGTGGGGTTCATCCAATTCTAGTCACATACCTTTTGTCTTATGCCTTCTAGTTTATCTTTAAGTAGTGTTCAGGCTTGCTTCTCTGTTTGCATGGCAGTTCCCCTGTTTAACTACCATTTTCTGGTTTTACGTTTAGTATAACTGGCTGTTATGTTCTTGTTGCTCAACCTGGTTATTCCTTTCTGTACATTCACTGCTTTTAAATTGGTTGCCTGTTGTGCAACTTTAAGCAATGCTCTTTTGACAGACTCTAAGACAAATTTTTTGTACTGTATCCCATGTTTTTGTATTGCATGTTTTGTCTTAAGAGAAATTTGCATCAGTTCAATTTCATTCTCACAATATGAAGGCATGGTTTAATTAGTTAATATGTTGCAGTGGTTATTTTTAATGAACTGGTGCTTAAGTGTACTAATCCCTTTACTGTTGTAAAGTATTTTTGTGAAATGAGATTTTACTAGGGGATGTCTGTAAAATGTAACCTTGGAATCTACCTGTCTTTTTAGTTAACCACTGTTAATTACAAACTAGTAGATGTCTATCACATACAGTTGCTGTGATTTTCATTAACAGGGAAGCTTTTTTAAAAAAAATCAGAAAATTACTTTAAGAAGTATGGAAAAGAGTAGGATAAATAATACAGCTTTGCAAGTCACGTGAATTTAAATAGCTGTCTAAAAAGCTTCCTGGTTTCCCTTAACCTCACCAACCTCTTCTAGGTTGAAAAGACACAGGTACAATTTCAGAAGTGTGTGTGCATACTGGGGACTGAGCGTTCCCCTCTCCATCCATTCCCTACCATTTGTAGCTGTTACATGAATTGTCACTACTTTATATCCATTGTGATTGTCACATCAGGGTTTTTTAGCTGAGTGGAGTATTAACCGAACTGTTCTTAGAAATGTTTAAAAATGTCCTAACAACCTAGTTACAATGGAGAGCTATTGCAGCTAAAACAACGGGACAATAACATAGAAGTCTTATTTTTCAACTCTTTAACTGTCTTGTAGTCTATCTCTGTTAATTCTTGCTGATGGGCGAGAAGTTAAAATTCTGTTTGTGTGTAGGTAATATACGTAACAGGCTTAAGTACTATTCATCCTTGATTCTTCATTGTAATAGACTATCACACTAATCTGGTATTTCCCTTTTTAGCTTTTACAAGAAGCTGAAGGATGGGGTGAACGATTTAGTGAACTGAACGAACAAACTAAGATGTTTGAAACTTCTAAAGCAGATATAGAAGAAGTATTGAAAAATAAAGAGAGTCAAGTAAAGGTAAATTATGACAGCTAGCATTGAATCAAATTATTCAGACTGATGCTAATCATTGAGTTCCAAGAAAGTCTAACGACCTCTCCTTGTCTTAATATGCATTAAGCTGTTTTGGGTTTTTGTTTGCTGTCTCCATCCTCTAATGTCTTGTTCCCTGCTAAGTGAAAAAGGTTGCTTAGCAGCACAATGGAGCAGTCTGATAACCTTTCAAGCCAGCACATTAAATAAGGAAAAACTGTCTTAGTTCTGATAGACTATTTGTGAGTTTTTTTTTTTTTTAATTTGGAGCGCGGCAGTTGAGAGTGCCTGTACATGTGTGCGTACACAAGCCCTGATAAAAGCATGCATACTTGGCTATCTGAAAAGTCTTCACAAGGGCACACTTATTGACATGCAGGTATATGTTTTAATAGAAAAATATTATCAGACATCTAGAATCTTGTCCATGGGGCTCACTTAATCTACTAAGGGAACTAAGTAAAGGACAGAAATCCTGAAAAAGTAGTTGTAATGGTAACTATATTTTCATTGCTGGCATTTATTTTACTGTTTCTGTTTTGTGGGGGCTTTTTCTTAGTCACTGACACAATACATACTGAAGATGAAAGACTGGAGTTCAGCAATAAGAGAAGATGACGACGCTGAAGATAATCTCTGGGACACGGATATAAAGGGTGAAACAGAGAATGGAGAGCACTTAGGTACGGTTTGTATGTTTTCCCATCTTAAATATTATGTTTTAGAATAGATGTTTTAGAAATACAGAACCAACGAAATTCCAGGGAAGTTGAAAGATAAGCTTTGTAGAAGTTGGATTTTCAAAATGCACCCAGTGTTGTTCATGTTGGACAATTAACTGATGCTTGGACATCTATGCTACTATTAGCAGTGCGTGCATATAGCTAAAGCATACATATTGTCATAGAGCGATGTAAGGACTCAGTGCTCAGTCTCTTGCAGAATGACTTTAGCCTATGTTACTATTAAGCAATGCTTCTCGAACATTTTTAGATGGGAACCTTGCTTTCATTTCTTCTTGAAGCTCCTCCCAGCAGTAGCACTGTGGGTCCTTAGAGCCTAATTTCTGCTTCCTTGTTCTTATGCAGGTGTTACTTGTTGCAGGGAGTATGGTAGCACTGGAGTCAGATGGGTGTAGATGTGGGTCCCCCAAAACAGTAGCACAGGGAGACCCATTCTTCCTGCTTTTTCTTGCTGCAGCTTCTTTTATGCTGCTGCTGATTATACCATAGTGCACATCCCAGTAAATCTTAAAGTGTATATTCAGCATCTCCATTTTAACATGAACATTCTGAGTCTGAGTGATTGGTAAACAAAGCACTAGAATATAGGCATATTGGCCCCTGCTCACAGTATTTTTTTTTTCCTCCAAATATGCTATGCCTGTCATGGTACATTGGGGATTGCTTTTTTATAAAAGTAATAGTAGTAGGCTCTATCACAAACCTTTTTATGCGTTTTATGTGACGTACTCTATTCTGTCAATCAGATGATCAGCAAAAACGAACTGTAAAGAAATTGATCTATGCTGCAAAGGTATGTGATTTTTGAGAAACTTGTGGGTGGAAGTGGGGAACTAGAGGGAATATATGCAATTTTTATGGTAAGTTTAATTGCATATAGATATAACTGTCACAGAGTTCAGCATCTTTTAATGTTTAATTATATATTTTTGCATGCAGTTTCTTAATCTTAATGCTCATGTTTTAAATTTTTATTGTAGTTAAACGCTTGTTTAAAGACTCTGGAAACAGAAAGAGATCAAATGTATTCAAAACTGTCTGATGAAAATAAAGCTAAAGGAGAACTTACAGGTAATTAAATGTTGTTTTGCCTTTAAGATTAATAAGATGCTGCTTTTGTAAAATGATGTTACAGGCTGTAAGCACTCCAGTAAAAAATGAATTAAGTTTACATTAATAGCTGTACTTGATTTTTAAAATGTCTGTTTAAGTTGCTAAGCTATTTTAAGTACTTGATTTTAGAGGTAAAGCAATTGAAGTTGCTGAAGCACCATTTGCAAATTTTCTTGTACTCTGTTGGCATATTCTATAACTGTTATGTTATAGAATCTTAAAATACATGGGCAAAGTGATATTAGTAAATATATACCTTCTTTACATAATTTCTGGACATGAAACAATGGCGTTTAAATTTTAAAACCATCTATTAAAAAGTGGTAGCTTAATTGTAATTAGTTTATAATAGATGCAAGCTCAATACTTCTTAAAATCCAAAACACTGCATTTAGAGAACTGAACATAAAAGCGTTTTGCTCTGTTTTTTTCCTTTGTTGTGTAGGACATACTGAACTAAACCTTATGAAATGAAAACACTGCCACTTTAATTCAAATCAAAGCCTGTAACTAGCTATTGCTTTCATAGATAACAGGCAGCAGAGTAGCCATCACGTTTGAACGTGCTGTGCTTTGTTACTTGGGTATGAAATGCTCTGTAAAACCGTATTTTTCCGTTTTTGGTAGTCCTTTAAACTGACTCTTTATGTTAGTGTGTTTTCCAAATTCATTATCCCATATTCAGACTTACTCGAAGCTTTCTATGTTTCTTGGAGAGACATAGGAATAGTAAATAGGAAAAGAAACATGACTTATTTAAATTTGGAAAGATAAGATAGTTTGACAAATCTAAGTTATACCTTCAGGCTACTCGGCAAAACCTCATGTGGGTGAAACTGCAAGAGAGTATGATGGTACCAATTTTACCCCTTTAGTAGAACAGTTACAATAATAAGATCCCTAAATGAAAATTTATATTGTGAATTACAAAACTGCATTGTTTTCAAAGAAGCTGTACGATTTGGAGCAAAGGCTAGATATACGTTCAGAGCCGCACTTCGTGACAGGTAGAGAGTATAGTTGCTGGTTTCCCATCAAAAGGAGCAATACTGCTTCTCAATTTGTATAATTTATTGAATTATATTAACATACTATTGCTTATATTATTAAATCAACATAGTATCAAATGTTTTTACAGACTTTTTATGTACTAAAATATTGAAAATGTTTTAATTTTTGTAAATTTTGCATTGTTGCAATATAATTATCTCTAAATTTGACAGAACGTATAGAAAACCTTCAAAGTCAACAAGCTTCCTTGCAGTCTGAAAATGAGCGTTTTGAAAATGAAGTTCAAAAGCTTCAGCAGAAACTTAAAGTAATGACTGAGCTTTATCAAGAAAATGAAATGAAACTACACAGGTGCTGGTTCCTCTTTTTATATTCAATGCTTGCTGTTTGATTTGAATGTAACTCTCTGATTTGGGGGGCAGAAAATTATTGAAAGTGTGAATGTTGCTTTACAGAGTTTTCTGAATTGTAAAGACCCTGTTGTGTTACACCTTCGTGTACATTTGTGGCCACAGTAATTTTATAGAAATTGTTTCCATGAAAGTAGTGGTATATTATTTTAGGACTCTTCCACAAGCAAGTGCAGAAACAAAGAGAAAACAAGAAATAACAAATTTTTAATCTGTGAAATAAGGTAGGTAAAGTTGGAAAGTTTGATATTATTTTTCTTAAAAATTAAATTCAGATATGATGTAGTACAGCTATCAAAGTTGCTGAAAGAAAGACAATCAGTAGCTGCTTTAGCAGTGAGTTATATTTTATGTAGTGAAGACAGTAATGTCATCAGAGGAGTGATGCTGTACTTAAAACTAAGCTTAGAGTTAAAACTTAGGCAAGCTAACAGTTATCAGTAAGCAACATAGAACCCCTGTGAATCAGGCTTTCCTCATCCAGAAGGATAGAATATGGGGGCTGTACTATCTGCCTCACCGTCAGGATGTGATAGTAGGGATTATGACTTAGTGATGGAAATCAGAAATATGTTAAGGACTAGAAATAAGGTTGATCGGAATGGGATGGGGCATGTAGTATCCTTCAGAAGTGTGTATGCATGTGGATGGGGCAGGGAGGGAGCAGGGGGCATCATTTTGGGGTACAATGGTAAAATTAGTTTTACTAGCCAGAAATTATTTCTTCAAGGAGCAGACATAATCTTGAAGGCAGCAAGAGAAGCAGCACAAGTCTTGATCCTTTACTGAGCAGTATGCAGGACCTTTTTAAAGTATTCCTTTCATTAATCTTCTCTGTAGTATATATATTTATAGAGATATTTGGCATCTTTGTAGATGCAACAAAACCTAGAAATGCACTACATTAACATTTGATTTTAAAAAAGGGCGGGGGGAAGTGGGAAGGAAACTATTAAGATGAATCTATGATGGGCAGTCAGAAAATAAAAATGTTTGCAGACTGTGTGGGTGATATTTAAAAATACCACACCAAAGCTCAGCAAACGTATACTGTTTATCAAAGATTTTAGAAAAGCCAAAAAGGAGTGGGGAGAAGCTGGCATGATGAGATAGCAGAATGAAAGATGCTATTAGTATTAACAAGGCATCTTTTAAAAAGCTGGCTGTGTTCAAACAAGGGAAACAGAAAAGTGGGAAATTAAGATTGAATATAAAAGACATTTAAATCATATTCAAAAAATCCATGATTTAGATAGCTTGTTTGCTAAGGACCGCTGTTGACAGGAAAATGACCACTTTACCTACTCAGGACTCTATGCAGCAGTAGTATCCATGTGTGTTCTGCAGAATTAACCTCGTGCATGCATAATCTGTGATCTGGAATATGAGTTTTCTCTTCTGTAGTGCCTAACAAGGCATAAAAAAAGAGATGCCAGGAAAGAATTAAAAAAAAACAAACCACCCTGTTTTTTAATACCTAATAACAACCTTTTTCTGCTCCAGAAAATTACTGTAAAATGCAAAAAAGCACCAGAACAAAACACTGAAAGTTAGTGTAATTTGGTTTTTCGTTTGTTTGATTTGATTTCTGGCTGCTTCCCCCCCCCCGCCTCCTCCTTTCTCCTCTCCCAAATAGAACCGTTGTCCAGCCTGGAGAAGAGAAGACTCTGGGGATACCTTGTAGCAGCCTTTCAGTACTTAAAGGGAGCCTACAGGAAAGATGGGGAGGGACTATTTATCAGGGAGTGTAGTGATAGGATGAGGGGTGATGGTTTTAAACCGAAAGAAGGGAGATTTAGATTAGACATTAGGAAGAAATTCTTTACTGTGAGGGCGGTGAGACACTGGAACAGGTTGCCCAGAGAAGTTGTGGACCCTCCATCCCTGGAAGTGTTCAAGGCCAGGCTGGATGGGGCTTTGAGCAACCTGGTCTAGTGGGAGATGTGCCTGCCCATGGCAGGGGGTTCAGAAGTAGACGATCTTTAAACATCCCTTCCAAGTCTAACTGTTCTGTGATGCTATGAAATATTCTTTGGGAGTATGGATTGTCTTCCAGGTTCCTTTTAGGAATAGTAGTAATCTAATCTTTTCATATAGAACAGTTAATGAACTGAACAAACTACTATGAATACAAACTAGTGCTATTTATGCCACTGTCTATGTTGCCTATAAAACTCTTTATCTGGATAAATATCATGTATTCATCACACCTAAATAATTGGAGACATTTTTCTTGTCAGACCAACTACAAAATTGTTGACTTGAAACAGAATTAACCATAGTTTTTGTATTTTCTTAAAGGAAACTGACAGTAGAAGAGAGAGAACGTCTACAGAAGGAAGAAAAGCTTTCTAAAGTAGATGAAAAAATAAATCATGCTGCTGAAGAACTAAATAGCTACAGGTAACTACAGATTTTAGTTGCTGTAATCACTTGTCCCAAAGTGAACAAAAGGCAATAGAGAATTAATAAGAACACTAGTATAAGTGAATATATTTTCTTCTAGTTTCTTAGTGTGTGTTACATGCTAGTTTGTGTGTAATAATACATACTAAGGGAGTTTTTGCTTTGTTAAAATTGGGTATGGAAGATCACTAGCAGCCTTTTTTCCATTAGAATGCCAATTGTATTTACACGTTAGCTTAGAGACCAACTTCTACCATTCCATCAAATCTAGTTCCCTTTACTGAACAGAGATAAAAGTATGAAGTTAAGAGAATGCTGTGAAATGGATGCAACTTTCAGTTTTCCTATGGATCCTAAAATATTTATGTTGTATAGTTATAGTATGCTATTTCTCTATTTCTAAGTTTGTGAAATAGTACCATTTTTTAGAAATTCTTTACTAAAATACTGTGATGTGGAAATATTTTCTGTAGTTTAACTGCTTTGCTCCGTTTTGTATTACACCAACGGTGTACCTCTGGTTTGTTTCTGTGGTTTCTCAAAACGATGGCATAATTCTTCAATCTGTGATGTATATTCCCCGTCTTCCTTTAACGTTTTGGCGGGTATTGACTCTATGATACTGATCAACAATGCTTCCTGAAGAGTTGGATTAATTCTTTTTCTAGAATGTAAAGTTCTTATAGATATTCTTCAATATTCATACAGGAAGACAGAATTAACCCTTCTTGATTTACTCAGAATGGGAACTTTGTAGGCATCTTAATTTTAAAGAGAAAAATAGTATTGCAAATGGAGTATAACTAAACAATGAGTGTGTCTTTGGCGCACCTGCTGAGAGAGCGTAGAACCTAGCGAGGCTGTGCACAGGGTAGCTGGCAGCAAGGGTGGCATCATACTTTCTGTGGTCTTGAAATAACCTTAGTGCAGGTGACTGTCCCTCAGGGCTGACTCTGGTAGCCTGTGGCAGCATGGTGCTCCAGCCACATCTGCTGAGCTGTGTGAGGCTGGCTGTTAGGGCATGCGTGGAGGGATATCCTTTATATTGGAAACATGTTGCAGACCACTGAGAAGTTGGGGAGATGCTGGGTTTTTTGTTTCTGTTCTTTCCTTTACATTCCTGCTTGCACTAATCTAGGGCCTAGAATTTTCACTGCTACTATAGTTTTTGTGTGTCCTGTGAGACTAAGTGACAATACTATCTTTTGGTTAAAAAAATCTTAATTATACCTTGTGTTTACTGTTGTGTTTACTGTATTTAAAACTACTTTCCTACACATTTTATTACAATGTCATAAATCCTGATTTTGTTACAGACAGCGAGCAAAAGATCTTGAAGAAGAGCTAGAAAGAACCATTCGTTCTTACCAGAATCAGGTACGTGCTTTGTCTTATTTACCATTCATGCCGACTAGGAGGGATGTTATTGCAACTGAAATACTACTTTCAGATAGGTTGGGATACTGTATTTTGCTTGATTTTGTTGGATTATTTTTTTTTTGCCTTATTTTTTGTCCCCCCCTTCTTAATGCCACCTGGTTTTGACTGACACAATTTCATAGCAGAGATCACCAGATAACTTTATTAAAAAGTTATATTTTAAGTTTAGATGTCTCATCATAAATTAGCCATACACATTAAATTTATGAATAACAGCATGTACTCAATCTTAAATTTTCTTCTTTAGATGGGTAATGATCTAATGGATCTCTTTTTCACAGATTACTTCACATGAGAAAAAAGCTCATGATAATTGGGTAAGTTCCAAGTACTGAATATTCTAATCTTTCTGCATCGTCTGTGATTTGAATAGCTTGCTTTATCACTTTTTTGTTTCTTATTAAAAACGGATAATCAAAATTAACCCGTCACCTTTAAACATACGAATTTCTTGCAGAAATACACAAAAGCATGTTAAAAATACTTCTATCATATAAAATTGTTGGAATAATTAAGCCAGATACCTGTGAGCACAGTAGAAATATATTACAATATCATTTGCTACAGCAATAAATCTGCTGGAATAACATGTTGCCATTTAACAAGTGTGTGATATTTTGCTAATAGTAGAAGCTTTTGGCTTTGTTTCAATGCCATTTTAATATTTTCCCTGGATGTACTTCACTCCTTTTATCTACTAACAGAAGACGTTATGTCCTGTGAGAACAGTATGTTCCATTGATAGCTCCCTAAGAATGTTGCTACAAAATCCATTTTTACCTTTTTTCCAAACAGGAAACTTTAAAATATCTCCAGACTAATACATTCTGCAGTTTCACAGAATGGTCTGTATAAGATAAAATCCTGTTAAAAGCTATGGTGCTTCGTGGTCAGAGTTTACAGTTTTTTAAATACATTTTTATAAAATGAAACTTTCTTCTATAAAATTTGAGACTTTAAATCTTGTAAATATTCTGTAGATGTTTCAAAGCAGCTATAGCCAAAGAATTTCATTTCTGCAGTTTTAAGAACCTGCAGGAAAGCCATATCATTCCTCAAAAGTTTGGGTAGTAGAGCTGCTAATGTCATTTGGTGAGTTGTGAGGCTCCGTCTCATATGCTTTATACACGAGTCATATCTTGTGAAAATACGGTTCACATGCTTCAGATGGGGGGGAAAAATGTCTTGGATCTAGCACCTGTCACATTTATGAAGTGTTTAGTAAATAGCAGTATCTAAGCATCTGATTTTTGTCCCTCCGCAAAGCTAACAGCCCGAGCAGCTGAAAGACACCTCAATGATATAAAAAAAGAAAATGCACATAACAGACAAAAGTAAGTGCAGTCCTCATCTAATTCAAAACAAATGCAATTGGGCATGTGAGTATGTTTTGGATTTATGCAATTTGGTGTTTCCTAGACCTGTGTTAATCAGTTGTGGCCCAAACAGGGCAGAGAGAATGCAGTGTTCCATCGGAGTTCTGAAAGAAAGGGAGTAATTTGAGCATTCCTCTCATGATAACATGCAAGAAAGTAAGAACTTATTTCAATACTTCACATGGTTCTTATTTCAGGAAAGAAACAGAATGTAATATTAGAACTCGGAGGTTTTGGGGGTTTGTTGGTTGTTTGTTTCTTTTAAATAAGTATGTATCAACCAGGTGTCATGGTTACCTAATGATTTTACAGCTTATCTCAGAAGTTAATACTGAGCTAAGAGCTCAGGTGATGGTGGTTGAGAGGAGCTGTTATATATGAAGTTAACTAGTACTTGGAATGCAATTTAGGGTGCTCATGAGAGTAATGTCATGCTAGGAATTGTGACATCTAACGTGCCGCTTCAGCTTTTGAATTACAATTTAAATACAGCAGCATGGAGAAATACTTACAGAACTCTGAACTTAAGAACTCCCGAGACATCCTTTGTTTCTTCTTTCTATTTAGGGAATAAAATGTCTTGCTTTGGTAACCCTTTAAGTAGAAAGCCTAGCAGTAAACAGTGCACTGTAGTAAAATTTTTGCACTTCTTGGTTATTTATTACTTTTTTGTTGCTTATTTGCAGATTAACTGAAGCAGAATTTAAACTTGACCTTTTAGAAAAAGATCCTTATGCTCTTGATGTTCCAGTTAGACCATTTGGCAGAGGTACAGTATTGAATTGTAAAATGGAGCCTAATTGTTTTGGTTTATGGTTTTGTTTCCCAAGACCACACATATGTAATTGTTTGAAAACTATCTTGGCATGTGTATGTACAAATAGCAGTCATTTAAAAAAATAATCGGGTCATAAGTGACTCTAGGTCATGTCGAGTATTTTGTTGAAACTAAGAGCGTTTGTAGTATTGATGAGAGTAGACTAGGAATATGATACACATGGTAATTAGAGCACAGTTTTCATTTCACTTAGACAATTTAGTTTCAAACTTCACCTGAGAAGTCAATTACTTTATACGGTTTGCTAAACTAAATATTGTGAACTTGAGCATTTTGTTTTAACTGTTCCAGAGCATTCCCCATATGGACCCTCACCAATGGGCCGGCCTTCATCTGAAACAAGAGCTTTTCTTTCCCCTCCAACTTTATTGGAGGGCCCTTTAAGGCTTTCACCTATGCTTCCAGGTGGAGGAGGAGGAAGAGGTACAATTCTTAAACTTGAAAATGTATCTATTCTGGATTTCTCTCTCCTCAACTATAAACCTGTCACACCTTTTCCTCTTGCTGGTGACAAAAACTATTAAAACAACCAGTTCAACATAGCTAGTGAATTGGACAAACTCTTCCTGTTTTTCAGCTTGCTTCTAAAGCTGTCTAATGTGTAACAGTAAAATGGAAAATTTAGTTGTTACTAGTAGGTTGGTCAGTGGATTCACTTCAGAAGCATAGATTGAGAAAAGTGAAAAGCCAAACTTAATGAGTCTTTATTTCTTGGACAATTGAGGTTCTGCTGAAATGAACTTACGATTTTAAAGTAAACAAGAGTCGATTAGTTTTCCGAAGAAAGAATACTGCCACTTCATTGATCTACAGTCAGTGAGAGAAGGAGAGGGTATTTCTCTTTTGGCCTGTTGCCAAAAAGATGAGACAGTTTTACTGGGGGTTGTGATTGTAGAAAGTTAGTGATTCAGTAAATTGATTTCCTCCCTTTGTTCTAAATTTGAGGCGGTAATTATGCATGGAGACAGTTTCTTCCCTAGTGGTAAAAGGGACAGGCAGGTTGCATGTAAGGAGTAAAATTTAGAGATTAAGGAGTAGGTGAAAGCAAGCTGTGGTGTCATGGGTTTTAAGGGAAGAAAACCACTGTTGCTTCATATTTTTGATGTTGATTGAAATAGTGTAGGTAAATGTTAGAGTGGAGTTCAGTATCTGTTACGGGTAATAAAGAAGCTACTACTTAATTTACTACTACTGTTACACCCGTTGAAACCTGTGCTTATTTTATGGGGAAACATGTCTAAATATGTCTTCTATAAGGATTTCACTAATCAACACCGATTTTTATTTATTTTTTTTTAAAGACCGACAGGGACTATTTATTTACTTTAATTCATTGTAAAAAGCATATCCAGGTGCATGTGAAAGTTGATTCATTTTCTAAATCAGAAAAGCTTGAGATTGATTGTTCAATTGTAGCTGTACCACACCCAAGCAAAAGCCTACTTCATAACTTATTTGTATAGAGAGAGTAAGTAATGAAACTGAGTTGTCCAATGTATCTTTAAATTGTAGCTCAGCTCTTGCTGGTGAGGAAGAGTAAAAACTGAATTGCAAGATGTGGTTTTAGCAAGGAAAGGGACTATGAAAGGCATAACTACAGTCCATTTCATAATGGAGCACTAACGTAATTTGGGCAAATTAAACAAATGATGGGATTAAAGAATGCCAGCTACAGAGCAATTATAGTGCTCATCTCACTTTGCACAAGAAGAGAAATGGCTTCAAATTCTAGGTTGAATTTTAGGATAGAGAATTAGAAAATGATACCAGAATTCAGTATTTCTATACTTTTTCAGACCAAATCTATTTTAAAGGAAGTTTGCAACCTAAAATCATTCACTGTTACAGTTTCTCTTGCACTTGGTTATTTGTTGACCTGTCCTTCTCTAATATTTTTTTTCTTGAATAAAGAATTAGAAAGAACCAGAAGAGTGTTGAATGTAATGTGGATCTTTTCTAAAGATTAGAGTAACTTTCAGTGTGCTAGTTTTTTAGCTTGATTAGCAGCAGGTTCTTTTAGCACTGAGAAGAAAGATTTGTCTTGAGGGCAGTAGTTTCTCTGATTCGAGTGAACCGAAACTCTTAAAATTATTATTTAAAAAAAAAATAAATGGAAGTGATCTAGATTGCACTCTCGTTGAACTAAGACTTTTTTATTCCAATCAAACCTTTTAAACACTTCTGGTAAACATAACTGGTCATCAGCAAACAGCTGGAGAGTCCTGTGGAGCCATGCACCTCTCATATCTTGTCAGTGTTGGCATTCCGTGATTTATTTTACTATTTTCAGACTTAATGAAGAAAGCTATAATAGAGGATTAAAAATACCTGGGTAAATAGCTATCTAATTTCTTTTGTTAGGATCCAGAGGACCGCCTGCAATGTATGAAGCTGGTAATGAAAGAGGAGAGCTGAGTTCTGATAGATTAACTGATCCCCACAGACCACCGTCAGATACTGGATCCCTGTCTCCTCCTTGGGACAGAGAACGCAGGATAATTCTGCCTCCACCAGGTATAAAAATCTACTTACCTACCCTATCTATGGAAAGATGGAGCTACTGACTTGCAGGGTATATATTTAAGTATTTTATGCTTAAAAATATGAAGTGTTTTCTTGGAACTGGATGTGCAACTGCACTGAAAAGGTTTTTATAATAGTAATTTTTTTTCCCCCCTTCTTAAATTTTGCAGTTCACTTGAACTTCTATGCTCTCTTTTAAATATGTATTGGTACTAGCAGTGTACAATCAACTGTTCGGCTTCATCATTTTACTGGGGGTTTGTTTAGTGCACCAAAAGACCTGCCTGGGCTGGATAATTAATAAGAGATCTGAGAAAGTAAAATGGTTTAGTGGTACATTAGCCTTAAATAAATAAAAACAAACTATCTAATGTTGAAAAATACTGTGTTTTTCAAAAAAACATTTATATTAATAGCACAGGAGTACCACAGTACAGTCATCCTGTTTGGTACATATTTTCATGTTGATACCGCCTCTGATAATTAACAACAACAAAATCAGTCTTCGCTCTCACTTCTTCAGCTAAACATCTGTATTGCACATTATCGCTCAAGGAAGAGAGAGGTGAATCAAAGACCATACTACTGATATTTCTCAAGTAAACGATGCAGGGGAAGGACAACCTTCCTGTATACCTGTAATAAAGAAGCAAAAATGCTACAAATTAAAAAAAAAAGTTTAAAAAAATAGGTAAAATACACAGATTAAAGCACCTCAATCATTAGATTGTAGTTGCAATATTGTAGTTGCTACACATCTGTGCTGAAAGCCTGATTATAAAACTCAGAGTCCACGGATACGGTTTCTCATTTGCCAGATCTAATCTATTGACAGGATCCTGCAGAGAGGTAGTCTTGTTTCCTTGACCCGAGTTCTTACCCATCTTTGCACTTAGATCTCACTGATTCAGTTTGTCTTGTAGCTGCACAATTGATTGCTAGATTTGACACAAGGAAGTTGATGGAGACACATTATAGCACTATGAAATGTAACAGAAAACAGCATTTTTATCTAAGAGTGGCTTAAAACGTATAGTAACTTATTTTGCCTTTGACCTTCATTGCTATGCTGAACCTTTGTTTCAAGGCCCCACTGTTTAGAACTCAGGCAATCATAACATTCAAAATTCTACTGTATGTTAAACCAAAAATCAATGGACTTTCTCTTTTGCAGTTCCTTAGAAACATAAGCTATAGTACGTACTTGGCAGGATTCCTGTGTTTGGGGGGGGGTTAATATTTGTTTGCTTACCCTGATTAATAGTCACTTTGGATATTTACAAGAGCATGCGATATCCAGAGAATTTTTCTGTTCTAAAATTGTATGGAATGGGTGGAATAAATCTTCACTGACCTGTTTTGTGATTTCTTCCATGTTAGTTGAGCCTTACGGTGATCCAGTTCCTCCTCCTGCTCGAAGACAAGAAAGATTTTTCCCTAATCCTCCAAATACTGGAAGACTTTCTGGACCAGCAGAACTACGAACTTACAATGTGCAGTCTTTTGATAAAACAGGTGGGAATTGCTTCCATGATATTATCAAATGGACAATCTCAGTATGGGTTAACCATGTGTAGTGAGACATGTTAAGAGGACAACTTTACAGCTACCACAGACCTGATGTGCCACTCTATAAAAACATTTTTTAGCACTTGCTAGCCTTGATGCAGTCTTTCCCTGTTATCAGCAATAGCCGTCTCTTGCCTGGTGGATGGGATTCACTGAATTGTAATTTTTTTTTTTTTTTTTTTTTGTCCACCATCACTGTTCTGTATGTTAACCATTCAGGTTTGGCCTTGAGTCTGTTTTGGCCCCTCACAGGAGGTTCACCACAGCATTAAAATATCAGAAACCCCTACTTGCATTTCCATCCACTTTTGGTAAAGTCAGAAAGAGTTAAAGTCAGTAAGACCAGAAGAATAACAGCGAATTTTTCAAATATCCACTGGCTTTGCATATTGAGCTAGAAGGTCCTGAGGCCGCCTCCTCCAAACTGTTTACCATACTGGCAGCTTGTTGTAGTTCGCAGTGCAGTTACCCCCAGCTTAATCACACATTTCACTGACGCAAGTACCATTTGTTTTAAATTGGCTAATTACGTAAATTCTAGTTTGTGATACTTAGCAACAGCCAAAAGCTCAGAGGCAAAGTTTTGGTGAGTTTAAACCTTATCAGTGAAACAGTTTAAGGGCTTAGAGCCTTAATACTTATTAAACAGTTTTCATCCGTACTTAATGCCTGGTAAGTCACATGTGTCTGAGTCATGGGCTAGGCTGAAGCCATTAGACTCACGACAGCAACTTTGCCACCCAATATCCAGTTACTCATATGATTAGTAGTGAGTTACCATCTTTGTTGCCTGGTTTCTGGGCAATGGGAGAGAGAACCTTTGATACTTGGTGTCATAACTGGGAACACTGAATTGTGTTTCAGGTTGAAGGTTCAGGCTTTACAAGGAACTGTTCTCTACTGAGGGGCAACTCTGTTCCTGTACAGCCACTCACCGTCCTACCACCTTTCCCAAGACTCTTCTGTGTTTCACTTCTGCTTTCTAATATTTTGTATTCCGTTGAGGTCTTTCTTCTGGCAGCTGGATGCTGACTGAAGGACAGGAGAGGTGCACTCTCTGCACTCGCTTGTTGCATCCATTTAATGGAAAAGGGTAATTTCTTCAGCTGCTCGCAAGCAGCCGTTAAAAAAATTTTGAAAAGCTGTATTCAGTTCTTGGGCAGTTCAAAACCTACTTACCCTACAGGGTTTTGGATAATCTTGCTGCCAGCATTTAGCAGGTCATTAAGCATATGCGAATGTTGCTTTTTAGAAGCACATAATTTTACTAGACTTGGGTGAGTATTTGTAACAATAGGAAAAAAAATAAAAAAAATCATAAACCACCCAACACACACCATCTGACTTCAGAAGAGCAACATGTCTCTCGGTACTGAAATCCAGGCTCCAACTCTGAAGAGCAAATGAACTACGCTTTCTCAGCAAGATGATCAAAATGTTATTTAAAGTGAACGAAACGGTTTGCATTTTCCTAAGCTGAGGTGGCTAACCCTCTTAAAACTTTCCACTTGAGGCAGGTATCTGGAGCAGGAAGCTTCTTGTCAGAAACAAGAGTTAAAGCTTGACAGAGTTTGTGAGAAACTTTACAAGGATTTCAGATGGGAAGTGTTGTGCAACATAAGTATTGAGGCATGAATATTCTCTCTATGATGTAAGCAGTTGAAATGCTTCAGATTGTTAAGTAACAATATCTTCAACAAAGGCAGGGCCTGCTTGAAATGACGAGTAATTTAGATTTTTGGAGAAGATCAGTCTGTTCATTGAGAAAAGCGCTTTGTTTGCCTCAAAGGAGAAGAGATACAACACGTAGATGAAAAATCTCACTTGTTACAGGTGTCGTTTGGGTCTTGTGCTTTTTAGTGTTATTGTCTTTATTCAGGCCAAAGTGCAAGAAAGCAGTATTTTTCAAACCTCAGGGTTTTTTTTTGTGGGGTTTTTCATTGGTTTTTTTGTTAGGGTTGTTTTTTTTTTTCTTTGAAGGAGTACATTTAGTGTATATATTTTGTACATTTATATCCAGTCAGATTCTCTTCTGACAATTCCCTTTAATAATTATCTCCAGTTGTTACTGAAAATTACGCAGAAGTATAAAGGTAAAAACACTGTTGTCCCTATTTATCCAGTGAATATGAGGATGATTATTCTTATTTCTGAATGCTTGTCCAGGATCAGAACTGAGGTAGTTCTGAAAGTCTCCTTGGTGATGAGCAACTAAGGAAGGAATCTGTTTTTGTCAGACTTGAATAGGATTGCTGTTGGTCTTTATGTCCAGAGGGTATCGTAGTGCAGTCATTCCCAGAGCGGGACTTACCACAGAAATAAAGTATTAGCAGGAGGGAGCAGAAGAATGGAACTGCAACTGTGATGTTAAGATACATCACTAGGAAAATGCACTTGTAACTTCTAAAAAAAAAAAATAAAAATAATAATACTAAAATGGCAGAAAAAGCCTTATTTGGATACAAGAAACTTTGGTAAAAGCTGGAACCTTGCAATTCATGTGCAACCTGTACAGAAGTTGGAGAAAATACTCAGGCGTAGCTTTGTGTTCTTCAGTTGTCTTTCAGTCAGCCTGCAGAACAGTTGCTTGATGCGGCAATACTTTTTTTTTTTTTTTTTTTTTTTCTTTCTTGCCTGTATATCCTGACTTCAGGAGAAAATACTGGAATCAGTGGTGGAGAGGAGAAGTTCAGCACTGAATAACTTGTTTAACTTTTGCCTACAGATGGACAAACATCTTCAGAAAACAGCCCACGCACAGAACCAAGTGGAAATGAGATGAAAGATCATTCTAACCTTAGCGTAAGTAGCAAAAAAGAAACTTGATTTAAAGAAGCTTTAATTTTTTAAAAATTGTCTCTAGTATGTTGGTCGTGTTATATTGCACTGTGCAGTCCAAATTATAAAATTCTATTTATGCTTTTATCACAGCACTTACTGTCTTGTGAATTAATTTTGAGGTATGACTAATACAATCCCTGCTGAAAATTAATTATAACCCAAAAGATGAAACTGTGGTCAAGCTGATGGTCAGTGCACGTAGATAGCCTTGCTCAGGATTATGCTGTTGCTCAGGCGGAGTTGGAACTAGCTGTTAGTGAGCGTGACAGTCTATATCAAAGTTGGCCTGATGGGACTGGAGGTGTTCCCTCTTCTTATCCCTTTCCATAAGCTCAGATCCCTGTTTTCATTGTGTTGCAGAACTCGCTACCTGATCAGTCACTGGCATCTGAAAGTGAAGCCATCAGTTCAGGGTTTGCTCCTCCACCCTTCCCTCCAGTCAGACCTCCGATGATGCCTGTGGATCCTAGAGCACCTTTCATGAGACGAGGACCTCCTTTTCCTCCCCCGCCTCCTGCTGGCATGTATGGACCACGGGAATGTTTTCCAGTACGAGACTTTGGGCTTCCGCGCCCTCCGCTGCCAAGTACGTAGCTTTTGCCAGCATTTACTTGAAGTTGATGAACATGAGTGCTTTGTGCAGGTAGTGAGGTATCACACTGGGTGGACGCTTAAATCTTCATTTGCACGTGCTACTACTCAATTCAACTAACGGGGAGCATCTTTTTTGATGAAGGTTAATTGCATACTTTCTTCTTCACGGTTGCTCTTATTTTGAGCAACCTGGTGTACTGTAAGGTGTCCCTGCCCAGAGCAGGGGGGTTGGAACTAGGTGATCTTTAAGGTCCCTTTGAGCCCAAACCATTCTATGATTCTATAATATTGATAATATTTTTATAAATGCTAGCTTTGGCTGGAAAATACGCATACGCACACTGTCCAGCATTTAAAGGGTCCTTTTTTGGGGTAGGAAAAGCAAGTAGATGCTTACCTTAATCCTTTTCCTTCTAGGAGGTCACATCATACATAAATCTTAACATTTCATCCTTTAGCTTTGAGATATGCTAAGGCCATAATTATTTGTTAATTGATTTTCTTTGAAATTTGCATTAGTGCAGCAAGATGTTTCAGACTGAAGGGCTGTTTCTATCTCTTGCTTTTTCTCTGGTTAACCTGTGAAGAACCTGTTTAGTTTATCTTCCAAAGTATCTGTAAGGGCTGACAGCCCGGGGCTGCTCCAGCAGACCAGAGGTGATGGTGGCAGCAGCAGCCCATTAACAGTGGCTGCTGCCCTCAGCCTCTCGCAGGTGACTAGTAAAGTTATCGTTTTTCCTCCCCCTTCCAAAGACAAAGAGCGTCTTTCTCTCTTTGGAGCAAAAGACCTAACTTAGGTCTGCTTTGTGATTTTTATTTAGGTAGGGCCATTGCTGAGCAATGGGCTGTGTGGGGTGGGAGGAGCAGGTGTGTGTTTGCTGCTGGGATTGATATTAAGTGGACTACTCACGTTCTCTCACAGTAAGAAATCCATTTCCAATGAGATCTTATCCTCACTATCCGCCTCAACGACCTGGATTTTTGCCGCCGCTGCCGACACCTCCTGAAAACAGAGTTGAGCCACCTCAGTCAAATCCATCAGCTGCAGAACAAACCGAACCCCAGCAGGAGACTTGATGGTCATTTGAGCAACGTGCTGAACCGTTTCTGTGCTCTCCTAACGGCATTTTTCCTTACGTTAAGTAACCGTTGTTACTTAGGTATATATAAATTACTTTGCTCAAATTGAAGCTTAATAGAGAATTCTCAGGATAGTATTTTGTAAATAAAGAATGAAATAACTATGAATATTGTGAATAAGTGATTTCCATTGTACAATAGCCATTTTAAATTAAGTATTTCTAACTTGAGTAATCTCTTCAGAGGTGTATAAAAGTCCATCTGCTTTGTCCTTGTTTAGTTGTACAGGGGATCTCTCTGCATGCCAAAAGCGCTGCCTGCTGCTTTATGAATAGAATGTGAAAACAGTTAATAAAAGTCTGCTGAAAATGAAGGAAATGTCACTGTTAACGTGGTGCTATGGAAGTAGTTGAAGAGGAATTAATATCATTTGCCACTACACCCGTACTCTGGTAATGACCTCACAGGTAATCTTTCAGCTGTCAGAGCTTTACAAAGTGGCAGTTGTCCTGCTGCTACAGTGGGAGGGAAGGGGAAGAGGAAGTGTAGCGCAACTCTCACATCACTCTTCAAAACTTATGCTGTAGGGTAGGTGTTTTATTAAAAATGTGTAGATGGGTTTTTTATGAGATGAGGGGGAAGGAGGCAGAGCTGTGTCACGCTTTAGCACCACCAGGCCCTTGCCTTTGAAGATGCAGGCCTGCACTGAACTAATATTAGGAGGTTTTTTTTCTACTGTTTCAAAATGAATTCAGTTTATTAGTCTTTCAGATTTTAACATGGGCATTTGGGAAGCTGGGTGGGACAAAAACAACCCCACTTCCTTCAGCTCAAATTTGGGGAGCAGTCAGGATTTAGCAACAAAATGGCCACATAGGATAAGGCAGGAGCTTTCTGTGAGCGTGTTCAGCCTAACACAGAGTCCAGGCAACTAAAACTGCAAGGCAAGGGGTAGAATTTCTTTCTTGTCTAGAACAAGCAGAGAAACAAGTATACCCAATACGCATAGCAAAAAAAAGCAACAAAAGGGGTCAAGACTATGCTGCTGTGGCAAACGCTAAAAAAACCCAAACAAATGTATAATAATGCACTGGGCTTCACAAAAAAAAAAAAAGGGAGAATAAAAAAATATGAGGAAGAGGCAGCAAACTACAGCATTAATAATTTTGAATGGCTATAAAAGCATTTGGTGTGTTATCTCATCCACTTCTTCCCTGTGGTCACAGCCACCAGGAGAGGCACCCCCCGCATACCTGCAGCCACGATGCCAGATCTGGACCGAGCCTACCTCCATTTTTACTGACTATTGTACAATCTAGAGATTTCTGCCAGAAGCCATGGGCTCTTCTGCCAGTTTAGCTTCAGATTGAAAACCATGTAATTACTCACCATGCAGTCAGTCGGTAGGGGACTCTAAGATAAATAAAGAAGGAAACCGTTTTTAGCAAGCCCCTGCTTGCCACCACAGCTGTGGGCAGCTCCCCCGTTCTCTGCACACACACACCCCACACAGTTTCAGCCTTTAATAGAAATGCAGCCACCACACCCCATAATTAGAAGTTACAAAAAATAAAAAATCACCAGCCCACTTTTTTTTGGTAATTGTTTAGGTCAGGTCTGCTGAGGGAAAGGAGCTTTTTCTTTCTGCAGCTCAGCGCTCCTGCTCCTCCTGTTATTTCCACAGCTGCTTCTTCCAGCTGCAGAAATCCTCTGTGGCTCATTCCTGTGATTTCTTTAGTCTCCCTTCTACTCCTAGGTTAGTCCTCAAAGGCATTTCAGTAGCCCTTTGTCCTTGAGCTATCCTGCAACAACTTGGACAACAGACTTTTTAAAGCATTATCTACATTATGCTAAGTAGCAGTTAGAACAATTCCATTTGGCTGTGGCATGATTTTTTAGCCAATTAGTTACCTTCTAAAGGCTCTAAATTTGCCCAGAAGACTTCACCAGGATTCCAAAATGAACGATGTGGTTTTCCCCTCACCCTTCAAACCAGTCCCAGGAACAACCAGAACTGCCAACGGTCCCATTGCCCCCATAGGTAGAACCAGTGGATACCACCCAGGTCCTCACTGTAACAATCCTGCCACCAGGAGAACCCATTCCTTTTTTTCCAGCTCACACTAAGGGTTGCAAACTACTTAGGAAGGTAACTATATTTTGTGAACAAATACAGTTTTATGTCTCTGTGTGGGTTAAACATTTGTTCTAGCTTGTAACTAAGATAACCGTCTGCAAAAAAACAATTCTTCCTCCAGTCTGCTCTATGCCTACAATGATGTTGGACGCTGCAGGCAAAACAAAAATTAGCCAGACTAAGGCTAATGCGGGACAAGTGTGGATTAGATCATCCCACAGAGAAAATGGAATCATTTCAGACTCCCCCTCCTCCCAGTAATAGCCCAAAATTTTATTTGCAGACAAGCAATTTAAAAACAAGCTCAGATTTATGCAGTAGGAAGCAGGGTGTAGTAACCCAACAGATGTATTTAGATATGTTTTAACAGAGAAGGGTCACACAAGTGCTTATGGGGTGAAGTCCCTGTCCTGCGTCCGTGTGTCCTCCCCCTCAGAAGAAAAAGCCATACAGTTTGAACAACTGAAGGCTTGTGTTCCAAGTCCCTGCTCCTAAATCTAGAATGCAGCAAGACTAACTTGACATTGCTGACTCTTTATGGAAAAGAAAAAAAAAAAAACAAAACAAAGAAAAACACAAAAAAACCCCCTTAAAAATCCCCTTTGGGATTATACAAGCTCAAAGTAATTTCAGAGTCTGTAGGGCCCCGCTCCAGACACACATGCCCTTTCCCTGTTAGGACCCATCTTTATTTCCTTACGTTTGATTTCAAATTGCTTCAGCCCAAATCCTTTCACCCTGGTATCACTAATTCAGATTACTGCTAAAAATACAAACAACAAACCTGACTTTTATTTATTTCTAAGAGAACAGAACAATCAATCAGAGGCATATTGCCCCAGCGCTGCTCAGGGCTTGGGTTTCACCACACACTGGTGCCTTACTGCACTCCCTCTACTTGAAATAAATACAGACTACTATAATCTTTCTTAAATACATTGACTTGGTACCTGGAATCCTGGCCATACCCAGTGATTAACTTCAGCCTGGGTGGGAAGTCAAAGCACCCACAAGAGACACCCCTTGGTACAGCCCCCTTTGAACACCGCAGCTGTAACCCCAAAGTGAAAGGGCTGCGCGTGTGTCGTCAAGTGGACTCTTCTTCCTGCTCCTTATCTTACAAGATTAAATTAATTAAAAACAAAACAGAGGATAGGTTAGACTAGAAGTGAGAAACAGGTTTATGTAACAGAAAGGTAAACAAGTTGCTTCCCAACTGCGTTAAGTCAGGCAGTTATCCATAGAAACACAGCAGTCCACAGAGACAAAATTAATGTCTGTTTAGACGCAGTATTTGCTTCAGAAGAGCCAGAAATCTTGATCACTTTATGACCAAATTTAAGGTCCAGATGATGCTGACCAACCCCCGTCAGATTTAACTGCTACATAAACCTCTCTCCTGAGGCTGAGCCCTGAAAAGCGCCGACACCAAGCCCCGCTACTTCACTTTACTGGGGTATGAAAACCTGCAACTGTATTTACCTTATTACCCACAGCATCTCTTCAGTATGTTGGTCCATGACCTTGCTTCCCAAACCTAGAAGACCTAGGAGACTGCTTAAACAACAAGCGGGGCGATTCTCAACACTTGGTAGTGGTTTGGACGATGGCAAAATCAGTTTTGGAAGCTGCAATTCAATCCATGCTTGGCAGGCGCACGCAGCACAGCCACTCCGGCAATTCCCACAGCATCCCCGGCCACCACGGGGCACCGCAGCACCTCCACAGCTTGCCAGACATTCGCAGTTTTCACTCCGAATGCATCGCTACGTACCCTGGAGTACGGATAAAAGGTCAAACTGAAGCATTGCAGGTATTCATAATCTATTTAATAGTGGGACACCAAAGAAGTACTACACATTTTTTTTTTCTTGAGCACATTAGATTTCGATTTAAGCAATTGCAACGGATGCAGGAATTTCTCAAAAATAGTCTTTTCTATGTTCTACAATCCACAGTTTACTGTATCAGTCTAATAAGTCATATCAATGATAATACTCTTTGTGCTAACTGGTCTGATAGTCTGATCTTTAGCAAAGCATCCTTCCATGTCCTCCACCACCACCACCCCCCAAAATGTTGACAAAATTCAGCCAAATTAAAAAAAATAAATTACTGAACGACTTTAGACTCTTTTGTTGACCTAAACACAATGGGAGCTACCAGTTATACACAGCTTATGAACGATGTTGCGTTTTAATTCTAAAAATCTTCATGCTGATACAATAAAGTATTTTATACAGCGATCAATTTTTAATGCTTTATTCATTGATTAAAAGAATATACATTTAACATAAACCATACAACATCAGTCATCAATTCAAACATTCAGCTGGTTTCCTTACATTTTCTGTCAGGAGTTTTTTTTTTTTATCTGATCACATTTATAAGATAAAATCTCACCACATCTGGCATATACACACACTGTGCCAGTGGATTCACTCTACTGATGTACATATAAAATCCGCATGGTATGTGCTCACTGGAGACAAAACAGCGCACACCTGTCAAAAGGTCATTTTAATATAAGATGGTAAAACCATTTGTAAAACACATATAAACTTTTTCCATAAATAGAATCATATCTGGACATCTGTTGCATAAATTGTGTTTTCCAAAGCTTACAATATAGCAGCCAGGTCTCAGCACTGCTGGGCACCCACGTTGGCCACTTACTTTATTATTGCAGACTGTCCTTTAAACATTAAATGCACAACATTCGTACCACTTAAAACTGGGGTCAGGTGGAAGTCTCACAGAGACCACGTCTGTACCGCGGTTGCCCTGAAACAGTTAAATCGGCTTTTAAAGCCTCTCAGATATAACAAGATTTTAAAACATACTTCATGGAATGTTCTTCATGCATCATAGCAGCTCATACCTGTGATAGAACAAGCTTTGTATTTGTTTCCTTTCCTTCCTTTACATTCACTATTCACAGTGAAACAGGTGCATGTTTGTTAAGAGTTCTGAGGTTGCTGACTGAGCCACAGCACAGCTGTGTACCACAGGTCGAAATTCGACCTTATATATTACAATCTAGCAGTATCTGGCTGGCCAAAAGTTGGCCTGCCCCTGCCAGCATGTGGGCACTTCTTCGTTTTTAATCTATTCTTTGGCAGCTGACACAGGCGCTGACAGAGAAAATCCAGTGACTCGGTTGCTAGGGATTTCACGACTAATGTTTGTTTGCAGGTGTATACCTTTGTATGAAGTCTTTTACCTCATCGGAGTGCACATTGTTGGTTTGTTTTTCTTTTAAACTTTGGCCCAAAGCTAACTTTTAAGGAAGATGGCAGAACATGAGAATAAACGAGGAGGAATTGGCAAAGAATCCAAGAGACTACAGCTTATGGAGTGAATCTGTAAGTGCAGGCACCTGAAAAGCTAGTGCTTCACACCACTGCTTAACAGCTAAGAAGAGCCAAGAATGGTAGTTAAGTCACACTTCAGCATCTGCACGTGAAATAAAGCAAGCTGAGAGTCTTACAATGAACAGCCCTGGATAGACTTCTCTTCCTTTAAGCCTATTAAGTAGCATGCTACCAGATTAAGCACACAATGACAGCACAGAAATCCACTGGGCTATGGATATGGGTATTAAAAAGAGTTGGCTCCTGAGCACAGAACTCCGATATAATAGTAAAAAATCATTCAAAATGCAGTTACTCAATAAAAGTAAAGTTAGCCGGCAACCTCAGACAGCCTTCGGCTGTATCTCTGTAAGGTTTGGTAGACAAGTCCATTAACCGTGAAAACCCTAAACACTGCCACTTTCAGCTTCTAAACCAATACCCGACTACGTTCTTTGATCAAGAAGTAGAATACACATATATAATTCTATATAGCTAATACTGATTAAACACAGCACAAAAGGGGTTAATTCACGCTACTGAAAAAACATAATAGGACCCTACTTGCATATGTAACCACAGGAATTGTAAATAAGGAGCTAAATGCCTTCACTGAAGCTTTGCATCTCTCTGTAGAAGTGACGGGTTGGCTCAGTGAAGACACTGAGCAGCTCTATGTCCATGACTGCGTGCCAAGGCCGACCCAATCCGAGAGACACTTGCTCAATGAGATTGTGTACTGGATCCACATCCTGATCAGCCAGTTCTCCTTGGTCAAAATCAATGCTTTCTTCTGTGACTTCCAGAACTTTCAGGTCAGAGCCACGAAGACGAGCAATTGCTATAAGATTATGAGCCCACACTGTGTAACCTAGGAGGGGAAAAAAAAGAAAGTTTCTCTGTTATTTTGTTACAAGGCATTTTTTTTACCAAAGTACTTAATACCAGACCATCTCAACATCCTTCCCAACCTATTTTGTCATCTTCCATCGGGCAGAATTCCCCCTACAGCTTTTTTTTGTTGTTGTTGCAAATCATACAGCTCCATTTTATATTGTGATTAAGGAAGTATCAAAAATATTTCAGGTCATTTGACCAAGCTCTTCTGGATCTAATTTTTTTCACCATTTGTAGAAAAGTTGACTTTTTTACTCCAAGTTATATCTACAATTTCATACCTCCTATGATCTACTTTGTAATATGAATAAATAGAATGAAAAAGAGTGAGTAATCTACAATTTTAAGTGAATGTATAAAAGGACTGTTTTAAAACTGTGTTTGTGCTAGAAAAAAACTGGTTTGCTTTTGTTGCATTAGAGGTGGGGGGGAAAAATGCAAAACAAAGAAAACAAAAAACCCAATGCGCACAAACTAGAAGCCTCTCCAGCAAAGAGGTCACACCAGTAAAAAAAAAACTACATAAAAAAATTAAAAATCTACATACATCTTGTTATTCTAGCTGAGATTAAACATAATTACAAAGCTTCCCTCCCTTCCCATTAGCGTATATCGGCATCCCTTTTTAAAAACACCTACTCCCCAGTTACCTGTACCCAGCTTTCTGTACCCTGGCTAAGGCAAATGCTGAGCTCCTCCTTATTCAGATGCAAACCACAGATGATCTGGGGACTTCCCTCTTTGGGAGCTGTGCCAAGTCAGGCTTCCCATTGCAAAAGGGAAGGCTTATTTCTGCCTTCATCATCACTCTCGCAGGTGCTAAGCCTCTTGGTGAGATGCCCACTTAGATTCTGAGTAAAGCTGCAGTCTGCACAGTATTTAAACTGGGAAAGTTAATCTGCTGAGAAATAAAAACTAACCGTGGTTTGGTCTTCCACAACGCAGTTAACATGTTCTACACCATAATGTATCCAAATAAGACAGCTAGTTAAAGATTGAAGAAAACTGATGTCAAAGTAATAAAGTAAGGAGAATTTTTCATTCTGTTTTCTTTTACTTTTTCCTGTTGTTTGTCTGTAAGGTTTCCTGTAAATATGTTGCTCGGCCAGGTTTTCAACAAAGGAGCCTGCACACACCCGTATGGCTCATTTCTGGTATATTAACCATTAGGAATGCATTAGGAATTCCCACCATTTTCATCTGCTGATACTTCACCTCCAGCACAACTGTCCATAGAAGATGAAGCTGCCAATAAGGCCGCAGGACATTAAACACAATGGAAAATTCCACCTGTACAATGACACTCCCTTATCAGGATTTGAAGGAGCTCACAATACCTTCCAGTTACCTTGATCGTAAAGGAACTTACTAAAGAAAACCTTTCCAGAAAGTGCAAGAATAAAGGGAATAACAGCTGCAGTTAAGTCCCCTGGACCACCTTTGTGGTGCAGGTATGTGGCTTTTGCTACAACTTTTCAGAGTCCGATCCTCTATGCTCTGGAACAACCATCTTATTCTCAACTTAATCTCATTTTAAATCAACTCTCCTTTCAAAAGTTTTGCCTGAAGTTTCTCAGTAACCTTCCAGCAGCCAAAAAGCCTCTGCCCAGCTGAAGTATTCAGAGGTAAGAGCAAACGATCACTGCACCACAAGTACCACTGAACAACAAATTCACCACGGGCTGCACCATTATTTGTTTTTCCTTGCTTGTAAAACATTTCAACTTTAGTTTTGCTCATGAACAGAATAAAACTGAGAATCTTGTAGGTAGCACAATGTTTACAACACAAAGTATTGAAAATCCACATGAAGTGTCCTTCTCTCAAGGAGGAGGAGAGGGAAAAAAAAAGAAAAAAAAAAGGCTTCAGTCCCAGTAGACAGGCTGTGCTTTTTATTCAGTGCCAGATCACACTACACTGTCCATCCTGCTGTCCCCCTGCCATCCCAAATGACCACACACTCTTCACACCCTTCCTTCATTTTGCAAGAATGCATCTAATATCCTTCAATCAGCTTTCTTCTGCTCCTCAAGATGCCACCTTGGTGGAAAGATGGTATGACTTCCCACAGAAGACAGAAAAGAATCTTGAGGCACCCAAGGAAAAGAGTGTCCTCAGGGTACGTTTTTCCCTCTCCTCTTTTGGTCAGTGACAAGTGGCAACCAAAATGATATGTAAATCAAAGTCTTTTTCAGAGCAAACTAATAGCAAAAGAGGGACAACAAAACAAAAGAAAGAAAAAAACCCCCACACTTGAGAAGTACCGGAAACAGAAGAATAACCACTTCAGGAGAAGAAACCTGAGCAGTTACGTATAAAGTGAATTACGGCACCTTGAACAAAACCACCAGTTTTTCCTGAAGGAAGCTTGACAGTATCATGAAGAATATGACAAGTGGAGCCAGAAACTATTATCTGGTAAGCCTCAGAAAACACAAGCATGAGGCTAAGACGCTGTACTGAAGCATCACAGCATTCTAGATCTTTCTTCCTAGTCATGTTCTTCTCACAGTTGCTACTCTAGAAGAAAGATGCTTATGCTATAGCACCACAGAGGTCACAGCTTAAAAAAAAAAAGATCAGGAGGCATTTATACAAGCAACTTCGCTAGCTTCTGCTGCAAGGAGAGGAAAGAACCTGAATCCCAACATCAGAGCAAGGGTGCTACCTGGCCATTCTCTCCCCCAGGTACACACAGCATCTCTCGGAAGAAAGAAGATGCAGCAACAACCATTTGCTAGACAGAACTGTAGAAGGCGTTTGCTCTCCAAATGCTCTGCACAGACTAATCTCTTCTACTGAATAGACATGCACCGATATTAAAAGATGCTCACGCTAGCTTATGTTCGGATATTTCACCATCTTTTTAAGTTTAGATAATACATTAGAGGACTTCCCTGTAGTAGAGGACAACTTAAGGTAAAACATAATTATGTTATTTTTTTTTAATGGCCCTCAAATTTGCATCCAAATGTTAAAAGAAACTGCTAAAATCCACACTTAGACTGGTAAGGTCTCATGTGCCAGTATCCAAAATCTGTCAGACCTGGAAACTATAAAAGAGAGATAGCTGACCTGATTTCCCCTCCCCCTATGATTTTTAGTAGAAGAGAGTGGAAAAACTTTTTCTAGCAAATACAGCAGGACCTTCTGACTTCAGCCAATGGAAATATGAATATACAACCTTCACTGCTGAAGGTCTCTCCTGTTTGTGCTGAATGACTGGAGATTTACTCCCCCAAGCAGTCTGAGGAAACGGCATTCTTATGCAACACAATAGGAGTCATCGTTTAACTCCTTCATGCATCTGCAAACTTGGTCTTGGTAAGCTGATTCCAGCATGAACAAAAAGAACTATTCTGCATTATTTCAATTTCAGGTGCCTTAAAATTTGCCAAACAACTGTAACTTCTAGCAAGCACTGTGCTGATGACAGAGCTGAATAAAAATGCATGCTTTTTTTTTTTTCTTTGCAGTTATATCACAAATAAATACATGGGATAAACTTAGCTCTGGTGAAATCACTGCACACAGCGAGGCCACCTCCTCCACACTGTATTGTTCAGCCTTCACCTGCTGGCAAAGTCTTACCAAACTGGTAAGAGACTTCCTCCCCTCAGCCCTGGGGCACTTAATCCATGTTATTTACAAACAGGAAGCACAATCATCTAATCTTGCCAGCATATGAGCTCACACAGAAAATGCTTTCAGCGTTCATATTCACATAACCAGCCACTTGGTGGAACCTGCACAGTGCAGACCACTTTCAGGATAAGCCTCCTGGAATGCTCAATTCCTGGTTATCCTCATTTCTGTGAGCAATCTAATTAAATCCTATGTGACTTCTCGACAGAAGTTACTAAGCTACAAGTATGTTTAGAACTCATACACAATAAACACCTTCATATTTTCAAACACAAAAATACCAGTATAAGGTCTAATGCCACGTATAGCAACCGCGCAGCAGAACATCACTCTACTGAAACACATTATGATTAGAAAGGCTGAAGAGCTGCAAGTATTTCAGAGTCATATACGACGCCCGTGCAAGGTATTACCTACCATGAACAGCTAGGAGAGACAGTCTTGTGCACCTCCAGGCTAATAAGACAAGTGGATCTTCATTGCGGTTGTCGCTAAGATCTGGGAAGCCAGACATATCTATCACATCATTCATTAGTATAAAATGAGTGAGGAACTTGTCGTACTGCCTGGATATGAGGTCAACAACAGCCCCTGAAACACAAGTGATGTAGCTGTCAAAGTGAATCCTCTCTAGGGGGATACTGGGCTTAAGAATCCTTAACATATCATCACTCTTGACATCAAAAGCCATTATATAGACCCGAAGATTAGTGCTGTTGCGAGTCAGCGCCTTCCAATTCTCATCTTCTGGCATGCTGTCCAATGACTTGTGCATTATGGAAACACTGTGGACCAGGAGAGACAGTCGATGCAAAGGCACATGGTTGCTGTCAGCCAGGACTCTTGCCATTTCAGCTGTAAAATCACAGAAATCCAAAGCGAGCGAACGCAGATTCACAAAGCGCTCCAATTCAACTGCAGTGATAAGAGTGGTATTACCAGGGATGTGGTTGTCCAATAAGCTCAGATGTTCCATGGTGTTGGCTATGGGGTTTGATAAGGAGGACAATGATGTGGGAGTTACTATTTGCAGCATAAACCCACAAGACAGCCATTTCAATTGCCTGCTATTGCCTAATATCTCTTCAAACAGCTGTTGTATTCTGCAAGAAAACAAAACAGACAATGATCCTATTAAACATGGTTTAGTCTTACAATTGCATAGCATTCTATTTTTTTACTCAAGAATGATTATTCTTCTTTTCATTTATGGCCTTAATTCTGCAGGAAGGTGCTATTATTATGGTTCTTGCAAACTACAAATGTTAGAACCTGACTCTGCAGTCCTCCCACCGCAATTTAACCTTCACTGCACTTAAAAGGTTAAAACTGTAAACTATCTTGAGAAAAACTAAATACTGTCTTTCAAAAAAACAGTGGCACACTATGAACCTTCATTTCAAGTATTTCTCAGCACGCATTTAACACCCTCCCACATACATTTTAAGGTTATGCAAATAAGAAAACCTGTAATGCTTTTAAAACACAGTTCTTGTTTTTAAAAACAGCATTTCACATTTGCTAACCTCTCCAGAACTGCGAATTCAATACGGGGGGGGAAAAAAAAAAAAGTAATTTTTAATGAAAGGTTGCAGAAACTTGGCTTTGAGCATAAAGTTAGAATGATCTGAAACTACTTGCTTGACTTTGCTTATTAAAGGGTAAAGAACAAACATACAAGATGACCCTTTAAATAATTATGAATGTACAGCTAGCTGGATTTTCAAGCGTCAACATGTTCAGGTTTTATCAAAACAACTTGGACTTGGTAACATTTCAATCTCAGACCATCACTGCCACAATCCTCATGCCGTTTATTGTGCTGTGTTATCATTATGCACTTATTCTGATGCATACCACCTCTCCTACCCCTTTATTTTTCTAATGAAGGGATATTCTTTAGGTTAGATATTTAATTCAGGAAGGCAACAAAATACATTAAGATAAGATTTTGAATACTAAATTCAAATAGTACAGTCAAACTCTACAAACTTTCTCCAAATAAGTATTTTTCCAGTCTTCATCCCACAGCTGCTAAGGCCAAAAAGAGTCCTCTTGCCCAAATGACATGTGTTCTTTGAGCATATATGTTCTAGGACACGCGTGTAGACGAGAGTTTGATTTCAAATCTTTTTGCCTCAAAATCAGGTGATGTTTTGCACAGAATACCTCTTCCTTTATTGTTATGAATATCTGTATACTTTATACACCTAAGCAAAACAAGGTTACAAAGTTGTTATTCTCATCCATGTATCTTCAATCAAGATAACGTCCAGACAAAATTAAAGGCTTATTTAGCCCAGTATTCTGACCGACAGCAGAGAAACACCAACATCTTGCAAATTGCAACAGAACAAGGAAAGTACGTAGGGATATTTCTCAAATATCTCCTCAGTTTCCAAAAATTTTTAACTCGGACCTCCTGAGCCAGAAGTGGCTTTCTGTATTTCGTAACCCTCAGGGACCTCACTTTACAAATGTATCCAGGTTCCTCTTTGAGCCAAGTAAGCTTTTAGCAACTGTAACATCCAATAATGAAGAACTCTGCAGTGCAATTCCCACCTCTTCTTGCTTGCTCTGAACATCCCACCTACTACCTTTGATGTCCCATAATCCTTCTGTTGTAAGAAAGTTAAAAGATCAATCCTCATTCATCCTCTCCCTCTGCAAATCCTTATTCATCCCCTCCCTTGCCTGCATGTGCTTTCTTCCTTCTCCTAAGGCCTCACTTGCAAGGCCTCACTTCTCTTTGCAAGCGGCAAAGTTGGTGTGGTTATTGTAGTTACCTATTATACACCTCAGAATAATTCCCAAGGTTTTGCTTAGTATAGTCACTAGTTTTAAAGATTTTGTTTCTTCCAGATCATCTGTGAATACTTTTTTTTTTTAAACTGAGGATTGGCTACTGTGACACAAATGAAACACAGTTTTAAACACGTCAAGAGTCACAGATAGTGTAGTTTTGCTATTTTATTCTTAAATTCTTTTACAGTTCAGATGAGCCTTGTTTGATCACAGCAATGTCTGTTTCATAATTATTCCTGACAATGCTTAAATTGAAGTCAGATTCTCTGACAAGCCCCCAAAGAAAGAGTTTCTACCACAGGAACCTCTCTAATTTCTTCCAATGAACAAAGACTCTTCCCTCCCCCCTCTTACCATATGCATCTACGAAAGGTGCCACAATGGTTGCAGCAATGGTAGAATTTATTTTGTAATAATCCAAATAGTGCTTGTAATATTTTACAGAACAATTGAAAAGACAACAAATCCACTCTGAGATGCTCAGTAGAATACTACCATCTATATACCTCCTTGCGCTAAAAATCTGTTTAAATTGCGCTTCTGATATGACTTAAATATCTAAGCTTAGAAGAGTATACTGTTCTAGTACTCACACAACTTAATGAAACTAAATATAATACAGAACTCTGCAGCTGTAGGGTGGGTTCTCTCCCCTGTGGGAATTGCACTAAAAAACTTTTAAAAAGAGAAATACTGATTCAATGCTACTTATACATCAACTTTTTAGTGCAAGCAACAAAGTATGCATACAAGCATTTAGATTTGCGCTGATAAGTCTAGCAACCCATAGGTCCTAAGAAAACTTTACAGCCACCTTTCCCCAGTTCTTTGCCAGTTTAATAAAAAGACAAACATGTCAATAGAGAATATTTAATAGTGATCACTTTTGGATTGTTTTTACAATGGTTTTATGTAACACCAGACAGGAAGCACAATATAAGCTACCTGCCACTAGTTTCAACGTATTTCAAACAAATTTTTCAAACACCGCAACGAGGTTTTTCCCTCCCCCGCAAATTCTTACGCACATCCTATTTTTCATAAACAGACTGCATATAACTGGAGTTTGCAAAAATAGTTTAACTGTGTTCTAGTAATTTAGACACATTAAGTGAATTCTTGGGAATTAACACCTACTTTATTACCATATTAACTTTTACTTCAACTGCCTAGCATGTAGTACAACACTTATCCTAACTTACACATGGTTATCTTCAAGCTTGCTTACACAGCTGAAGTTTAAGCGTGGTTTAGTAAGTATAACACAAAATACAAGCAGAGCTCAGCACATGCAAGAAAGCAACATAACCTAGTGCTGCCTCAACAAGTGTATTTAATCAGTCCCGTTTGCTTCCTGTAAGCAGCAATTATGGGACGTTCACCATCAAGCTGAAACTTACAAATGATCATACTGGAGCAACCTATTTAAAAAATAAAAACCTGAAAATATAAGTACTTTCACAATTAATGCCCCAAACGGTGCTTTCAGCCAGAGGACAAAGCCTGACAAGACAGGCTGAGTTACTGTTTAAGCCCCAAAACCAGTCCTGACCAGTACTGAAGCACATCGATGGCCCTGGACAGGAAACAAACATATTACTAAGGTCCATATGGAGCCCATTTGTTTAATTAAAGACTATCAATCAAAATGTTTTCTTTAATAACAGAGGCTAAACTGGTTCTTTTGGAAACCAAACTATCTGAACCACATGGATCAATCACAGCAAGCAGACTTCAGAAAGCCAAAATTTTAAACAACTACCCTTTGTTCAACTCAAGACAAATGTATTGTTTATGCTGAACTTCCCAACAGTAATGAACTAAGTTGTAAAGAGAATTTTAGAAAGCAATTAGGGACACATATGCTATACAGAAAAAGAACAAGCATTGTAAACCATGCTGATCCCTGCAAAAGTACATTTTTGAAAACACGATCCGAAGCCTCCTCTCCCTCAGAACAACCCTTAGTCTTAACCTTGGGGAGCATCCTAACGGTTCTGTGCTAGCTGAGATTCCACCCACGGCCTGTTACACCCAGCTCAATGCTATGGACTTAAGGAAGTGTCACATTTTCTTCCCTGACTGCTTTAATTGCAGGAAGTTCCTGAAACGGCTAGTAAGATTACCACCATACCGGTTCTAGAAAATCCTCAACTACCAATAATGCTGTCTCCAAAGGTGGCTCAATATCTTTCAGTGTTAGTTATCAGTATCCATGTTTTGCAACTTAACTGATGCAAACACCAAGTGCAAAAGACAAGACTAAGAAGCCACAAAGTGCTAGTGCTGATGAACTTGAGAACACCAAATAAAACACTGCCAGCCTTCCCTAGAAGGACTAGCAGGTCCCAAATATATTGTTTTATTTTAGAAAAAAAACAACCAAACAAAAAAAACCCCACACAACAAAAGCAAACAGACAAAAAAAGAGGTAGCATTTATTTGCTCATTCCAAAATGTGCAAAGGTCAATATTCACCTAAAAGACTAACTTCAAATAAGATAACGAATTTTGAATGGTTTATGGCTCTAAAACGTGCATACTTATTTTTGCTATTTGTTTGAAGAAGTGTTTAACCATGCACTCAGATGAGTAAACATCTGCTTAGGTGGCTCTCTTCAAGCCCCTTGGCAAAGATATGATTATATACTTATGTTTCACAACAAAGGATATGAAAAAAAGGAGCTTTTACTGAATCAGCCTTTTACCTGTACACAGCACTACAGTACGTCTGTTAAATAGAATCCCAAATTGCTCTAAGTTCTGCGTTCTAAGCATAATGGAGGAGAAAGACACAGTATGTGACACACATCTGCATTTGCACTGTTTGGCAAATTTAATTCAGGACCAAACATTTAGTTCCTCGGTTGTGTTCACATACATACATTGATGTGATAATATACCTACACTAGTTTTAAAACTACTCTGAAAAAATAATAGTAAAGATCTAGAGTGGCTGTACTTATTCCACTGCCAAGCCGCTGGGAGAAATACATTTAAACTGACACAAATTAAAATGATGGTATTCAGGCTTTATCTATATGGAAAGTTTTAGCAATACTGCTGAAATAGTTAACATAGCATCATTCCCTCTGTGGTAATTCATTACAGAAGTCAGTAGCTTTTTACACTGTATTTAATTTTTTTTCCAAAGAAGAGGAATTAGCTATTCTTATTATAAGCATTCAAGGAAGGTACCGTAATGTAATTATGGCAAGCTAAAACACACCTCTGGACTAAACAAGCACATTGTGAGCTATGATCTCCCAAGAATTCTGCAAATACATAACCTAGTTTTGAGACGCAACTTTTAGTTATCTGTGTTTACGTTCTCTTTCAAGTTTACTTGCTAGATGTCCTCAATTCCTGTGAAATACAATAGATTACTTCCTTTTCTAATTTTTTCATGTACAGCAATAGTAGAGGTCCTGGTACCAACCCCCCATCCCTCCTCCCCTTTTGTTCCATTAACATAATATTGTTTCTAGAACACAATGAAAGAGGAAAGAAAGGATTCTCACCCTGCTGAGAAGGGGAAAAAAAAAGCCACAGAAACAGACTACTTCATGTAAATATTAGGAACAGAAATCAACTCAATTTAAGAAGTTAGATCCTCATCCTATTAAAAAACTTAAAAATCCCTTAGTCATGTATTTCAGGCATGAAAATTTGTGTTCTGTAATCTGTTTTTATTATTTTAGTGTATTTGATAATTTACAAACATAACTTACTGCTTAATCTTCTTGCCATCTGGGTCAACCTTGCCGAGGTATGTATTTGATATACTTCCGTGTTGCTGCAGAATGCTTATATCCCCAAAGAGACTTAACTTCTGGAGGTTCCTATGAAAAGACAAAATAAAAAGGAATATGTACACAAAATTAAAACACTGTGAGGAATCATTCTGGATAAGACAAACACAGACAAGAAGAACATGTAATTACATGGAACATGTAGTCTGTTTTGGGAAACATCCTACTGTTCTGCAATACAGGCATATATAGAACTAGAAAAGATGAGACTGAAGTATAAAGGGGAAGAGGACTACACAAACTGCTGAATCCAGCTGTAAAAGCAAATGCCAGTTTTCAGTCACCACAGGAGTATTTTCAGCAGGCCAGTGCCATAAAGAAAACTTTTAACAATGCTTTCAATGCACTTTTGAATCCTTGGAACATGTGTGTTAAGTGTCACAGATGAAAACATCAAATACCTATTCCTTTTAACATTTAATTCCCAAGTTGAGTTGAACGCAACTGCAAACAACCCTGTCTGAGCACTTACGTCCTGCATCTGGGCTACAAATGGGAGCCCAAACTTGCCTCAACAGAGGCAACACACATCCCAGACAGGAAAAGCGAAAGCTCCCCACACCCTAATCAGTGTCTAATTTCTGTGATATCAAAGTAGGGGAAGCTGTTCTAATACTTCCCATCAGCAACCAGAAGAGGAGAAGAGGACTAGTGGTCCACCACGACACATAATTTTAATTTTTAGAAGGGATACCTAAAAAGAAGTAGAAAAACCACTTCCCAAGTTTATGCTGGACAAGACTCAGTGTGCTAGACAGACAGTTTTCCTTTCCTTACTACAGTTTATTTCTCTGACTTGCATCTTTTCTATTCCTAAAAACATCAATCAAGAGAGATGAAAGTGACTGCAGTTTTAAAGCAGCTGTGTGGCCTTTACTTTTAGGATTTATTTTTTTTTTAACTGACTAAGTTTCAGGTCAACATTTTTTTATTTATACATGCTGTAAATTATGATTTACTCCTGACGTTCAAAGACTAGTCTGCATTTTATAATTAAGATGGCAGAAACACCAGTTTTGTCACAAATGGATACATGAGTTAAATTCATCTTAAACAGCAGATGACAATTAACCTGTAGCTGGCAATTAAGTGAGTTACATAAATCCTTATTTCTGCTGTCTTACAAATCACATACTAATATTTCCGATCAGCTTTAAGGAAAATGCAATACAATTACAGTGCTCAAAGCATAGGGAAGCTCTGGTGACAGTACAAGCTGATATTGTACCAAGAGGAGGGGGAAAATTAAAAAAAAAATCAAGTAGCCCAGTTTTCCATTTTTAAGGATGAATTACAGTCTGTAACTGGTATCTACCATAACTCATAATTTACCTGTTTTGAAGTTCCTGTATTCAATAACCATACACTAGTTTCCTGAAGTCTATCCGCTGTTGCACCTGCTACTTTTCTTCTACAGGTGAACAACAACTTAATAGCAAGATCCATGAGCTTCATATTGAGTCAGACAAATACTGCAGCAAAATACCAAGATTTTACAAGTGTTTCATAAATTCTAACAATTTAATATTTAGGTTTTTAAATACAGGACTACTGTACCGACAATACGTTGATATAAACTGAGCCCTAACCACGTGCTCAATATTCTATAAGTCTGACTAAGGCAATGCCTGATCACACTGAAGAATAAGCTTGGCGGGGAAATCTGAAGATACTGGCACCACCACTGAGAGTATTTTGGGCTCTTCTTTCCTCAAAAGCTGTAAAAGTCTGGTACGACAGAGAAAGCAGCAGAAGCCTCCACCTGGTGTGAAAGGCAGTGCTCACAGCCAGTGCTATAATTAAGCTTTTATCTTCTGATCTCAGCGACTTAATTCTGAGAGCTAAGAGACAAAATGCAACCTTCAGAACAATTTTGAATCACCTTCATATTCACATCACACACAGGTCTTGTTTTGTGTTACTTATACCCCCAGTGAATGCTACTGTAGCCAGGTATTAATTTTAGAACCACTGAGCTACAGGACACATGAAACACCATTTACTAATATCCCACACATTTTTACTACATCTATTTGACTGCCATTTCATGCGCTTCAGAGACACACAGAAAAGTTCTCCACCTCAAAACTTAAGCAATGAAAAGATACAATTATTTTTCCATCCACAGCACAGCTACTACCATCAACAAATCTGATCACAGTTCAACACAATATTAGATTTTTGCTACAATTTGCAGTGTCATATAATCTCTATGCCATTCAGCTCACATCTCATCTTTATTTCAGAGAGTTAGTAAAGTGATTGCTATTTAAATAAATTATTTAGAAGTTAATTGTCGTCGTCTGCTAAAAGTCATAATGGCATCTGAATCTAATGTACTACGCATACACACAGCTGGGGAAAAACATGTGTTTTGGGGGGGTTTCTAAACCATTTATTTTCCAATAGCCTAAAAAGCCTACCAAAACTAAGCTTCTTACTAGGCTCCATCTTCAGTTTTGGTCAGTCTTTTTGAACACCCAATGAAAAAAGAACAGAATGGTGTTGCTCACATTCAACATGAACAAAGTGGTAAGGCACATGTTGTATTATTATTCCAGTTTTTGTCAGTTTCAGCTGCCTGCTCAAACCAATAGAAAAGAGTCATTAGAAAACATCAAATACAGGTGCAGCCTACTGTTTTGGGCAATTCACCAATTTTTGGCAGCTCCAAGATAGATACCATACTTCATCAAGATACCACAGTTTTACTATAACCTGCATTTTTGTTTCCACAGCAAAGATCAAACAAGTCACACACTGCAGAGGAAGGGGGGCAGGGCGCAAATCACTACCTTGCTATCTTCCTTTATAAGCAGCCAGAGGAGAGACCGTACCTTGGGATTTCAGAGTTACATAAAAGAACATAGAATTTTCCTACTGAGTGATCAGCAGTTGCTTATTAGCTGTTGTATGCACTGGAATGACTCACAGAAAGTTTGTCGCCCTCCCACCTGCCTTCCACAACTTCGTTGTGAAAGATCAATTTGCGAAGGCGCAGATTAGGTTCTCTTAATAGCCACTAAGAAACAACTTGTCCCTCCTCATATTGCTACAGAACATCATGCCCACCCTCCCCCCACCTTTTTTTAATAGGAAGCAGAACAGCAACTGTTTAAATAACAATATACTTTGTTATTTTGCTTCATTTACTGTAGTAAGCGTTAATAGCTCATGGAAAAGTTGCAGATCACTGAACGCTATTTTAGTACCTTTTAATTAAATAAATTAAAGATTTTTAGAGCTCATCATGGTCCCAGTGCTATTAAAGCAATATTCTGGGAGTAATATGCTGCCACCCACAAAATAAAACTTATGGCAACTTGAGCTCTACCTCAAATATGAGACAGTCATAGAACCTACCTCTTCGGATGATAACTGGCTGTCAGCAGTAACATTGTCAGAATATTATCAGTTAGTTTTAAACCAAGTTGCAGATAAGTAGTTATTTCCTTAATTCCATCAGTATTAGCAAAGGTCGCCCCGACATACTTTTCTAGAGACTTACCATGCAGATTGGCTTAGAAACTGGCAATTTTATGCTGCACAGAAAACATTTTTGTTAGCAAAAATACACATCATTCTCCTCTACCCAAGAGAGCATCTAGAAATAGCATTACTTTTAGTCACCACTTTTCTTAGGTCCTGTGGTATCATAAATCCTCTAGGAATTCTAGAGCCATCTTTTTTTTTTCCCCCCCTGAAAGAAGGGGTGTTGTTACTGTATCATTTAATAATAGATTTAAAAGCCTACAACAAGATTACACAGTTAAGAAACAGCATACCATTTCATAAAAGTAGATTTCTTCCTCCCCAGTTCCGAAGTATAAGATGGAAGTTCTTTGAACTTCTCTGCCAAAAAGCTATCATAAGGGCTGACAGGAGTTATGAAAGAACCATCCTGTTTTAAACTTAATTCCAAAAGGAATGCATTTGCAGTGATTCAGCCACTGGAGAAGTCACACGCACTGCTGTTTCCATTATTTTGGAAATTACAATTGCTATCCCATGTACAATGGTATACGGCAAACACAAGAAGGAATTATTAATTATCTTTGTTACAGATGAATAAACAGAAGCAGAGAAAAAGTGACTGGACGGTGGTCATTCATTAGACAAAACTAAATATCAGGCAGGTGACAATGCCTCAGGTTTAGACATGCGGTCACAGTAAGAAATAAGCAGCAATTTGGCAAATGTTAATGCTCCTTCCTACCTTATTTCAATGTCAAAACTCTACTTAAAGAGCTCAAAACCAATGTTCTACAGGCAAACGAATCAGTTATCGGTAGTTACCTTGCAAGAAAAAAACCCCAAACATCAAAATAAACTAAAACCCTTGTCTGTTCAAGGGAAAGAAGGATTCTGTTCACAAAGTAAATCAGAATAAAAGATCAAACATTTAATATAAATTTCCCCCCCTCAATTTTTTTAATGCTCACCAGAAAAAAAAAGCCTGCTGTAATAACCAGGTACACTGTCATCCCCAGTAACACGTTATTCATTTCAAAACAGAGGGCAGCATGAAAATGATTTGAAGACAGCAAGAGAGTATACCAATGCAAGATCCTATCAAAGCTGGTAACTTTTCACACCTCTAGCTTACCACCAAAATGATACTAATCTACCAGAGAACAGGTACTGGAGAAACAACTATTTCTACATAGTATTTTACTACAGTCCTGAGCCACAATGTGGATACAGAATCTGTAAAAAGAACTTTAGAAAGCAAGCGTCCTTGTACAAGTTTCACACAAGGCCATGGAGAATTAATCTTTTTTAAAAGGCAAAGTATACCAAAAGCCTTCTCACAAGGCATTCAATTTTGGCAATTTTAGCAAGACAGTGGAAAAAAGAAAGCTTTTTTTTTTTTTTTTTTTTTCAATGAAACCCCCAGACAACATCTCCTGCAGATACTATTTATTTTAAAATTCCAAGTCCATGTGGTGATATTTGTCTCTGGTTACATAATCACCAACATAGCTTAAACACTTTTTTCTCTTGTGACATTAGCTGGATTTCCCAAAGATTCAACAATTAAGTGAAAGCTCCTGAAGGGCAAGAGAAGACCAATCAAGAGAGTCAATCATGATTTGTGCACCGAAGATTCACAGGGCAAGAAACTAATTAAGACAAAGGTGAGCTGGGACCACCATTTTCAGCAGTAAGGTTTGTAACTATCGACCATCGCAGTTGTGCTACAGGAAGTACCTGCTGGGCACAACCGAGCAAAGGAACCGAAAGTGAGACTTCACACACCACATTTGCATTCATCTCAAACCAACGAGGAATTACATTTAGAGTTCTTTTGCTATAATCCAACATAAAGAAACAAGGAAGGCCTCAAACTACTCTCTAATCCCTCTGGAATCAAAGAGGGGCGGTGACCAGACCATGATTCAGTTGCAGACAGTTTTCCGAAGGCCATCAGCAAGGTTTAATTCATCCTAAGGATACCCTGAAATACTGGCAGCTTTTTTTTTTCCTTGATAGATGAAGCTATACACACACAGAGGGGAAATAATATTAACCATTTCCTATCCTAAAATCTGTATGGCTTTCCAAACACATCATAACCTAACCATAACATCCTTGCTTTCCTGTCCTGGGTGCTGACTAGAGGCCATATATTAGGATAGCTGATTATTATCATTTTTTTTATCTTGATCACACCCACGCACGGTGAAGGGAACACAAGCACTTTCATTTTAAAGAATTCCAATCTGAGGAAATTAAGCATCTAACCCGCCAAAGTTAAGTCCGTGAAAAAGCAGGATCTAAACACATCTTAAGTCCAAACCACGGGAAAATATTTCTATCGTTTAAATACATTTTGGTCGAGACAGTCCTACCTCTGAAGTGTTTTTTCAATTAAAAAAAAAAAAAAACAACATAAAAACTTTGTCCTAGACAAAACTGAGTCAAATCTCAGTTTAGCAGGTAACGTGAAAGCTCGGCTTTTTAACGGCAAAACCCCTCGTAGGTGGGAAGGCGAAAGTATTTTATTAGGGCAAATCTCTCCCTCCACAAAAACACCAGTGCTGTAATTTCACAAACCAACAACACCCCCACATTAGTCTCTCATGAGGTTAATTATTTTGCAGTCACGCACAGGAGGTCCAAAGCCTGTTAGCAGCAACGCCGGCGTTTTAAAAGCGAGAAAGGTGCTTTGTTGGGCACCACATCCCAACTCCGGCTCCGACTCGCTCTACTGCAGCTCCATCCCCCCACAACCCTTCCTTCCAAAGGCGGGGAGGGGGGAGGCGAAGTTTTTATCACCAAATACAGACGAGGCTCTTTGCCTGTAGTTCTATTTTCCATTAAACGACGGAATATCACAAAAATTTAAGGTAGTTTGCAGCCGCTCGGCCTGTCCCCCCTCCTCCTCCTCCTCCTCCTCCTCCTCCCCCACCAGCGGGCCTTTCCCCGCCGCCTTCCCCTCAGCCTCCCGCCGGGCCGGGCGCGGCCCTCTCCCTCCCCACACCCCCACACCCCGGCCCGGGCCCGGCCCGGCGGCGGTACCTGTTGTTTCGGACGCTGCTCAGGACGCAGAGCACCAGCTCCAGGTAGGTCCTCAGCAAGTCGAGCCAGCGCGGGCAAAGCGGCGGCGGCGCCTCCCCGTCTCCCGCCGCCGCCGCGGCCCCCACCTCGCCACCCGCCGCCGCTCCAGACCCTCCGCCGCCGCTGGGGTAGTTGTCGGCGGCGAACTGTACGCGGAGCTCCCGGACGAACCAGCCGCACTTGCGCATGAGGAACTCGAGGCGCGGGCGCTCGGCCGGCGAGACTCGGAGGCTGAGGCGGAGGCGCGGCCAGAGGGCCGGGTAGAAGAGGCACTCCCGCCAGTGCGAGCAGGCGGCCGAAGCCCGCAACCGGTCGGGGCCCGCCAGGAAGGAGAAGATGTGAACCACCAGCTCGCTGGGCAGGGAGCCGGCGCCCACCGCCTCCCCGCACACCGACATGCCTGGCGCCGGCCCGAGCCCCGCTGCTGCGGCGGCCACAGGCGGCGGCGGCCCCGGCCTCGCCTCCGGCTCCTGCGACAAAAACAACAACATCAATGACAAGGCGGAGGGGGCGGGCGCCGGCCGGGACGCGGCTGCCGCCGGGACGCACCACCCGCGCCGCCGCCGGGGGGGGAGGGGGGACGGGACAGAGGGATGGAGGGGGGGGAGACGAGGAGGGGCGGAGCGGGCCCTACCACCGCCCAGCGCGGGGAGGGGGGAGAGAGAGGTGGGCCCGACCCCTCCGCCCGCGCGGCGCCGCGTGGGTCCTACCACCCAGCCCGGAGAAGGGGGGGGGGGCGGGGAGAGTGGCTGAACACTCTCTTCCTGCCGCGGTGGAGGCAGGAGGAATTACCCCGCCGGGGGGGAGAATGGAACGTGCTACCGGTCGAATGGGAGGCGGGGCCAGCCCAACCGCCCCTGCCGGGGCAGGGTGGCCGTTAACCCTTCCCTGCCGGCACACGGGGGCCGCCGCCGCCACCCTGTCCCCCGGCGGCGGGGGCAGCGTGCGGAGCCGTCCCAGCCCCGCTGCCGAGCTGGGGGCGGGAGCGTCCGGGTGCCCTGAGGCCTTCCCCCCCCCCTCCCCCTCAAACGGCTCCTACGCCCCTCACGCAGTGCGGCGGGAGGCCCGCGGCCGGTGTCTGTGGGAGCGCTGGGCCTCGTGTTGAGGGAACCGTGTAAAGGGTGCCGGGCGGCGGCGGCGTGGAGGCCTGTGTCTGCCCATCCGCCTTCCAGCCGGCGGAATTACCTCAGCAGCATTCCAGCTGCCGCGGCGGGAAAGGCGCTGAGTAGGCAGGACGGGCGAAGCGCGACGGAGGGTCCGGCATGTGACAGGACTGGATGTGAGCCCGGGGGGGATGCATGAGAAACGGCTCCAAATCTTGGTCCTTTCAGTCTCTTTTAAAAATTCATCCGCTCTGTAGTACCCGCGCCAACATCAGCTGTAGGTGTGGGAAGTTGGAACTAGATGATCTTTAAGGTGCCTTCCAACCCGACCCATTCTATGATCCTATGAAGGTACCTTCTCGGGTGTGCACGGGCTTTTGAGAGAATTTAAAAATCTGTTACGTACTGATGCTGCAAAGGTTGAATGTCAAAGCGAAGTTAACTGCAATTTTACATGTAAGTTTTACACTTTTAAAAACCTTGTTGAAATAAAATTGAGTACTGCCGGTATCTCAGAATAACGCACATGAGTTTATATAACAATGTTATATTTGGGCGTACAGAAATGTACACATGAAGGAACAAAAGATGTGCTAAGAGAAACAAAGTGTAGGCTCCTCTCTGCATTTAGAATAGAGTCCCATTATAAACAGATTTATCAATAACCAAATCTAAAACACCACTCTCCCTTTACTCCATGACTAGCCATTTTCTCTCTGGGGTGAAAAACCAGTATCGTTTCTCTTTGCTCTCTTTGCTTGAGTCTGGTCATGGGGGAAACGTGACTGAGTCTTCGATTTCTCCTTGATTAGAGAGAAGGATCCTGGAGGGACAGATGTTATTGAGAAAGTGAGACTGCAGGAAATTCCCAGACGGATAATTCTTCTTCCCATCGGGGACCAGTGCTGCTTCACACACCTGCGCCAGTGATTTGGACCTGCATAAACAACTCAGGTAAGCGCTGAGCTACTCCCACGGCAGATTCCCCTATCAGATTAGACCAAAATTCCCCAGGCAGTCAAGATGCAAGCTCTGAAGCAGCCAAACTCATCTGGTCTAGAAGGATGCAAATGAAAGGAACTTGTGCACCTACACGTCGCCATATTTTAATACCTACTCAACAATTCCACATTGTTGGGCTGATGATGAGTCAAAGGACTTCCAAGATTACTAAATATCTTAATGCAACTGAATCAAGCTTTACGATTCAGTGCCCTGGGATTACCAAAGTGGCCTCAAGAAAAAATGGTTTATGAAGTTAGTAGTTCTGCATTTCCTGTTGCCTTTGTTGGGTTGTATTGGAACAGCAAATGTGGCATGCTGGGATTGTCCCTGTGATAATAAACACTTTTACTGTGACCATTGCATGGTCACTTACTCAGCTCCAGCTTATTGAGGTCGTGTTAAAAAACTCAGTCTTGGGAGCTCTTACCTTCAGTTTTGTAGGCTTGAGTGAGTAACTGTGTCTGTCTAAAGCTTCAGGTTGTCACAGCCATGGCCAAGTCCAACATGATAAATGCCAGACTTGGTGCAGTTCCCCAATTCAATCTATCTGCATGGCCAGTGCGGCACTGGGACAAACAAATCTCTGGGGCTGACGATTCTGGGCATTGAATCACAGTTTGCCCTGCCTTGGACATCAGAAATGTGCTTCAGCTTGACTGAGAGCTGATTTCACGGTGCGATCTTTTGTTAGTACTAATGCAGTGACTGCAAGTTGATGGGATAATACCTCGGAAAAAGACACGCATTTAACTTGCTTGCAGACTTCAGGGAGTTACTGGGTGGCTCCAGGAAGCAGCTGGTCAACCATCTTTTTGCTGAAGCACTAGGCTGTCAGTACAACTCCAGTGCAGAGCCCTCCATGAAGCCACTCGCTAAACGTTTAAAGTCAAGGGTGGTAACCGTGAATCTTTAAGCTGCAAATCAAATTTTTCAAATGGCTGAAAGGCAGAGGAGCCATACCGCACATCTTAGAGGGGCTGAAGAGAGGAAACCATTCCAAAGCAGTTCACAGGCAGATGACAACAGTCATTTCCTGGGAAGCAACCACAGGTTCTTGCAGTCTGCCATGGATCAGAAGGGGCTGTGTGCCCAGGCGGCCCCGGGGAACCTGGTTTTGCCAGCCCTGACAGCTCCGGTTGGGTTACTCCCATATCACTGGGCTTCTCATTGCTCAGCAACACCAACCCCAGCACAGTCCTTTTCTGGCATGGGAGTCGGGAATCACACGTGGATCCAAAGCTACAAAGGACTAGTTAAAGTTCACTGGACCTAAAGGTCATCAGCAGCTGATGTCAAGACCAGAGGCTGCCAATCCCCCACTGCTTCAGGAGGTCTGTCCTGCTGACTGGCAGATACGAGATAAGGCTAATGAGCAAAAACCAAAGTACAAGCTTTCTCAATTACTCGGTCCCTTCTTGATTTTTAGGTACATTGATAAGACACACGTTTCTGGAATTACTAACTTGGTGTGTGTCATTAATGAGCTGCCGTGAACGCAGGAGTTCTCCATCACCAGCTGCTAGAACAGACACCCCAAGTCAGAGCAAAGCAGAAACAGGAACCGAGCACTAGTGGGAAACCGGTGTTTCCACATGTGCTGTAACAAACTGAAGTAACGTGTCTTCTGCGCTAATTTATGATGAAGAAAAGAGTTCAGCAGTTAAACGCAGAACTTGACAGTAAGCTTCCTGCATAATCTTCGTCTGTAAAACATTGTCTGAACCACAAGGTTATTTTAAGCGGAATCGGGCTGCAGTTGAGCACTGCAGCCCCAGTAACGATCCCGATGGAGCCGGGGAAACACCACAGCACCAAGCTGTCACCGCTCCGGCTTTCGGGGCTGAGGGAGGCGGCAGAACCCCGCTCCCGGGACCGGCGGGAGGTTCCCCGCGGAGGATCCTCGGGGCGGCACCGGCGCTGCCCCGTCCGGGCCGCGGGGGGAGTGCTAGGAGGCCTTGGAGGGGCGGCGCTGCCGGGCACCTGCACCCGGTAAGGCCGGAGGGGGGAGGCCGGAAGCGGCGGGCGGAAGCGGCGCTCCTCACAGCGCTCACCATAGAGCTGGAGGAGCGGTACTGCCCCCCCCCCCACCCCGTGCCTCTGGAATTTCCGGTCGGGTGCTTCGTCACATCCGGGCGGCGGAGATGCCGGTAAGGCGGGCGGGGGGAGGAGGGGACCGGGGTGCTCCTGCAGGACTCTCCGCCCTCTGCGGGGCACGGGAGCCGAGCAGCCCGGGGAGCGGCCGGCGAGCGGCCCGTCCCCTCATCGCCGCCGGGGGTCGCCCCTCGCAGCGAGGGACTGGCCCCCGCCGTAGGGGAGGGGTGGCGCACCTGTCCGGCGTGGGGGAGGGGCGCGGGCCCCGCCGGACCTCGGCCCTCCGCCCGCCCCCGTGGCGACAGGGCCTCCCTCTCCCCCCCCACCCCGTTCCGCGATCCGGCCGGCGTCCAGCGGGTGCCCCCCGCGGGCAGCCGGGCCTGGCAGCTCTGGTCTTCGTCCCCGTGGGTCGCTCGGGGCCCGCCCCTCCCGGCTGCGGGACGAAAGGGGACAGTGGGGGAACGGGCCGGGATGTTCCCCAGCTATTCCGGTGCTTGTGTGCCTTGGTCCGAGTTACTCTGCTTTCACTGTGCTTGTCTTGTTCCTTCACGGCAGAAGATGAGGCTCCTGTACGGAGCGCCTTCTGCCACGCTGCTTGCTGCCAGGAGTACTAGAGGACAGCTTTTAAGTTCTCTTTTTAGCCAATCCAGTATCCTCATTACTTTTTAATATATTCAATAGATTTGTAATTATGATGGGGGGGGAGAACTGTACATAGTTTAGTTTCTTCTCCCATCATTAGTGTCTGAGTGCTTTCCCAGTAGGCAAAAATAGATAGAAACCTGTACTCATTTGCCCTTGTAGCCCAAAGAAGAAACATCACTTGGGTATTCCTGAAATAATTTCTAACCTACCTGTGTTCATCAGGATATTTCTCATAATCAGAAATGTAACATCTTGACAGACAGGAAAAGCAGGGGTTTCTTGGTGACAGGTTGTTTGTATATGGTTGCTTTTCATCAACAGTTTGGATAATTCCACTGTCTTGCAGGCTGG